>NW_011369945.1:27250275-27263023 GCF_000735185.1 Notothenia coriiceps
GGTCTCTCATTCCCCTGATAGGTGGAGAGTTGCCCATATAGGTGGAGCACCCCTTTTCTGACGTCAGAAAAATTCAAATAACTAAATCAGCTCCGTTGCAGCCCGTTTTTAGAGATTTGGTTATGGAGGAAAAGAGAGAGGGTTGTGTTTTCTGACACTTGGTGAGTTCCCTGACACACCGGGGACACATATTCACGTATAAAAGACGTACAAAAGTGCATTTTGCATGATAGGTCACCTTTAAACTGAGACTGTGTTATGTAATTGGACTTCTGATCTGAACGGATCAAAGGTCGAAGAGTGTTGAATCACAACAGAGCTAAGTGGAAATAGTGTTAACACACCTGAGTGAGGTTGGGTTTATAATTGACCATCTCATGCCGGATGTAGTTGAGAGAGTTGATGATATCCTGGCTTGTCGAATAGTGTTGGGACTGAAGTGGCACAGGACCGTGAGCATACCTTAAGAATACAGAGAGGGAGTGAGAAACATTATATTAGAACAATTCAACATTAAATCAAGCAATAATATAACCCCTGTTATTTAAGTTAATAAATAAAGTTTAGAGGCTTCCCTAAACCTAACACAAATAATCGTTGTTTTTCATCCCAGTTTTAAGAAAAGGAATAACTGGAAAACTTGGATTTTTCAGTAAATTCTTTAGTGAAAACACAACATATATTCAGAAAAACAACATACTTTTCTAAACTTAAGTTTTATAAATGGAATAATTAGTACTGATAGTGACATATTTGTCAAATAAAGAGTTTGAGACTCCCCCCCACCCGTTATTGTGTAATCAAACAATATCAATAACAAAATAAAAATAAAAGGTGGGCAGACTTTACCTGTCAGACTTTTTGAGGTTTAATGGAATTGTTTTTGGCTTCTTTTCCTTTTTAAGATCTTCATATTCAATGGCCTCCTGCAATTTAGCCTAAGAAAGTTTGCCAACAGAAAAAGTGACAGGCTGTTACAGAGCAATATTCATATTTAGAATTAAAACCTCTGTTACAGCTGCAGAGGCATCACCTTCTTTACAGGAGGCTGGAAGAAGTCAGAGTCCCTTGAGTTTCCGTCTGTGCAGCTCGTCTCACTAGCTGGGTCACCCGCTGTTTCCCTTTAAAAAGATGAAACCGTTAGCAAATCATTAATAAGAATGAGAAAGGTTTAAAAGAAGTCGTTTCCTCACCCCTTGCCTGAGCCTGCTGCCAGCACCATGGCACTGTGATGGTTGAACCGCTTTATAATGGCAGAGTTGCTGCTGTCCTTCACCGTCCTGTTGGAAGTTGAGGGCATTGTTGTGCAAACTCCGTAACCCTGTGTCACAGAAAATACCAAATCTTCAGGTCAAGGGAGGAAGGAGGAAAAGAAAGCTATAAAAGCAAATGATTTCTGAGTAGTATGATGTGGCTGTGATTGGCGAATCATAATACGTCACCTCATCTAATGTTTTATCTTCTAACGACAGGAGGTCCACTAAAGGATTCTTCACTCCTTGAACCACCATGGACTTTAACCCTGTGTGAGACATAAGAACAGATTTGTAGCATAGCTGTTTCATTTGCAAGTGTTTAGGTAAAACATGTACTGACATCTGTAGAGAATACTTGCATTTATGTGATATTTGCACCTGGAAACACTTTAAGACTCCTACCTATCTCATCCTGCTTGCCACACTCTGAGAAGATGTCCTGTGTTCCTGTGTTGATGCGGTCTCTGTGAAAATAATGGGACTGGAAAAAGCGGGTCCAGAACTCCTTCTCCGTCAGCTCGTGAGGCACATTTTCATTATACTTCTGCTTCACTGCAAGTACAACGCAAATACATATTAAAATATTTAGTCCAGTGGCGGTGCCTAGGCACACAAGCTGCACATTTACAGGAAAGCTTCACAGCTGAAATGATCATTTGTTTATCGGCTCCTGAACCCATTTTCTGGCATGCCTCAATGATGACACAAGAAGAAAAGGAAATTTCTGGATGAATAGAAGCACACTGGGGCAGGTCAAAACTATTTCTCTCAGAACTAATGCAGAATATTTCAAGTCTCATTTATCCAGTCGTATGCTCACTATTTCCAAAACACATGCATTTGTGCTAAAACCCTTCAATCTAAACCACTTTCCCACAGTCCACTCCTCACACAATATAGTAACGCACCTGTGCAGGCGTGAGATTTTAACATGGATGAGTAATTGATATACAAATGGTCATTTTGGGGGTGAAATATACCTTAAATATCAGTCCCTTATATATGAGCTGGTAGAAGCCATGGATGAAAGAAAGCAGCTAACTCTAAAGTTGAGATGATTTACCTGCAGGGTATGTTCTGAAGATAGATTCAATAATGTCAGCAGTCAAATTATATCTCAAGCCATTGCAGCCATCAGTCTGAGGTCTAATGTCAGCCTGTAATGTACAAAACATACTTTACAATTATGATGATGATACTGAAGGTCACAATGTTTGAGTAAGATTCAAAATGCAAGGTCTTATTTTGACCAGACTTGATGTACTCACCAAAAAAGCTCCAGATATACCGACTTCCTGTTTGTTGTTGGATAAAGAGGAGTCCGAGTTGTTCGTGTCTCCTAGCCGGTTGGCCCAGAACTCATCTGTACTGATCACCTGGCTCACCACCAGATCTTTATACAACTGGAAAAGCACAGGATCTTCCTGAAGCATCCTACAGGAAAAAACATTTAAAGAATGTAATATATTATTTGAAAGATTGCATACAAATCTTAATAGTAGACTGGAGATGATTTGGTCACACAGGCTGTCCCCAAAGTCAACAGTGAACTCCCATACTCATAGAGGGACATCCGGAACCTGTTTGGGACCCTCAGACCCAATCTCATTTGTTCATACGGAGTCGGACCATGTTAATCTTTAGAAGAAACAGGTTCCAAAATAGTTACTTTGTGGAAAAATGTCACCCAGTGCAACAGTGTGGCTCATTGGTGTGTTTTGAATCGTTTTTTGATAGAAGTGAGCTCTCTGGTCACACAACACTTGTTAAAAGGATAGTTGTATGGTTAGTTTTCATCTTATAATGCAATTTGATCCCAATAAGAAAACATAGATATTACCAGATATATCCTTTAAGTGAATCTTGTGAGAACACCTGGGTCTCACCTGTTTTTCTCCTCCAGTTCCTTGTTGGCTTTCTTCTTGAACTTGGGCAGCAGCTGCTGCAGCAGCTCCTTGGCAGCGTCTCTGTCTTTGAGTGCAGTGCTGTCATTGGAAAAGTGGAATGCGGTACTGTCGCCGGTGTGAAGCACCAGCTGCAGCTGAATTTTGGATTTACCGTCCGGGCTGATTTTCTGACCTGTGCAGAAAACAAATAAAGTGCAGCTTTAGAACATCACCAACACATTTTTGTTGGCACATCTTTCTAATTGGATGGTATCAATTACTCACAGCGAATGTCTGCATATAAGTGGCTGACTGAGAAGCGGTCCTTGCCCTCTGGACCCCAGGCTATACGCTCAGCCATCAGATAAAGTGTGCCATCCTGCTTCCTCTGGCGAACCTTTTTCAGCACCAGCAGCACCTCCTCTGATAGGGATGCCATGGCTCAAACTGAAAAAAGGCATTGGTTAAATAAGCATGGCAAGGCAAGTATAACATAATAAAACAAACTAAAACTGAATAAGATACAACAATAAATACATTAACAAGGATATCCTTCATGATTTCAAAAATAATCTCAGAGATGTAAAGATGAACAGGGAACTGCAGTCACAAATGAAACATTAGCAACATTAACGGTAAAGAGATCATAACGTTATATATGAACCACTTTGTATAAGCATCAACTTCTTAGCGTATTTCACGACATGTCCCAAATAAATGTCATGCTTCCTGTAATGCTTTTATCCTCTGCTCGGCAACACAAGCAAGCAATGGTTGTGTTTTATTGTATTATTTATCACATCTTAGCTAAGCGGTGTTACGTTAGCTAACCTTAATAAACAAGAAGAGAAAAGCCTGAGGGGGAATTCAGTAATAAACTTATTTTACCTCAAAATAAGTCGATACTGCGATGGATACCTCGCTTTTCCTCAACACATAATCCAAACTAATGTATTACTTGGTATAAAAATTACACATTTAGTTATTTCTAACAGTATTTGACTACTCTAACAGTGAGCGTCCTGACTTCAGCGTCGACATGACTGCCAGGCGGTGTGTTACACTGAAAAGAGTCCGGCTGGGTAACGCTATAAGGGATCCGTTCCAGCCGGAGCCCGCTTAACACCTATATGTTTGTTTCCCTTTATTTATTCAAAAGACATATTATATATCAGGGGTAGACATATAACGTAATACAAAATTACATATAATAAATTGGTGGAAAAAAGAAAAATAGAGTTACATACAATTATTAATATAATTAGTTTTTCATACTATATTGTTTACATTTTTGGTAAAAAATGTTAAAAATTAAGTTTTATAGTCTAGAACCTCTTTTTATGAATATGAAATCTCCCTAAAAATAAAATTAACTGTACAAAAAATATCTAAATTCACGTCCAAACTATCACCTTTGTGGTATGTAAAAATGTCTCTATCCTCTACTATTAGAATATGAATTTTATTTACGAGTATATTTTACTTTTTTAAATGGCACATTTTATTTGAATTCGTCACATAATGATTTGGTGAATATAATATGCATGACATATTTATTTCTATTCAGTTGTAATATAAATAAAAAAAGGTCCTATTGACTTTGCATTTCTTAATTGTATATTGATACATTGTTTTTATTTTTATACATACTTTTTATTTCTAACTATAGTTTACAAATTCCTTTGATTATTTACTTTGTCGAATAGACACACAAGTATAGATATTAATTAAGTAGGATACTCTATTATTTTCAATGATGGACACGTACAGTCTTACTCAGATCTTTGAGTGAGTTTAACATCCGCCCGGTGTTAGAAATAGTGATATTTAATAATATCAGTGGTGAAAAGAATACTCAGACCTTTTAAAAGGGTAGTAAATATTCACCTATAGGTAAAAGTACAAAAGCATTCATCAAAAATATATTTAAAGTACCAAAAGTAGAAAGACTTATTATGCTGCTATATCCCTTTTCAGAGTAATGCTTTTTATATTTATAAATGAGTTCAAGCTAACATCACTTTAATGTTTGAACTACGTTATAAATAAATCTGAATCTGCAAAGTCACTGAAGTTGCCGCCGTGGAGGCATTAAACATATTTGATTTGTGTGTTTAGGTGAACAACTGTATATGTCTAAATATCAAATAATAAAGATTGTTATTATGTATTAAATGACGTATACAATAATATACCTTACATTATAAATGATGGTTCACCGCTATACCTAAAAGCAACATATTTCTATTGAAATGGAAAGACTCTTCCCAGTACCAAAATGCACCATTGAAACACATGTTATTCATAATAATTCTGTCTATAGTGTATTATACTGCCTATGTTCATACCTGATCTATAGTGTATTACATTTCTGTACTGCTGTGTGTAATGTTTCTACCTCCTTGTAGTGTTCAAAGTGTAAATACTTAGGTATGTCTATATCTGACCGATGTCTATATTTATATTATAGACATCACTCTAACTTTACTGCTTCTTTTGCATTTATGGTTAGAAGCTCACTGCATTTCGTTCTATAAATAGTGCTTGTGGTTTGTGCAATGAGAATAAAGTTGAATCTAATCTAATCTAATAAAGCACTTTAAGAAAAATCTACACAAAAAATAGCTAAAAGAAAGAACCACACAAAAACCAAGACCTTATGATGATGAGTTTTAATGACACTGACAGCATTCAGTTTGCAGAAGTTTGACACATCAGATATTGGATAAAGAATGTTGACATTCTTCACACTCTTTTCATTATACAGTAGTTTAATGGGTGATAAGATCATTTAAGGGTTATAAGATCTTCGCCGTTGCTGTTAGAAATAATTACTCAACTACTATTAACTCTGAGGTCATTTAAAGTAAAAGAAAGAGAAACACCCTCTGAAGGAAACACCAAGTGGAACAATTTGTATAATGCAACAACCTCTTCAAAAGCTACAAGAGACACCAGGACACAAATATGTGCCGTCATCACGAGGCACTTTGGGGACCTGCGTGCCCGATAATAATAACGAAGTGATGACGAGCATTGTCAGAGTGAAAATAGAACATGTCTTTCTACTATTATTTGCTCTTACTTGGGACTGCAAAGTACAAAGAGGTGTGTCTTTACGCATTGAGTCTTGTAGTTTTTGGAGAGGAATTGTTTAAAGTTCATAAAAGTATATAAGTTAGATTTTCCCTTCAACTTGCTGAGCTTAGTTGTCGAAGTTGTCTCGCAAAATGTTTACATTAGCCTTTCATATCTTTACATTCAGTGATATTGCAACCACACTTTTCAACTGAAATGTAGGTGTGCATTTCTTTTTGGCCATTAGCGCAGGTCATCTCCACCTTCTTCTTGCTGGTGGACATTTCTTGACAGCACGTGCATGAATGCATCAAGCGGTTGCTTTCTGCAGAATACCTGAAAATGAAGATGTTTCAGACAGAATCAGTGTCAGGAACCTGCTGTTCAATGTAAACAAAAAATGCACATGAAGGTCAATAACTTGTAATACTGCCCTCTATATACTGTGTGTCACCTTTTCTGCACTGTTAACCTCACTTTTATTATTTAACCATTTTTACCATTGTGTATAAGTTTGCTATTTGTCATATTCTACATAACATATTTTTAAGTGGTATTTTGTTGAATTATCATATTTTATTTTATTGTACTTGTCGTGCACACCTGGGAGATGAGTACAACATTTCACATTACATACTTGTATTTATGTGACAAATAAAAAAATCTTGATTCTTAAAAAATTGATTTAGTGATTTAGTAAGTATGTTGTACTGAATAACTCTCAGGTCATTTCGTTTTGAATCTCACATTGACGAGGACTCTCCACAGGATCCGGCACAGGCGGTGATTTCCACTGGTACCACCGACTTGCAGTCCTTCTTCTGCAGATATGTGGTGTTCCTGATCATTGCACAGTTACGACGAGTAGTAACTGAAAATGAAAGATAAACATGTTTTTCACCTACTGAACCCGGACTGTGAGTCTATTTTCTCTGGCTAAAGAAAGCTTTTTTACAGAAGAGAAACATATGACATGAATAATGAGATAACTGATATGTGTGGGAAAAATGGAGTTCCCACTTAATAATTTAAAGATCATACACAAAACAACAGTAGATGTTTTTTTATGAATCATTTACCACAGGTCTGCTCGGCACAGCAGCCGACCATGTTGTTCACCAACTCCTCGCCTTCCTCGCAGACTGTTGTATTTTGAATGGTACATGTGCGCGGCTTACACTGAACACTCATAGTGTCATTATCACAAGAACACTGCTGACAGCCACTCAGCCAATTGTCACCAGTCTGTTTGATAAATGAAGTTAGTGTTGTAAAAGTCATACATACTCTGTGTTAATAATGATAATCTGTCACAGTTTGTTGCATTCACCTGTTTAGGTTGGCCATCTGGTCCAGTGCAACCTTAAACAATAAAGATAATCAGTTTACCTGAACATTAATTCAAACAGAAAGAAATTGAATGTTCTTGACAACAGACAGTGGTCTTACAAGCGGAGACACAGATGTCAGAGGTCGAACTGAACAGAGTCATCCCCTCTGGGCAGAAGCATCCCTCCATCATGTCATTACAAGAATGGTTCTGTTTGTCATTTTGTCCTTCACATTTTTGTGTATACTTCTTATTGTATCTAAAGTAAGAAGAAATTGATGGTGAAAAACAAAACAAAACATGATCATTTCAGAAATTAATTAAGAAGGTATGTGTGTAACGCAGTGCAAACTGTAGAGATAGCAGTGTCGCTTTGCTACGTTGGGCAAAATTGAAACATTTCAACAACTATTTGATTGATTGCCAGGAGATTTTGTATAGACATTCATGTACCCCTTAGGGACAATCCTAATGACTTTGGTGATCCCCTGAATTTTCCTCTAACGCCACCATTTGTGGTTTGAATAAATTGTCTTAAAACTATTACGTAAAATGCAGTGACATTGAGTGCATCAGGATCGATTGTACTATCATCTATAGTGCCATCATCAAATCAATTTAATTCGTCAAATATTCAAGTTTATAACAAATTACAGTGTCATCAGACTGAGCTTTAATTTGTGTTTAATGCAAATGAACATATGGTAGTGTGCTAAAACATTAATGCTTTGCATCAGCATGTTTGCATTGTTATTGTGAGCATGTAAGCATACTGATGTTAACATATGGTTTAGCCCAAATAATTGTTACATTACAAGCTGCTGACATTATTTGATTCATGATGTTGATAAAAGAACTGAGCAATTACCTTGCATTGCAAGTAGGTTCAAAGGTTGGCCCATAAGGCTGGTAGACCTTATTCCCTGGACACTTGAATTCTAAAACCACAGAAAATAAATTATGATTTTTAAATGATGAAATGTGTCATTTGGACGTCTAAATATAACAATGTTAGTCAAATTAAACCCTACCACACTGTCCATTTGTAGCTTCCCTCCATGATATGTATACAGATTCTCTAGCACACATCGCAGCATACGACTCCAAACTGGAACAAGCAACTACTGTGCTGTTTGTTATGCAAGCATCATAATTACAACCCTCATGAAATGGTTCTGATGAGATTATTTTGTGGCATTTCTCAAACACCCTTAATGCAGAAATCACAAGAAAGTTGATTATTCAGAGTGATATTAAAGAATCAATTGTACTTATCTGTTGTTATTTTCTTTGGTGTAAACTCTTACTTGCTATTCAGAATTTCACAAATAGGATTATCAGTTTTGTTGCATGTTATTGTTGTGTTTGTTCCTGGGGGTGGATTGTCACAATAGGGCTTTTTCTTATCTGGTACTTTCCACTCTCCCATCTGAGAGCATCCAGGATTAATTTTGCCATTTGGTAATCTGCAGTCGTTTTTCTTGTTATTGTCACAGGTACCTTGTGAAAGTAAATGATTAACATGACAGATAGTACAATGGTATTGTTTACAATATATCTAACACTGTAATCATATCTTCATCTATGAATGTAACATGCAGTTTGGTTTGCTGTTTACTATGTTTATCAACAATTTACAATTTACAATCTTACCACACTGTCCCTCGGTGTTGTTGTGGAAAATGGAAAATGGCAGGTCAACACTGAATAAAAGTCCTTTATACATCACAACTGCTTCAATTTCCGGGATTTTCATAAGTAGCTCAATTGATGTAGTTGTTATGATAAAGTCTTCATTAGAGTAGGTTGGCAATACCCGCTTGCCATTGATGTACACCTAAACAATTGAAAAAATTGTTAGTGAAATATTTTTTCATTATCATAATCATTGGAGATAATTTAAAACAATTCAAAAGTAAAATATGTTTAGGCAGTTCTGGCAAACTTTACCATGTTCACAGTCTTTGGGTCTCTCTCCTGTGTGAGAATAACTTCATAGTCTTTGTAATACACAATCAAAGCTTTAGGACAGGTCACAGATCCAGAGGGATCACAATTTACATTGCTGATAAGAATTGTTAAATTGTGTTGAGGAATGATCTCTTTGACAAGGACATATGTGCAGTTTTTCTGGAAGCTGTAATATTGGCCATCAAACGTTATATAATGAGGATCTCCCCAGCCAGAGCAAATACCTGCAAAAAGTAGATTGAAATAACATTATTTGTTATATAAAACTCAACATATATATATATATATAAATATATATTTGTTTGTGTTGCAGTTTTAAGATGCTGTTTGATGGAACATGTTATAAGGCTTTAATTTGAACCTACATCTGCACTCATAGTGGAAACAGCAGCCTCTTTCATCATAAACCTCCACTGGTGGTTGACCATTTTCACATTTAGGCTTGGTCACATGTTCACATTTCGCATGTTCTGTTGTAATTTTTCCGTCGTCACATGTGGATCTGGTGCATTTGCCACTCCAAACGTCACCATCCTGTAATGAACAAGGTAGTGCTCTTAGTAAACTACGGCCAGTATAGCGGTGCACAAAGCACAACCTATACCCCCTTTAAACTGTGTCATCCATACAACAAGGAAAGATGTTTACAAATATCAAAATAATAAAATTTAACAGAAAGCCCACAGATGTCATTATCAACCCCAGTAATGGATTGAAACTCTTCAATTACTGTTGTATTAAATTAATTTGTAGGTGTCCATGATTGTTTTTCAGAAAAGAGACCCTGGAAAAATGTTGGGATTAGTACATACTTACATTTTTTATTTTAAGAAGATATGTTAAATATCTATCTGTACATATAACTAAATTAAAATACCTTTCTAGGTGGATGAAGATACAAACAGTCTTCTTTTGTAGTCCCAGTGCTTGTTAAAGTGGTGGTAGGAGTTGGTGGAGTAGTGGAGGGACATGGTCTAGCAAGTTTCTGAACATTGCATGTCAAGTCACAGTATGCAGTGAAACACCAGCCTTCTTCATCAGTCTTGTTGTACATGAAGCTACCTATATAACATTGAAACCAGGGCAGTTAGATAAACATTGACAGGGTTACAGTTGTCTTTATAATGCAACTTTTGTTAAGTCTAGACCAAGCAAATTAAAGTTTCTTATCGATAATTGCAAAGTCCATTTCATGATCTGTGACCAGATGCAAACTGAATCAACAATTTCATAAATAGTTCCTGGATAAATAGAGTTAGAGATTAATAGAGTTGTGGTGATTGTGTGTGCAGGCACCATGAACAACCAATTGTATTCACTTCTCATGAACAAAGTTAAAAAGCGTCTTTCACATAAAAAAAAGCCTGTTGTTTGGAATGTGTAAACTGTACGCACATCTATTTTACCATTTCAAGTTTTGTGCAATATCCAAAAGGATGCAGTCCAACACAGACTGTGGATTAAGATATGAAATATCAAAGCAAAGAGGATACAACCTCTTGCAATACCAAGTTCAAATGTAAGGAGTTAAGTGTAACCACAACAAAAAAGGTAATAATAATATGAAATACTTGAATGGCAATAGCCAATTACTTACCAGGAGAAAATAAATGATCCATGTACTTGCAAAAACATACTGTTGTTCTGCCTGGTGTTGAAGACTGAAGGGTTGAAGGTGTTGGGGTTTTAGTTATTGTTGAAGTAGGCTTTTCTGTGGTTTTTGCAGGGGTGGTGGGTTCTTTAGTTGTTGTTTCAGTAGTAGTTAGTTCCTTCTCTGTAGTTTTGGTTGTTTTTTCTGTGACTGTGGTTGTTGTGGTTGGTTTTTCTGTTACTGTAGTGGGTGTCTTTTGGACGGTGGGTGTGGGGGTCGGTTTCTCTGAGAATGTGACTCCAGTAGTGCTTAGCTTTTCTGTGGGTATTGTATTATTTTCTGTAACTTTAGTGGTTATGGTGGGTTTTTCAGTGACTACAGTGGTTGCGGTAGGGTTTTCTGTGATTATGGATGCCGTGGTCTGTTTTTCTGTTATCGTGGTTGGTGGTTTTGTGATGGTGGAGGTAGTGGTAGGTTTCTCAGAGAATGTAACACCAATAGTGCTGGGACTTTCTGTGGCTGGTGTGGTGGATTTTCCTTTGACGGTGATAGCTTTAGTGCTGGGCTTTTCGGTTGGTGTTGTGGTGGGTTTTTCGGTAACTTTACTGGTTGTCGTTGGGTTTTCTGTGATTATGGATGTCGTGGTCTGTTTTTCTGTTATCGTTGTTGGTGGTTTTGTGATGGTGGTAGTAGTAGTGGTAGGTTTCTCCGAGAATGTAACACCATTAGTGCTGGGACTTTCTGTAGCTGTTGTGGTAGGATTTTCAGTGACTGTAGTGGTTGTGGTTGGTTTTTCGGTAACTTGTGTGGTTGTGGTCGGTTCTTCTGTAATTTTGGTGGTTGCGGTGGGTTTTTCTGTGGGTATCGTGGTAGGATTTTCAGTGACTGTAGTGGTAGTGGTGGGTTTTTCCGTGGTTATGGTAGCTTTAGTGCTGGGATTTTCTGTGTGTATTGTGGTGGGTTTTTCTGTAACTTTAGTGGTTGTCGAGGGTTTTACTGTGATTATGGATGTCGTGGTCTGTTTTTCTGTTATCGTGGTTGGTGGTTTTGTGATGGTGGTGGTAGTGGTAGGTTTCTCAGAGAATGTAACAGCAGTAGTGCTGGGATTTTCTGTGGGGGTTGTAGTTGTGTTCTTATTCACAGGTTCTGTTAATAGCGTTGTTTTAGCAACTGTATGTGTTCTAACTTCCAGGGTTGTTGTGGTGGGTTTTTCAGAGACTATATTCGTTGTGGTGGATTTCCCTGTGATGGTGATAGCTTTAGTGGTAGGCTTTTCTGTAACGAATATAGTCTCTGAAAAACCCACCACTACCACTACAGTCACTGAAAATCCTACCACGATACCCACAGAAAACCCACCACAACCACCAAAATTACAGAAGAACCGACCACAACCACACAAGTTACCGAAAAACCAACCACAACCACTACATTCACTGAAAATCCTACCACAACAGCAACAGAAAATCCCAGCACTATTGGTGTTACATTCTCGGAGAAACCTACCACCACTACCATCACCATCACAAAAGCACCAACAACGATAACAGAAAAACAGACCACGACATCCATAATCACAGAAAACCCAACGACAACCAGTAAAGTTACCGAAAAACCCACCACAACACCAACCGAA
>NW_011369945.1:27263068-27281988 GCF_000735185.1 Notothenia coriiceps
TATATCAATATCTATCACCATTGTAGAACCTCTTATGTTCTAGAACCTACTGACTCGAGTTGCAACTCCTGCATTACGTACACACTTACCAATGCACGGTCAACTTTTCTACCGTGAGCTTTACTCTCTTCATCAGGGCGCAGCAGAACAAACCACATCTGTTAAATATACAGGGTATCTTGTCTGTAATGTCTACCTAGCTATCTATCTATTTGCCTCTCTACTCCTTTAAACATGGATTTGTTTTGTGTTTAGATTGTGTTTCGGCAAATTTAGTCGTGAACATCGTTATAAAATATGAAGTACAATAGACGTTGTTTGGATACAGTAGACTTTCACTCTTCAGGTGTCTAATATAACCATATTACAGTAGGGAACACGCTAGTTTTGAGTGACAAAGCATACTATTTATTTATTGTAACTGGCAGAACTTTTGACTATCGCCCATGTAAAATGGGCACACCGCCAAATCCATATCTGGCCGCTGAGGACCGCCAAGATCACAATTACATTTGACTACGTAGTTCAACTGTAAACGCTCTGTATGACATACGCAGGTTTGGTATTACTTTACAACGGATCGTAATTTAGATCGGTTATAGGTCACGAATTATTAGTTATACTTACCTGGTTGATAATTTCCACAGGAATAAACACGTAATAAAACCAATTAAAACATACAAAGACGAGAAGACACTGTACAGAGGTACGATAATTACAAGTTTTTCGAGAAGAGTATGACCGGACACGACACCGTGGGAGAAAAGTGGGAGACAGACTTTGGCTCTCGGGTCAGACGGAGACTAACCAATAGAGCGGCCGACAAAACATTAACCAGTTGCGATTCCCATTATAACACAAGGGTACTGATGACCCACTGTGTGTAGTCCGTTAGTGGTTAATGCGATGTGTTCTCGGTCGAGTCCGTAATGACATTATACACTTTTACGACACAACTTCCCCGAAGTTAGGTACCCTCCGAACAACTTTGTAACCAGACAAAACCATCACGTACCATAAGTCGAACCTTCTCGTACCGATTTGTTGTCGCGAATATTTTAATGAGACCTGAGACCATAAAGAAGTCTAAAATCACCTGCTATTTCTACACACAGGGAACCCGAACTTCTGATTAGTAAAGAGCACTTCACTTCAGTACGGGACCGCACACTCTTCGTCGGACGTCACCAAAGTTTCCTCCCTCTCGAGAACAGATGGTTAACGTAATGTGATACCGGAATCGAGACAGTCTCAAGGACGAAACGACGATTACAGGACAAGTAAAACATACCAGTAAGTAAGTACCTTCCTAGAATTTCCAGGAACTCTTGAACATGACAATCTCAAACACAATCACTTCCGTGTGAACGGAGACTTTCCAAAAAATAGTTAATTTCGGTTCCCCAGCCGTTGGGGACCGGCGCACGGTCGTAACCGGCGCCGTGGCCATTGGTCACCGTGTGATCCTTTATTCACCTTATTCACACGTTATTAATAAATTTAACATAATAACCTAGGACTGCTCTTGGGCGGCGGTCTCGCTCAGATGGACGTCTTCACTTCGGTTACGTGCGTGCGTCCGGGGTGTGAGAAATTGAGGTCCACTTGAAAGACGGCGAAAGGAGGCACACGTCTCGACTAGCAAAGTGTGTCTCCTTCGTGAAGTGGATTAACGTCATTTGGGTATTCCTCGACCATGTTTACGGGCGTCAAAAACGCACCGACGAGAAATCAACTTTCGGGTCACCGCTAGACGAGTAGCTTTATATACGATGTTTAAACCCCGCCTGACCGGTAGACACACAACTTGAAAGACAGCCGAGGGTCTCATCAGCTCCTCCCGTCTTCGTTGTTCGAAGTCCAAAGTTATTGGTGTGGAAGGTGAAATCGAATTACTTACCTCTCTCCGCTGAGACAGAACCCTCCGGCAACGTAAATAAATTCGACAAGAAGACAAAGTGTTTTTATGTAGTGTCTGGGAGACAAAAAGACGAAGGAGCAAAAGTTAAGGTCTTTTGTATGTGTGCAAGGGAGTGACAGCGGACGGTTAGTGTGTGTTGTGTACGTGTTCGGGTGTGGGAGAGGAGATTTTAGGAGAGAGAGAGATTCCCTGTCGACTAGAGTAGAGTAGAGACGTACTGGGATTATAGTATTGTATCACACAAGACCTCTTAGTCGTCTTGCCTGGCAACAGGAATAATAATACGGCAAATTTCGTTAATAAATTTACACCATTTACACATTCAAAGCAACTGGTCCAGGTGTGTGACCGAGGGGGCACGGGGTTGTCGCTCCGAGGGGGGGGGCAACTATTAAGAGTTAGCAGCGTGCGACTATTGTTAGAAAAAAAATTTACCGGTGAAGTATAGTTTTTCCAACGGCTGGGGACTTAATTTCGCATATGTAGACACGGACTACGAAAGGTGTAAATAAGTCTTATGTAAGTTGTTTGGGACTACTGGAGATGACTGAACAAAAATTTCGGTTAATATATAAACTTATGTACAGGGTCTACACTACACGAATGTCATTAATTTTACAGTCCAATTTGCTAATAACTAGGAGTGATTTTTTATGTACGTGTGACAAATGTAAGTCCCAGTTTGTGATTAATCTTCGGTTTCTCTTTCTCTATCTATCTATCAATATATCTATCTATCTATCTCTCTCTATCTATAAGGAACCGCAGTAGACAAAAGGCGTTGCTATAGCAACACGTCATGTTTACGCTGCATTTTCTATGAGGTAAATATTACCCGCTGGCAGATATGGGTATAAATGGCAATTTATTTGGCGATTTTTTCAATCTGACTTCCTATTGACAATTTTTAACAACAGAGGGTGCTACATAACACACTTTCAGGAAAAGTCACGGACTGGGAGACTTTAATATGTTATGGAAAAAAAGTTACGTACAATAAAAAAACCGCTGCGGGTAAAATTTACCCGTTGGCGGTTCTAGTGTTAAATATGGCACTATATATATATATATATATATGGCAATAAATGCAGATTCTATGGACAATCTTGCACCAAAGATATTGATATTGAAGTGACTGTTATTTTGTATATATTGATTGTTGTGTTTTTTATCTTAATGTGTGCATATGTGAAAATGTGTCTGTTGATTGTGTATGTAGGATATAGATATCTGTATACATATCTGTATATTGTATAATTGTATTTTTGTATTCGGGATTGTTGGAAACGTCATTTCGATCTCTCTGTCTGTACACACAAACTGAAAGATTGACTTTGACTGACTTGACTATATTTGCATGTTCAGATATCGTGTTTGTACAGAGTCAAACCATTCACAAACTTTATAAAATGTGTTAAAATGCTAAGTTATTGGCACACGTACCTGGTGCATTGATTCCCCCTGTGTTATAACTTCCATTTGAACTCTCAAGTTTCAACGACTTCACATAAAGTTACGTATAATTGCATACATCCTCATAGTCACACAGAAGCCTTGACCTCAATCCCAATTAGATTTCCTTTTTTATTAGATGTGGTGTAATTGGCTATACGTAATATCTGTATTAGTTATTAACACATCCTGTTCAGGCTCCACGAAGAAACTCAGTCTGTGCTTTTTTATTGTATAACGCTTTAGGGTTTGAGTGGGTGGTTTGAAATGTAATATTGCTTTCACCTGACAGCTCATGCACTGCTCTGTGAAGGATTGCTTGGCAGTTTTCTGTCAAGTTTGACTCATCAAATCCTGTTAATAATGATATCCGTTCCATGCCAACATTTCAATTGATTTTGTTCCCCTCTTCACTCTCAACCTTCAGATAGGCGAAGCTTTACATTTGAAGCTTACCTAGTGCAGCGGCTTTAAACATCTCTTTCAGTTCGGCTGTCAGGGTGTCTGTAGGAAGTCTGAACAAATTAAGTTTCAAGAGTGACTGCAATGTTAACAACGTCGCTCCATCACAACAATCTCATAAAGTGTTGTTGCCATTTGGTGTTTCTGCCTTTTCATTATAAGACCAAAGAGTCCTATTAAAAGCTCTGTTTTGTTCTGCGAGAGGCTTTTCCAGACAATGATAGCACCTGGATAGAAAGGGCTGTCTCATCATGTATTAAAGAAGCCTGTTGACAGCCTTGCACGATAAGAAACTGTGATAGATGAGGCTTGTCAGGTAACGCATCTCAAACAACAAAGTCCACTCAGAAAAAAAGCAGAATCGGGTGGTTTTATCCACCAAACAGTCAAGTGCTCCTTTTCAAATTGAAAGAGATATAAACTAATGGTTTGTACAAGTAAAAAAAGCAATTCAGCCATGTTTGTGTTTACGACAAAGATGTTGAAGCATTTCAATTACAAATGTCCCGATCTGATCACGTGATCGGGGATCAGAGCCGGTCACGTGATTTTCAAAAGATCGGGAGAAAAAAATCGGGGATCGGGATTTTTAAAAAAAAATTTTTAAATACTTTTTTAAAATTTTGTATTCAATGTTACAAAACAAAAATGACCATGTTCAAGTCTTAAAATCATCCTGAGGCCTTAGTTTTGGTTTCAAATTACACAACATCATGTATGTGTTGCTTCTTTGGGGCTTGTTTTCATAGACCTGGTTGCTTATTTCTCTCAAATCTGGCAACAGAGTGGGCAGGGCGCAGTGTCTGATTGTAGCAGTAAGCTAACGAGTACTGATAAGCTTTATTTTGTTTTGATCCAATGCTGCACAACTGAACTGATCCAATGCTGCTGTGAAAGAAAGAAGCTATATCCATGTTGGATAGAATATCCAATTTAAATAAAAAAATAACCTTAAGGGACAACTTGAATGCTTTTTTTCCTCTTAATGCATTGCATAAAGATCGGATCGGGAAAAATCGGTATCGGCAAATTGTCAAAATCGCATTGGGAGCAAAAAAAGATGATCGGGACATCGCTAATTTCAATTCAGATCCGTCAACAAAAAAGTCCAACCTTGCAGCAACTCAGCTTAAGAGAGAAATCAAATAAATAAACGACAGATTTGGTTTACCCCCCACCCCATAATGCATTCTGTTTTTTATTCACATTTCACACTCCTTTGAAATACTATTGCCTCTATATCCTCCACACACCCCGCTTTTTTCTACTTCATACGATTGTGTCCCATCCCGTCTGTTGCCATGCACCGTGCAGAAGAACCGGATGAGACGGGTCTTTTGAAGATGAGAGACGAGCGAGAGAAATCGCAGTGAGAGGAAGCGTTAATGGGGCCCAGTGGCAATGAGCCGGTGCCCTGCGAGGCTTTGATCCCTCCTCTCCGCATCCAGCAGACTCCATTGAGGCTGCTGACATGTGTGATTTCCTGGTTGGGTTGGAGGATGAGGTGATAGTGCTTACACGCCAAAAAGAAACTCACTTGGCCTACATCAACGATCACAGAGGTGATTAATAGAGCTCAAACTCAGAGAGCTTTGGGAGTGTTCAACAACCCAGCAGGATAGAAACAGAGCTGAAGGTAGTAGTGCTGCAACTTACAATAAATCATTCATTCATTGGCTAATTTGAAGAAAAACAAAAAAAAGGGGGAAAAGTACACACATCCTTTCCTCAAGTAGAAGTACAGATACTCGTGTTTAAAAATACTCTGGTGAAAGTAGAAGTACTGACTAAACTTCTTTACAAGTCAAAGTAAAAAGGCTTTGAAATGTACTTCAGTAAAAAGTACCCATAACTAGCAGCTGTTTTAAAGAGTACCTGACCTCCCTTTATATTAATAGAACAATAATGTCATTGTTAGCTAATGAATGTTTCCATGGTGACCAACGGCAACATGACAACGTTTTCATTGGTCCCTCTTCTTTAGAGAAGACCAGGAAATGATAGATACACGGATCGTGTTCAAATCAATAGGCACGCAATGTCTCTAAATAATAATGATCACGCCACCAAACACACATTCAAACTAAAGGAACCAGCCTGTTTGGAAAATGAGAGAAGTAGAAAGTACAGGTATTTGAGTTCAACATGTAAGAAGTAGAAAGTACAGGTATTTGTGTTCAACATGTAAGAAGTAGAAAGTACAGGTATTTGAGTTCAACATGTGAGAAGTAGAAAGTACAGGTATTTGTGTTCAACATGTAAGAAGTAGAAAGTACAGGTATTTGAGTTCAACATGTAAGAAGTAGAAAGTACAGGTATTTGTGTTCAATGGGAGGCTGCAAGAATAGGTCATGAACATTGTGGATCTGTCGCTGTTTGTATTGTTCGTCTGGTCATCCAGGTGAGCTGTCTCTGGTTCGATTGTGACCCTTCAGACCAAAGAGCTCTGCCATGTCTCCTCGACTCGTGTTACACGCTCCCCAAAGGCGGGCCCTAACGAAATACTTCGCCTGTCAGTGCGTATTGCTACTGCAGTTACTGCGTCGTGGTCAGGCCTGGGAGACCCGCCACACTTTTCTCGGCCTCGATTGGGCTTCTTGGCCAGACTTGGACTTTTCGAGACGTGCCTGAACTTGGCCTCAAACGCAACCACACTTACTCCATTCTCAGGACTGACGGTTAACGAAGTCTTCAAGGGGTGGCTTATAGGTTATGTAACGTTAGAGAAACGTGTTGGCCAGAATAACGTTGTTTTGTTTTGCAACATGTGAAGTCTTTAGTCGACAGACGGCCTGCAGTAGTGTACTGAGTCGAGCATTTTTCGAAAAATTTATAGTATAGATAGTAGCAGCATTGCATTATGTAAAGGGAACTATTTATTTTGCTTTGGTGTTTTAATTTGTCCTTTATAGTTAATCGGTAGTGTCAGGAGAGCTTCAATGTAGAGTAAGTTATTGGATACAAACTAACTCTGCGTTAGTCGGGTTGTCGCATGATAAGGAGGTTACTTCTTGTAATAATAAGTTATGTGTTGTACAATAATATGTTACAACACTTCTATGATTAGACAGTATAGAAGTTTAGCTAGCAACTTGTCATTTCAGTACGAAGGTTTTAGTTAGGTGTGGTGTGACGGTAAGTTAATTCTTTTGGAGTCGTATGGACGAAAAAATACAAGAGAGAACTTCTCGAGTTCTCATGTAGAGTGTACTACATATTGAAAGAAAAATTTTAGAAATAGTTCGACTTCAATGAAAGGAAATGTATTATCCTACTCGACACCGAGTCACCCAGTCACGCGACCTGACCTTAGTTCACCCCCATCGTTCAAGCTCAAGGTGACCGAGTCGTACAGGAAACACAGGGACTCTGGTGAAGTGGGGTTAACGAGGACACCCCTTTTCGCAGATTGTTCACCTGTTACATTATTAATTATTATTTTTTACGTTCTTAATTTGCTTTATAATTCAAACTAGGGTATTCCCTTGTCCTCACCGTATTCATCGTGTGTACGACTTCAATGTAGAGTAACTTATTGGACTATTGGAGGCAAACTAACTCTTTCGTTATTGGGGTTGTCACAGATAGAAAGATGTGACTTGCGTAGTAGTGAATACTATATAGATAACTTATGTACCCAAACCCTTTTAGCGACACGAAAGAGTATGGACGACTCTCGAGCACGGCAGTAAGAGTGGAACTAAGAATATAGGCACTTAGTATAAGGTCAGGGGTTTCTTCGAGAATTTCTTAGACGTAGATTCGAACTTGCAATGGAGATGTGATTTTGTACGTTAATAATTTTGGCCTAGTTTATCGAACTACATAAGAGTAAAAAGTAAAAATTTGTATTGCTCTAATTAGACAAGATTTCTTGTCCTAACTTTCAGTCTAAATATAAACCAGACACGAGCGACATGTATCGTATAACATTAATAGGATCGATAGTCCTTTATTACGTAAAGTGTAATTTTGCGTACGAGTCACCTAAGGAGTTTGTTGTTTTATTTAAAATTGTTCTCGTTGACATAATCTGGCACGAGACAGTCATGGTTGGAGACACCTGTGCTTGAATAACTGTACAATAAATTTGTACTTCGTAGTCAATTGAGTTATGGTAAGGAGTGAATCACCTATAGACTGACGCGTCGAAGTAGAAATTATGTAGTCTTTAAGTATGCTTCTCCAAATAGAAGGTCGAAAGCCCCTATGTATAGGACAACCCTAGAAGTGCGCCGCTCTTATACATTGCACGTCTCGAACCTCAAGGACGAATCGTTGTACGTGCAGATAGTTTCGAGTGTTACGACCCAGCATGAGAAACCATAAGTCGCATAGGTGTGACCTTATTTTGGTGTGTCCCGTTCTAGAGTGACAGCGAGAGGTGCAGTCCGAAAGAAAACTACCACGGGTAGTGTCTTTATTAGTACCCGATGATGTAGGTGTGTGTACAGTAAGAAAAACATTCATTAGGTGTTGTTATGAATAGTTATAAATGACAACCTGAATAGTAATTGTATATATAACTGTCAAATTTCTCTCTTACATCACTAAAAATACTACACACGTTGTACGAAACTGGGAAAGTAACGGAGTCCCTTGTACATTATAAATTCATATGGTTATAATTACAGTGTAATTGTTATAAACTATCAAAGGGTTTCAACGTAATTAATAGTAATCAGATAGATAGATAGAATAGGTAGGTAGGTAGGTAGGTAGGTAGGGTAGGTAGAGGTAGGTAGGTAGTAGGTAGGTAAGGAGATAGATAGATAGATAGATAGATAGATTAGAAGATAATAGGATAGATATATGCAGATAGATAGATAGAATAGATAGATAGATAGATAGATAGATAGATAATAGATAGATAGATAGATAGATGATAGATAGATACGTAGATAGATACGATGATAGATAGATCAATAGATAGATGAGTAGATAGAGTAGGTAGGTACGGTAGGTAGGTTAGGTAGGTAGGTAGGTAGGTAGGTAGGTAAGGTAGGTAGGTAGGTAGGTAGGTAGCGGTAGGGTCGGTAGGTAGGTAGGAGGTAGGGTAGGTAGGTAGGTAGGTAGTAGGGTAGGTAGGGTAGGTAGGTTTGTGTAGGTAGGTATAGGTAGGTAGGTAGGTAGGTAGGTAGGTAGGTAGGTAGGTAGGTAGGTAGGTAGTAGGTAGTACGGTAGTAGGTAGGTAGTAGTAGGTAGTTAGGTAGGTAGGTAGGTATTTACTAAACAAAAGTCTCCACCCTTCATCACCTCATGTTTATGAAGAAAAGACTCTCTGAATTCATGTACAGAGACCATAGTTTGAAATAAGGTTATGAATAAAAAGTTGTTGAAAAACTGAAACTGCAAGAATGTGAAAGCCTTGGGTTTATGGACATGAAAGATGGAATAATGTACAACTTTGAGTTTATGGACATGAAAGATGGAAAGAATGTACAACTTGTGTTTATGGACCCATGAAAGGATGAAGATGTACAACTTGAGTTGTATGGACATGAAAGATGATGAAAAATGTACAACTTTGAGTTTGTGACATGAAAGATGAAGATGTAAACTTGTGTTATGGACATGAAAGATGAAGAGTTTTCGTACAATTTTTTATGGACATTAAAGATGAAGAATGTACCAACTTGTGTTAGGACATGAAAGATGAAGAATGTACAACTTAGTGTTTTATGGACAGAAAGATGAAGAATGTACAACTTGAGTTTATGGACATNGGTAGCTTTAGTGCTGGGATTTTCTATGTGTATTGTGGTGGGTTTTTCGGTAACTTTAGTGGTTGTCGTGGGTTTTACTGTGATTATGGATGTCGTGGTCTGTTTTTCTGTTATTGTGGTTGGTGGTTTTGTGATGGTGGTGGTAGTGGTGGGATTTTCTGTGGGTGTTGCGGTGGGTTTTTCTGTGGGTGTTGTACTTGTGAGCTTAATCACAGGTTCTGTTAATGGCGTTGCTTTAGCAACTGTATTCGTAATAACTTCAGGGGTTGTTGTGTTGGGCTTTTCAGTGACTATAATGGTTGTGGTAGGGTTTTCTGTGAATGTTGATGTTGTGCTGGATTTTACTGTGACAGTGGTAGCTTTGGAGCTGGGTCTTGATGATAGAACTGTTGTTTTAGACCTCGTAGAAGCCATCGGTATCGAGAATGTCGTAATCGCTGTCACAGCCTCAGTTGTGACACTTGGATGATGAGACGTTTGTGATGTTGCTGTGGTAGGATGTTGTGTGGTTGTTCTTGATTTTTCTGTGATGGCCAAAAACAAATTGGATTTAATCATAAGGTTGACTTTAAAAGGTTCAAAATATTTTTATTCAACACCTATTCCTCTCAAAAGTCTCTTACCACTCGTAAAATTAAATGTTGTGGATGGTGCAGTTGTAGGGCAAGTCTCTGTGGTTCTGATAATATTTCCTTTTTCTCCACAAACAGCCTTTAAACAGGTTCCATTTCCATCATGTGTCTCATAGACAGTCTCTCCATACTTGTAAATATGCCCGTTATAGTAACAATTGCAAGCTGCAAAACATTTTTTATTAAAAGGATTATCAAAATCTTTTATGATTTAATAGATTCATACAATTACCTTTCTCATTAAACTTTATTCTGTGATCAATTAAAGAAGTGGTCATAGCAAAACTTACCTAGATTATCATAGTAGCACTTCACTTTTGTTGAAGAACATTTACTAAAGGTAAATAAAAAAAAGAATATGTTTAAACATAATACATTAACATAAAGGCAACCATTTGATATTGGTGCACAGATCTTTTCTGTTTTTTCCTTCCCTGCCCACAGGTTTGGTATCTTGTTAACCAACAATGTGCCCAGCTGGAAGAAAACGCACGTTATGGCATGAATGTAGGCATCGCCAATTGTGTTCTATAAACTTTATTTTATGTAAGAGAAGTTACACTAAAAAATGCTATTTATTTATGCTTTTCTTTATTTTTCTCTTTTAGTCTTCATTTTATTGACCAGCTAAAATAAGATAATGTCGCCAAGAGAGAATAACAAGTTAGCCTATACTGATCTTCTTTATTAACTGTACACCAGTGATTGTATTAACAGCCATTTGAAGGAGACGTTTATCTGTTTTATGAGCATTTTTTAATTGCCGTGGTGCGCACTGTGAAGGTCCGTGATGTGATTTAGACATGGCAGATCCTGTGTAAATAGCTGTCCTATTAATAATAAATAGTTATTCCAAACGTGTACCACAGCATGAGGCATGCCTTTAATAGTACGCACAGTTCCATACAAAAATTGCCAATGTGTCTCCATCCAAAACACCAGGTCTCCAAGGCAACAAATACAGATGCCATTGTTTAAAGGGCCTGACCAAAGTACTGATTAGAGCTCCTCCTTTTATATGAAAATAAAGGTACATGTGAGGCTGTGATAAGCAACATGAGATTGTTCCTGATTTTATGGCAACTTTTATTGTTCCCTAAAAACAAGAGAAGTATTTGAGGATAATGGCTATTTTATAATACAAAGGTTAAGCAACTCTTTAGTAACACAATTAACAGACAACACGTGACAGTAGGATCTTCAACTTATTCAGAAAAATGATTTTACTTCAAAGAAAGAAATAAGAAATAATTGCTATTGCTGAAATAAAGTAATTTTACATAGTCACTATAGCTAGCTCCTTCATACATCCAGGCCTTATTTCAACCATCTACTCTAGCACATGCACTACGCTCGGCATCAGCCAATAGACTCGCTACTCCATCACTGCGAGTGGGACCCAGCTACCCCTCAAAAACACGCCTGTTTGCTATCCTGATTCCTAAATTGAGGGATGAGCTCCCCATTGACATCAGGACAGCAAAAACTCTGCATATCTTCCGTCGCAAACTGTTTACGCTTCTATTTCGACTGTACCTTGGAAATTAAGTTATTGCTGAAAAAAAAACTTTAGGTAACTTTAACTTAGGCCTTGTATCTGATTCACCAGCACTTACTATGGTATAATCTTGCTTGAATTAAATATATCTGCACTTTCCTTGTTGTTCCTGTTTGTTTCTTTATGGTTTTTGCACTTATTGTAAGTCACTTTGGATAAAAGCGTCAGCTAAATGATATGTAATGTAATGTACGTCTGAACAGCATGAATAAATTATATTGTGTATATTGCTGCCTTATGCTATCTGTTGTGAAAACAGTTCAAGTGATATCATTTACTTTTGCACCAATGCATCATTAATAACATGGAAAGTGACTTACCAGTTGTGACAGTTATCTTTTGAAGGCCAAAGCTTCCCTTCTTCATGGTGATTCCCTTCGTCATCATAACAGCCACATTCCTTATTTGACACACACTTCATGTCATCCTCTTCGAAATAAGGTCGTTCAGACGGGCAATTTGGATAGCAGCCTTAAAAAGTTAAATGTTACTGTAAAAAATGCTGTACTACCACACAAAAGGTACATATTGGAACTAGCCTAAACCATGTTAGAATATTTGAGTGGTGAAACTGTATGAAAAAAACAAATGTTCAACTCTGTATTTACAAACTTAGAGATACATACATTTTTACTTTCATTTCTACCTACCTTCTAATGCTGGAATGTGGTTGAAGCATTCTCCCGAGGGATTTCTGCATGTCTTCATACATGGTTTTCCACAAGGCTTATAGTGCCATTCACACTCTCCATCAGGGTTGTAAAAATCACAGAATATAGCTAATGAAACAAAAGAAAATAGAAAAAAAATAATAACAACGTACAAGAAAAGATTACTATACTGTATAGTGAATCAAATCTTTAAAAGGATATGAGAGTCAGGCTTTATTTGTAAATTCAACAATTGAAACGACAAAGGGGATGCTGACAAAAGGTGATGCAGTTCATCGTCTCACAGAAACACCAATAAAACACTTACGGCAGATTGTGGGAGTTCTCCATCTCACACACGCTCCGGCCTCGTTACAGGCTGCTGCGTAGGCTGCGACGGCAGAGCAGAAACACTCACAGTCTCCTCCTGTGTTGCAGGAACACGTGTCTCTCACACAGGCGTCATAATATTTTTTTCGATCCACCTTTTGAACAAAGCAATTGTAAATGTAAGCACACTCTATCTATCTATCTATCTATCTATCTATCTATCTATCTATCTATCTATCTATCCATCCATCTATCTATCTTAGTTAATTGGCAGTTCTCTTACCTTCGAATGGCAAGTAGCAAATACTTCATTATTGATAATATCGCAGTGTTTTGATGCCCATGCCTTCCTGTATGAGTACATACTGCAGGGATCTTTTGCTGTTTTTGCATTAGGGCAATTAGGTGACACTTTCCAGCTGTTTCCGAACTCAAGGGCGTCAACCACAGCTCCTTTGTTTCTGGTGGTAAAATCGTTCTTGATATTTCCATCGTAATTCCCACACAGACCACAGACTTTTCCCTGGGAAAAGCGAGATATGGTTAATTTATATTGTTGCATTAATGAGGGGGCATCCTTATTATCATTTAGCCGAACAACTGTATATCTCGTCACCCACCTTGAAATTTGACTTGAGTTTGATCATGAGTGTTGTCCTCTTATTCCACATAAGAACAAGTCCATTCTTTGCCTCAATGACAAGATAAATACCCATAGTGTGGACCTTATATGGTATGTCTTCCCCTTTGCTTTGTTTGATAACTCTGACACTTTCCTCTGAAAGAATGATTTCGTTGTTCTGAAAAAGCAAAAGAACATACTCTTTTGTAATTCTTCAATGTTATTTTCAGTATTTAAAAAATGCATTTCAAATGTATACCATAATAATGAAATATAGTGTTAAGTACCCCTAAGTAAAGCTTGATAGCAGTGGAGCAAATGGTTCCACTCCCACCACATGGGATGCTCTCTGTTAGGACCCTAAAGGTGCCATTCATGTCTTCTCCACAGTAATCCTGCAAGATATTGATGATTATATTACAAGACAGATTTGTTTGACAAACTGATAAGACTGAATATAGGTCAGTGCAATACCTGAGTGAAGATGTAGCTACATTCCCCATTAAAGGAGAATTTCTTCTCATCAAAAGTGATGTAATTGCTATCTCCATATATGGTGCAGAATCCACCACACTCATGATCTGTACATGTCCATTTTCTGCTTTTGCAAGTACTATAGGTAAATGAAGTTATGTTAAGTTATATATCCGCAAAGACATTTTAAGACATTAATGCATTTTTTTTCACCAAGCCAGATATATATCATGCATAGCTAAAAAAAAGACAACAGTGAATTGACACAGCGCTATTTTAGTATGAAAAGAATGAAAGGACTCACCAGGTATTGCAGTTTACAGTGACATTCTCTCCAGATTGAAAGGACTTTCCATTATGTGTGCAGGGACAGTTCTGTTCCTTTATGCAGTCTCCTTTACCATCAAGCGCCAGGCCGGCTGGGCATACACAGCCTGACATACAATGTGTATTGGCCTATACAATGTAACAGCAAAGTATTTAACATGTCATCCTGCTGCTTTAGGACACATTTATAGAACATTTGGTAACACTTTCCAAGAAACTCATGTCTATACAGCATTCAATATCATACTTAGTGCAGTAAAATCTGATTTTGGCACCTTATACTTAGTTAATAAGTAAGCGGAAATATCGAAAATATTCATAACGATATATAACAATAGCCATCGCATATTAAAAAGCATTTTATAAAGTAACATTCTGTATCACATTACTTCATAATTGCTGCTCACTCACTGGATTTACTTGTCTTGCTATTTTTTTATCATAGTTTATTCCAATTCCCATAGTTTGAATCCATTGTATATATATTTTTAATTACATAATGATCATTGTGATAACATTTGTTTAGTTTCAGATAATAAAGCATTGATGAGTCTTTGATTATCTGATTATCTTCGTATTTGTTAGCCTTTACTTGTAGTCAGCACACGCAGCTAACAATTATATCATGATTGTGTGCAACCTTATACAGATGAAGCTAAAAGCATGTTATTGATGTTTGTAAGACAGTATTCCTTTTTCAGAAACTTCAAATCAAAAATGTGGTATCATACATTAGAGCAGTTCTCTATCAGTCTTTATAACTGGCTAAGGATAATGTCCTGAGTAACCCAAGACCCAGATTCTTCTCTTAAACATTGATTAACCCGAAATACTAAAGTATAATGATACTTGACCCAGACCCAAAAAAATGCTTTAAAATGTGTTATTATTACTAATCCTGTTTAAACCTATTTTAGTAGTGCTTATATAATTATGAACATACGGTGCGAAAAAAAACCCTGACCCATTATAAGTATATAAAAATGCATTATAGAGATGGTAGTCATAGAATATTCAACAGTAGTCATGAACCACAATATAATCTTACACATGTGTCTGTGTCCAGAGTCTGGCAGCTCTTTTGACATTCGGATCCCTTCTCACGTGGCTTTGAGCTGGAGCAGTTGAAGTAAACCATCGGCTTTTTGCATGCTGATGACAATGATAGTGTGTTAGAAATTACACCACTGAAGGCTTGGTGTAGCTCATAATGTGCTTTGCAACAGATGGAATATTAAGATGAGTGATGGTACCTACATTCTTCTGTATGTATTCCTTTACAATTCAGTGTTCCACTAAGGCACACGCTGAAATGTATAGAACACACAAAGTTAAAACTTGCTAGTTTCTGCTCAATTTTTTGTTAATGAAGAAACAGTGGTTTACGACAGTGGTCCCAAACATGTTTGGCCTTTAGGACGTGTAGTTCTCTTATGTCCAAATCAAGGTTACACACTTTGGCTAACTTGGTTGTCCAGGAAAGCTGGTGACTATTTAGCACATACTGAGCTGACAGGTCAAGGGTTTGGATTTAGGGATAAAACCAAAGCCTTGAGAGAAAAAAAACAATCGGTCAAACCCAGATGTCCACTGAACCAACACAATTAAGATAAAAGTGCAAATTCAACTGAAGAAATATAAGGTATTGCAAGCATTGCAATTACAAACTAAAAACCAACAACATTAGATCCAATACATCAGAAATTAGAACAAATGTAGGCTTACATAAACTGT
Organism: Notothenia coriiceps; assembly: GCF_000735185.1. Taxonomy (NCBI): domain Eukaryota; kingdom Metazoa; phylum Chordata; class Actinopteri; order Perciformes; family Nototheniidae; genus Notothenia; species Notothenia coriiceps. The sequence goes on from NW_011369945.1 coordinate 27,278,957, forward strand.
ATTTAAAGCATAGCATGTGAATAGTCAAAATAATTAAGAAAAAATAAATAAAAACATTAGATTCATGATTTTTTGGGTTGCTATAATCTAGCTATGGCTGTTACAAGCAGTAGCCTACTTCACTGCTACAAGACACTGTTGGTTAATGTTCACTTTCAGTGGAATCAAATGTTGCCTTGTAGCAACTGTTTGGATCTTTGCAAAAAGCACTGGAGGACCTAAAGGGACTGCCATGATGTTCAAGCGATCTACTTGTGGGAAACTGCACTTGTAAAATCAAAAATAAACCCTGCGCTAGATAAACATTAGACTTTAAAATATGACAAATTGGACCCATCAGCTTACTTAAAACAATAAAATAAAAACAATCATACGAAAATATTGTTTTGCTGGAATATTAAAGGACATTTTGAAATCCTCACCAGGTTTTTCCATTGACTGTGATAGACTGCTTTGGGTGCACCAGCGTGTCTCCCACCTGGCAAGAGCAATGTGAGGCTGGCACACACTGATCCCGGTCATTCAGGAAAGTTCCTTTGGCACAGCCGCAGCCATCCATTGGGGTAAACTCAATGCCACAAGTTAAGTCTGACTGACTAAGAGAGCGGCAGGTGCGACGACAGCTTGTCATTTCGTATTCATACACAAAAGTAGCAGGGCAGCCAGTTGCGTAGCGCTCTTTTCAAAGGAAACAGGTTCACTTGTTTAAATATTATAAATGAATAAGGATTTTTTTTATTTCACATTTTAAAGTTTGGGTTTAACTTACGGCAAATGGTGTTCCTCCATCCTTTGAACAGGATGCCTTCAGCAGCGCATGCATGGACATAAGAGGATATAGCAGCACACATGCACTCCTCACTGCTATGACCGGCACAGGTGTCATAAATACAAGACTGCGGAGAGAAATGTTAAGTATGTAAAATAACCCTAACACATGAACACATAGATTAGACTGCAGACAAAACAAGATCTGCTTACTTCCTGATAGTCTTCTGGGTTTATTTCAGAATGACACTTTGCAAAAATCCCTTTTGGGTCTGACAGCATCCCACACCAGTGCTTGGCATAATTCTCTACAAACACAAATAAACATATTTATTTGGTTACATTGAGAAAATGATATTGAAATATAAAGTACTATGTATGTGACCTACCTTTGTCTATGCTCGATGTGCAGGGGTCCCCAATTATGTTTGTAACATCTGGGCAGCTTGGCTTAGTCTTCCATGTGTTGACAAATGTCGACGCTGTTCCCTCAATCAATCCATTTGTGGTTCTGAAGTCATCAGCTTCCACATCATTAAAATCTCCACAAAGACCTGGACAAGATATGATTCCTTAACACTTAATAAAACATTCATTGCAAAATGTGGATGTTTTACACTATTACTATAAGAAGTATAACAAACCCATGAGTTTTCCTTTATTTCGAACACTGGCTTTGATGTAGACCTGCATAATGGGTTTTAGCTGAATCTCAAGATCAAGCCCGTATTTGGTGTGGATTACAATGAAGAATGTCGATGGGCTGAAGACTGTTATGTCATCTGCGGGGGGGAAACACACGTTTTTCATTATGAATAAAGAGACTGTTTAGTTTATTTGAGCAAACTTAATTATATGTAACACTGAAAAAACTGAAAAGTTGAGTTTAATTAAATGTATTATGTCAACACATTTCACAAAACTGTATTAGGTTAGGTGAAAGCAATTATATTAAAGGGGACTTATCATGCAAAATGCACTTTTTTATGTCTTTTATACATAAATTTGTGTCCCCGGTGTGTCACGGAACTAACACAGCGTCAGAAAAATAACACCTTCTCTCTTTTCCTCTGTACCCAAATCTCTAAAAACGGGGAACAACGGAGCTGATCCAGATTTGCGCCCGATATGATGTAATATCGGCAATGCGGACCCACGGCCCTATCAGAAACGTTGCTATCAGAAACAATGCCCGACTGTTTTGGACGTAATATGGTCTTTGTTTACATTAGCAAGCATCGCTAACACTCAGAGCTAACCTGTACTGGAGAGAGTATGTGTGAAGAAGCAGGAAATAAAAAGGAACTCACCTTGTGGTAAACCGGCAAGAGAAAAAACATTTGATACTGTTTCAGAAATAATCCTTGATGTGGTTTGGACGTTTCATCACGGCAGTATCTGCCGGTAGAAATCTCCCGCATGAGCAGGCATAAGCTCCGCCCCCTCTTTATTTATTTTTGTATTATTTATTTTTGTTAAAGCTTTATGACCATACTGACTTACTATCTCATTATATTGACTTACTATATCATTATAATGACTTAGCTATCTCATTATATTGACTTAATATCTCATTATATTGACTTAGCTATCTTATTATATTGACTTACTATCTCATTATATTGACTTAATATCTCATTATATTGACTTAGTTATCAATCTTGATTTTGGAGCACTCCTGAAAAGAACATTGTCATGAAGGTAGCATCTACTGTTAAAAAGGTAACATGTGAAGTAATGTTACTGGTATAGGCCTAATGTTAGATAGATAAACGTTAAATATAGCATGCACCGACCGCTGTTTACCTTCATAAGATATGCTAAAAACCACAGTTGCTGCTACAGTCCGAACTCTACATCAGATGTTCGGTTAGACTACTGCAGTCAAGCCAGCCTCCACTCGGGAAAACCTAGTCAAGCCAGCCCGCACGTGATATTGCGGTGCGCGAATATCCTATGAATTACGGTAGAGTCAAAAAAAATCATCCCTCTGTGTTTAGATGAGAATAAAACAAAAACTGTCCCGTATCAAAGACTTATTTCACTTCAGGGTGATAGCAGGACACCCCATCTAGTCACTCAGAAAAAATCAGGACATTCTGATGTACAGTTTCAAAATCATCCCTCTGATCTGATCTGATCTGATCATCTGATCATCTCATGTAAACACAGAGGGATGATAGCTCATATATGAGACTTCAAAGGTCTTTTATTTTGAAACTCTACATCAGAATGTCCTGATTTTTTCTGAGTGACTAGATGGG
>NW_011369945.1:27282007-27284672 GCF_000735185.1 Notothenia coriiceps
ACTTCATATGCTGCGCTTGTTACGACTTACATTGTCAAGCTGAACATCGTCGGTTGACACCAAAAATTCCGTTATTAGAATACTTCCAATTGTCGCCAGCCACCGTACCGATATAAATTGGCAAATAGATAAAGTTTTAATCCCCGGGCTATGTTTCATTCTTTGTAATGTTTCATGATTATGTAGACGTTCGGTCACCAGGGCGAGTTATAGCCTCTTTCCGAAGAAAACAAGTTATGTTTTACTCTTGGCACAGGCGTAGTACGTGTGTGTTCATTCACAGTGGACATAATGAACATGTACAAAACGCTGTATGTGTACGGTCGTTTATGTGAATTTAAAATGTTGTTCCTCAGAAAATAAATGTCCTGTAATATTGTCCCGGTGCACTCCGGCAGCACTGCACATGGAAACGCAGGAGCCCGCAGCGGCTGTGTCACAAACTCACTTTATATATGGCTAGTCTACAACGCCTTAATCTGAACTCATAATATATACATTTAATTGACGAGTAAGAACCTAACGTAGGCTATGGCTTATGGATAGGTAAACGGACATTTGCAAGCTTGAACACGTTTTAAATAACCATGGTGGAGCTCCCTATGTCTCTAGCACAGTATCAATGCACATTATCTTGCTCGCCACAGAATGCTGAGCTGACCTGTTTGAAACGTTTCCCATTTACTATATGCGTCCACGGTACGAATCCTGTCAAAATGTAGTCAAAAGCAAAACCTCTCCCTAATGAATTGACCCATACAGTGCGCATCGGCTTCGATCCGCTTCAAGTTATGCATAAGTGCCATACAGTATGCCCTAGCGAACCTGTAGCCAGTGGCGCCTCCAGACATTTTTCATAGGGGTGGCCAAATGGGGCCACTGAAAATCTTGGGGTGGCCCGCCAAAACCAATAATTTAATTGTTGTAAAAGTATATACTAGATGAATACAATGGCAAAGAGAATCACCTACTGATATACTTTGGTTTCTTATTTTACATTTTCTAATACTATTCATCTGAAGTGAATATAATACGGATAGTTAACATTTTACTTCAAACAACATTTAAAAATAACCTTGTTTTGTGTTATGTATACATGTGTTGGTGATTTATTGTTTTGTTTTTTATATATGCTAGTTGTTCTTTACTTTTAAAAAGACAAATACAGCTTAATTTAAATAAGTTCCTTTATTGTAAGGCACAAAATGTTCAGCATTCTCAACACATACACAAAACAGCAACACAACATGTTCTTCAGTTATATTATGTCTCTAGGTTATCAATTGTTTTAGACTGAACAAAGCTGTTTGTGTCACACTGGGATCAAAGATGATTGACATGACTTTATTAAATCAAGTGTTAAAACATGACTATTTTATTTCAACAGGACCCAAAAACACAAGGGGTATCCTCTGTGGCATAGCCTCTGTTTTTTATTTTAGTGTGTTTGTTTTAGATCTTCTATTCAGCATATGCATATCAACGGACATTCACTGTGTTGTGAAATCCGTAAATCACAGCAACGAAAATCCATGTTTATTTGCCTCTATCGAAATGTGGAAATCGACTATAGGACTGATTTACCATATGTTCAACGTATTTTGCTCTTTTTCCGACCTTCTTGGACCTTTTGTCCGAGCCCGAGACTTTCCGACGAAACTGAAGTCCAATGTAAGGGGCATTTGTGTGAACCGCCCGATAGGATCATCGTAGTCAAACGACGATTCGATGCAATCGATACAGCCATACGCCCGGACCACTTCGTATCCGATGATGACTTCGCGTACGCTGACTACCACACCGTTCAATCGAGGAAAAGGCGTGTGAACTGTCTCTTTCAGTTGTCTGTCAGCCGCCATCAAGAATAACACAATATCTTCGCTATAGTACAGTTTTTCCTTCGCGCTGTATGTCGCGCTGTCCTTCTCTCGACTGCCGGATCGCCAACTACTACTAATCGGGATATATGTCACGATGTCTTTTCTATCGGTTTGTTGATACCCGCAGACGACATTCACGCGGATGATCAATCTCTTGCATATATGTGGCCGAGTGGCCCGTAAAAGTTTGATCCAAGAGGTAGATCACTATTGAATGACACTTTCAAAAAATCCTAAGAGAGAAGTATTATATGTAGTTATAGACTTGTCTGTCTGCATATCTCATGAAATGTCGAGAGAGAAGTTAGTAAGGTTTGCTCTTAGATACGGTCCAAAGCGAAGACTGCATAAGCACCTCGTCTAGACTTTAATAGTTCGGGATAACTAACTAACACAGTAATGTTTTCAACTAATATAATGATATTAAACGTTCAGATTGTATTAGCTTTACAATTATTCATGCATCTTTGACATCTTCAGTCTAGATAGATACCAAAATAAATTACTCACCATCTTCGCGAGTTATACATTGATTTGAGACCAAAGAAGTTCTGTATGCTAGCGTTTTTGTTCGTGTTCTATCACGATAGAGCAGTGCATCGTTGTAAGAAGATGTGGAGAAAGTATCCTGGGTCTTAAGTTTCTTACTCTTTTTTCATAATCGGCAGTGGATAAAAGACATATTATGATTTTCACCACAAACATTAGTAATAATTACAAACTTAACGGTATTCCAGTTAATTATCTTACCACCAAAAACACAAGTTGCATGTCATACATAAAAA
>NW_011369945.1:27284717-27297336 GCF_000735185.1 Notothenia coriiceps
ATTGTAAAGAAATTGCTGAACAGGAGTTTTTAATGTTATTTAATAAATACGTCAGTTAAACCCAGTAAGCTAACACTACACAAAATATAGCAATACAGTTACGTTAGACACCTAGGCCTACCTCGAGTCAGTTCGGCCATCCAGTAAGTCCATAGTAAGTCAATATAATGAGATAACTAAGTCAATATAATGAGATAGTAAGTCAATATAATGATAACTAAGTCAATATAATGAGATAGTAAGTCAATATAATGAGATAACTAAGTCATTATAATGACTTACAGGATTTTTTTTTTTTTTTCCTGTGGCACAAACTGGCTTCCATAAGAATCAGCACTTTAGCAACAGGAAGTGAAATAGAGGGATATGACGCAAGGCTAGAATGGGTGATCTGTTTAGTATTTTGAGCAAAACATTTCAAAACTCTTCAAAACACTTCATAATTTATATATTTTTATATATCTGAGACCTATGCTATAGCCTAAAAACAGTATGATACGTGACCTTTAAGTTGGATCAATTTAAACTTAAAATGAATGCTTTCAAGTAACCTAGTACAGTTTTGTTAAATTTGTTGTCATAATGCATTTATTAAAGTCAACATTTCATTTATTTCCGCACATGACTTACTAGAAAATAACAACTCACCCATGAAAAGAGGCAACGGAGTTCTCATTGTGTTATATATAACATGTCCGTTAGCTTGCACTAAAATCTTCTGCAGTGGGAAACAAATACAATATTTCAAAAACTTCTGGGTAAATATAAACTTTTTCAACAGATAAGAAATGGAGAAGATCATACACATATGTTTTTCTTTATTAAGAGAAAACCATAACACACTGTACCATGTTTTGAGGGAGGTTTAGGGTGACTGCTCCCAGGCAAGTTGATTTTTTTGATATTTCACATTTGGCAAGGTCACCAAGGACACTGAAAGTCCCATTAGCTTCCTGAAGTCAAGAAGATACAAATGCACATGGTTACAATTGGTTTGCTTATTTACAAAGATTGCGATCTTTTTTAAAGGATGATAATATTTAAATATGAATGCCTCACCTTGGAGAGGACATAAGAGCAGTCTCCATGGAAAGTATACATTTTATCATCATAGGTGGAGATGTGGGAGCCCCCCAGTATGGAGCAGATACCTGGACAGTCCATATCCATACATTTCCACTGACCCTGGGTACAGGTGCTGCAAACAGAGTTCACTAAATCAAATAAATCAGCTTGAATACACATTTTTTGAAAATGATATTCAAGTCAACCATTACCATTTTTGACATGCCCTTGAGTATGATTCTCCTGGTTTGTATGACTTGCCATCGTGTGTGCAGGAGCATTTGTCAAAAGCAACACACCCACTTTGTGTTATGTCATCAAAGACAGTCCCTTAAGAAAAACATAATGACATCATTAGTCAGGTCTGTGAAGTAAACTGCAAACACAATTTAGAATTTGTACACAATATTTCATTTAATCTGTAACACATTTTTTTGTTTTTTACAATGGATATTTTCTTAATACACTCTCTGATGCAACAACTGTATACTCAGTTAAACCCAAATAAAGGCAGATTTCATGGTAAAAAAAACGAACTAAAAACGATTAAAAAGCAATACAAGTTTACAAATGTTTCTGAATCAACATAAACTGCGTTGAATCCACCTAATTTAGATGTCTTTGTCCATGGCCTGACAACTTTCACCATTTATTTTAATGGCAATGCACATGTAAAGCCAAACTAGGGACAAGAGTTGAAAATTGACTAACCACAAACATCAGACATTAAATCGGATTATACCTTTGCACAATTTAACAGCATGAATTATTAATTCTGCACACAATTAGCAAAAGTCAAGAGCCAAAAAAAGGTATATACAAATAATGAAAAGATCACTTGTGTAAAATGAGTAAACCCTTTAACATTTCAGTTTTTCCCCCTAAGTTTGTGGAAACGAAAACTTACCAGATGGACAGAAGCATCCGTCTAGGCAGTGATCCTCACACACTTCGCTTCTCTGGGGGTTGCTGCAGGTGTCAGTACAAGGACTACCACATTCTTGATACTCCATGTTAAAAGGGCAGGTTTTTGCTATTCAAAAAAATGTTATTTAGAAACAGTGATTTTGAAATAATGACATACAACAAATCATCTAAATGTTCTGATTGCTGTTCTTACCACACATTTGTGCAGTCTTCCATTTGTGTGGTTTCCCGCCTGCATGAGCGCACTGACGGGAGTACTCTGATATGGTCGAACACAAGCATGTGGTACTGCTGTTACATCTGCAAATGTCCTTCACACACGCTCCGATGAAAGAGTCCTTATCCATCAGGTTATTACAGCTGAGGAATGCAGGGCCTGACAGCAAGTTCGAGCAGAGGTCGGTCTGGAGGTCAAAGTATATGTTGTATTTAAATTGTACCTACATTTCATTTAATAATAATAATATTAATAATAATAATAACAGGAAAAAGAAGAAGAAGAAGAAGAAAAAGAAGAATAAGAAGAAATGCAGCATATTTAAACAAAGGTAAATTAAAAAAGACAGTAGATGATATAAGTGAAAGGTCATTTGAGTTGTTTGAGAATTCTTTTAAGCAAATTGACATACTTGATTTTCACAGGTCTGTTTGTCTTGAGGGGAGATTTTTTCACAGTCTTCGGTAGGACCATTGGCTTTCCAGGTCTCCTCAAAATAATCAAGGCTTACAGTCTTCCCTGCCGGAACAAGAGGTTTTATATGAGCAAATGTAAAGATTTTGTGCAGATTGGTTTGCGCTTTACTATTTAGTATTTACCTTCTTTAAAGAACTCATCATAAACCTGGACTCCGTTGTAGTCACCGCACAGGCCACAGGTCTGGTTCTTGAATTTAGCATCCAGCTCAACCTAGAAAACAGATTAAAATGATTTTATTTTATCATTATGCACATTTTCAGAAATAACTTGGATTCATTCTTTATGTCTATTGAATCAATTCTAAAAAGTGAATGCTTTCATTTGATTCTTTTCCTTAGTTATCAAAATATATTTCAAAAGCAATATGAGTTATAATTTGTGCAATAGAAAGCACATGATAAATGCACTTACCCAGAGTGCGTCTTCTTCATTCCACATGATGACCACGCCCAACTTTGCCTCGATTTTGACATAGGAGACAGTCCTTTCGGCTGTAATGCCATACCGGCTGAATGGTAAAGTGAAACTAAAGGGGGACAAAAATAAATCATCAGTTAGATGACATCAATCGTCACTGCAACCCGTATATCAGCTGGTAATGGAAAGTAGTTTTGACAACAGACTCACAGTTCATTATTGACTTTGATGGAGGTCTTGTCTAATTCCACATCAGCCCCGTCCAGTCTCATGGTGACCCTCTTTATGATGGGGACCCCATTGATCTCCTGCCGTTGGAACTGAATGTTAAAATTTTCGTAGGTTCCCTTACACTGGGACGCAAGGATGTAGTTGCAAGGTGAGGGAAGCTGGAAGAAATCTCCATCGAACGTCTTGAAATGATAGTTGCCCCATGTACTGCAGATCTTTTCATTGTGAGCTGGTCTCAATTCTAGTTTATGGAGACAAATAACATTTTAGTGGAAACTGAAAATTATGTTTGTTTTGTTATCTCTCATCTTCAAACAAAAAAGACAAATCACCTTTAACTACTGGCATTTGGTGCATGGTCTGAACTATGACTGAAAAAAAAGACACATGATCAATATTGTCAGAAAAAGACGCTGTTGATATTTGTATTATACAGTATGCACATTAAAAAAATCAACATTTTTTCAGAATAACAGAAAGAAAACATCCAAAAAAACACATCTAGTTGTTAATTTCACTACTCTTTGTTCATTTGCATCAGCAGTTTTTTTTAAGTATAAAAAAATCCCTCATTTACATATTTTAACACCATATCGACTATTGAATAAACAAACATTTTAAACTAAAGGATAAAGAGTAACACTAAATATATAAAGATAGACTTATTAATGCAGGTAATCAGCTGGTGATGTTTAATGCTGATTTGTAATAATATGCTGTTATTAAATTATACAATATGCTCCAACAGCTGTTACCCCAATCCCAATTCTTCCCAGGATAGGGTCCTTTTTACTTTAAATAAAGCACAAGGCATTAAGGTTAGATTTGATATACGCTGCTCTCTCTGTGTGAGTTGAGATTACATACCGGTGCTGGCGGCAGGTGGTAAAAGGCAGAGAGTGAGCCATGGTATCACCAATTCGAGTAGCATCTCGGCTGCTCTCATGATCCTCATCTTGCTCCTGACCGGGATGGCTGAACCAACTGATCCTACTCGAAAGAATATCATGTAATATAGTTCATTGGGTGTTTGCAGTTAAGGAGGGGTCTAATAGACATTTTGGGTGTCAGCCATTGTGGTCATTTTCACCAGTAAGATCACACCCATGAAGAGCTTATCACAACATTTCATCTTCATGTGCCTCCGTCATAGTAGTGAATCAGTCACTCTCAGTCTGCATAGTTTTTTGTTGAATTTTGATCTTTGGTAAATTTACCAATCTTATTATGTAAGAACTATAAGTAAGAACTATATTGTATCAACTGACATAATACTATAGTTGTCCTGTTACCTCTTAGACTAATTAAGTTTACTTTTCTCACTTGTCCATGGCATTTTAAGAAGTGGGTTGTGCCTCCCAATCTGTTAAGTACATGTTAACATTCACTTCCTTCAACAATGATCAAACATTGTGCAACTATTTAGAGACCTTTAAAATGAGTACCGACAGTATAGTATCTACCTTTTCTAACAGCTGATGTAGCCCATCTCTGAGTTGTACAAGAAGAAACTGAAACTACACACATTTACAGATGTGTGGGTAAGTAATGACAAGTTATAAAATAAGTAAGTGTTTTGTTTTCAAACCCCTATTCCTATTAATTTACCATGGATCTAGAAATGTTTAATACAAACAACTTTTTTTTATTGATGAAAAGATATATACTTTTAGTCCCACAAAAAAGAAAATAGCTCAGTTGATGGAGCTCAAAACGCTGAATGCATTTCTTTTGCACAGTGTGTAAATGACAAAGACACAGTACTACAAAGATTTTCCCATTGAAAGCAACATTTATTTTCTGACATCCCTTACACTAAATATTGTGCATTATATTATATCAGGCTTTCAATGTAGAGCCATGGCTTCAATCAATGCTGTTGATGGAAATCCCAAAACGCCGCTAGCATTTACTGTTCATAAAATAATTAAATGTTTGGGTTTTTCTCCGATAAAAAAAACAGCATTTAAAAGGTTTAAATTCTGAAGTTAAATTAATTGTATTATTTGAATAACATTTTGGAGCCGTTTAATCATATGTTCTATTACCCCCTTTTGAAAATGCAGAGTTTTGTAATGTTCCCTCCTTCCTGCTTCAATAGAAGAATGGACATTTAGAATGAAATGTTCAAATCGTTTTTACTTGTTCGTTACATCAATATCAGATAGAGATGGTAGAACAAAACATGTTAACAAAACATTCCCTCAAGGTAGATAGTGTTCTTGCGTGTTGTAACAGTGCTTTCTTATTTGTCCATGCATACAGAGACTCTGTCATGCAAACAGAAAGCCTTACTCTGACACAAAGCAAACAGAAACGCTTGCCCTGATGCACAACAAACAGAAACTTGTCAAAACAGTAAACCATAGCTGAACCTTTTAACCATTCATGGTGAACTGGGGACTAGACAGCAAAATGGTCTCTCTATATCTTCAATTCTTTTTCAGAGGTTCTCTGTCGATACAGGCTCCTTCAGATTATCTGTATGTGTTATTAACTAAAACTAAATACAGTCAGTATTCTTAGGTCTGTAGGTAATTGTTTGTAATCAATAAAAACTTGACGCAAACAAGACAACAATGAGACAAAAATCGAGTTGCATACTTTTATTAGATTAAATGATAAATATTCTCTCTACAAAGGCAATTGCTTTGAAAGAAATGCAATGATTGTTAAGACAGTATGGGAAAAGAGACTTTTACAGTATATCCATTAATGTGACGACTGACGTTTCTTTCACACCAGTGTGGAGCTTCGCCTCCTGCGAGCAGGTAGTGCAGCCGCTGAGGTGCAATCTGTGTGTCCGCAGCCACACTCTTCCACATGGATGTACGTGTAGGGAACCACATCTCCATTCAAGCAGTGCAGGTCAATGCTGCGATTGCTGGAGCGGGTCTCCCTACAGCAGGAGCAAGAATGCTGCATAGCTGCTGCTGCTTTAGAGTACCTAAAGATAGCAAAGACAGGTTGATTAAAACCTACATAAACCATGTCTAAACTTTTTTAATAGTCCAAAACCTAATGGATTTGTCACTGTTTAGAGGAAAGATAAATATTAGTAATATCATCCTTACTTGGTGAAAGTGTTGCACGTTCCTTCACAATATGGTATTTCTACCTCATTGTATGACTGACAGCCCTTGTGCATAACAAATGTCTTTGTGGAAACAGTCTTGCAGCCCTTCTCCCTCTCCAAACCTTTTAGAAACAGACACACAATTATAACCATTTTCCTTAGAGGACCACAGAGTGAAATATGTTTTCAAACGTCATACTGTACCTGATCATTATCAGTATTTATTTATTTATTTTCAGAATGTTAACCCTTTAAATAACAGTTTACTTACATAATGCTCGTTACAGTATGTTTTATCAAATGTGTATCTGTCGAAACATGCTATTAAGATCCGTATAATAAATGCTAAGTCAATGACAAACAACATCATTGAAGAATTTTAGTTTTTAGAACAAAAATCCAGGGTCATTTTGTGGAGAAAACTAGAAAATTAATAAATGTATTTGATATGGCTTCATATGGTGTAAATATAGTTACAATTTCAGTTCTGAAGTCAGGGCTCTAGATTAAAGCCGTGATATAATAATGCATGGTTTTATGCTATAGTGGCTGTGGGATCAAACATTCAGATTTTCCTTAAGGGTCGGGCTGTAGGTTTGTTATATATATATATATAATATATATAATTGTATGCAGTATTGAACAACTTCTAATTCAAACATTTCATTTTGAAGGCATCTACTTTGCCTCAGGGGCGACTGTGGCTGTGAGGGAGTGCGGTCGTCTTTCAACCAGAAGGTTGTGGGTTCGATCCCAGCCCATGCAGTCAACATGTCGATGATCGACATGTTGACTGCATGGGCTGGGATCGAACCCACAACCTTCTGGTTGAAAGACGACCGCACTCCCTCACAGCCACAGTCGCCCCTGAGGCAAAGTNCACCAACCACAGAATCTACAACCCCACCCCCTGAGCCCACTACAACAACTGCAACACCAACCACAACCACAGAATCTACAACCCCAACCCCTGAACCCACTACAACAACTGCAACACCAACCACAACCACAGCATCGACAACCCCACCCAATGAACCCACTACAACACCTGAAACACCAACCACAGAATCTACAACCCCACCCCCTGAACCCACTACAACAACTGCAACACCAAACACCAACCACAGAATCTACAACCCCACCCCCTGAACCCACTACAACAACTGCAACACCAACCACAACCACAGAATTGACAACCCCACCCCCTGAACCCGCTACAACACCTGAAACACCAACCACAGAATCTACAACCCCAGCCCCTGAACCCACTACAACACCTGAAACACCAACCACAACCACAGAATCTACAACCCCAACCCCTGAACCCACTACAACAACTGAAACACCAACCACAACCACAGAATCTACAACCCCACCCCCTGAGCCCACTACAACAACTGCAACACCAACCACCACCACAGCATCTACACCACCTGAACCAACTACAACACCTGAAACACCAACCACAGAATCTACAACCCCACCCCCTGAACCCACTACAACAACTGAAACACCAACCACAACCACAGAATCTACAACCCCACTTCCTGAACCCACTACAACAACTGAAACACCAACCACAACCACAGAATTGACAACCCCACCCCCTGAACCCACTACAACAACTGCAACACCAACCACCACCACAGCATCTACAACCCCACCCCCTGAACCCACTACAACAACTGGAACACCTGCAACAACCACAGCATCTACAGCCCCACCAACAGCTGAAACACCAACCCCAACCATACCAACTAATCCTACCACTACAACAACTGGAACATCAACTACAACCACAGCATCTACAGCCCCACCAACTGAACCTACGACTAAAGCTGAAACACCAACCACAACACCGGTAATACCTGAAGTTGGCCCCACTTTATCAACATCAATGCCTTCAACTGAAAAAGTTATTGCAACTACAGAATGTTTCTGTATATGGAATGGAAATCATTATAGGCCAGGTAAGAAAAAAGTACAACTATACTTTCTTTGAGTTCTCAAATGGTTATTGTAATCGTTTCCACAGTTTAATCAATCCTTATCTTTATTCCCAATTTTAGGGGAGGTCATACCAGTCATCGAACACATCGGATCCGATGCATGTCAAACAATGATTTGTTCGGATATTTGTGAGATTCAAAAGGAGACTGTACTTTGCTCAACCACAACCATGCCTACAACGACACCCACGACTTCTATACCTACCTGCCCTGAATGGGATGTAGCAGTAAGAATCTTAATGTATCTTGCACGTTAAAATCTATACTTGCATTTATTGCACAATACTGATTTCAATAATTTTTCCTCCTTCCATCAGCAAAATGAGACGTTCTTATTATGTAACTGCACTATGGCTAAATGCATTGAGAACAACACCATTGAAATCGTTCCATATGAATGTCCACCCGTTGAGATGATCACTTGTGCCAACGGAAAAAACCCTGTTCTTGTGGATGATGAATACAAATGCTGCAAGCTTTACGTTTGTGACTGTAAGCCATTCTGTAGTTAAATGATTAATATAATAACTGGTTTCTTTTCTGTTTAAAATGATTTCAACTTTTGAACTGTATTTCTTTTCAGGTGTATGTGAAGGCTGGGGAGATCCTCATTACATCACATTTGATGGATTATTCTACAGTTATCAAGGAAACTGTACTTACGTTTTGATGGAAGAGATTTCCCCAAAACATAAGTTGAACATTTATATTGACAATGTCTATTGTGATCCCACTGAAGATGTTTCTTGTCCGCGATCAATAATTATATCATTCCAATCCGAAGTTTTCACACTCATTAATCATAACCTTCTTGGAGCAGCGCAGCTGGAGGTAAAACAATATATATAGATAAATGCATATTTGTTTTTTTGTTCTTAAAGGCCAACCAGAAATACTTACGTAGATGACTGTAAAATAGGTGCAATGGCATTGATGAATGCTTAGTCACAACTTATAGATAATTTTAATTTTGATACTGTATAGTTGATTCCCTTTTTCTCCTTGTAGGCGCATAAAAATGGGATACTTCTGAAACTACCTTATGCCCAACAAGGTGTTAAGATCCTGGATACTGGCATCAACTTGGTTCTGGAAATCCCTCGACTTAAAGTGGTCATTACATTTGGAATAACTGGCTTTAGTGTCACCCTTCCATATATTAACTTTGGCAGCAACACACAGGGGCATTGTGGTAAGAACATACTTCTCTTCAGTGCACATAACAATCATTTATTTGTTTGCAAACTGTAATATTAAGTGTTTTGCCACTCTACCATCAGGCACATGCAATAACAACCAGGCTGATGACTGCAAGTTGCCTGGAGGTCAGCTGGTCGAAGATTGTGCAATGATGGCCGACTTTTGGCCTGCAAAACACATTGAACAACCTGACTGCCAAATACCATCTGTACCACCCACCAATAAACCTAGACCTCCACCAATTGTAACTCCCTGCAAGCCAGACTCCATATGTCACCTTCTTAAGAGCAGGTACACATTTTCCAATCTAAATTGGAAAGTTCACATTCATCAGCATACATTTCACATACTGTATTTAAAACACCATTGTGAGGTTTTGGTGTTTGTTTTACTTTCACAGAGTCTTTGAAGCGTGCCATCCAGTTGTCTCTCCTGACAATTTCTACCAAGGTTGTGTTTTTGACAGCTGTCATGTTTCCAACCCAGCAGTGGAGTGCACAAGTCTGCAGACTTATGCTGCTGCCTGTGCGCAGGCTGGGGTTTGCCTGTACTGGAGAAACCACACCACTTTGTGTGGTAGGCAACTCCTCATTGTTTTTACTGTACATTCGGAGATCAGAGGAATCAAGGAAGGAAGCGCCTTCTTAATTGTGTTGCATCCAGCACAATTTGAACAGGCTGTTGTGCATTTTATTATACTGCTAGGGGTGTTGCGATGCACTGCTATTGATGCTTTTTATTTATGTATTTATTATGTTTTTTCACTCACAGAAAGTGACTGCCCTTCAAGCAAAGTTTACAAGCCATGTGGTCCTGCAGAACAGCCAACCTGTGAAGACAAGTAAGTTTAATCAAAAAGTTAATTTTACAGCACATTAGATTTCCTGAGATGAAGATCATAATGGATGGTAGCAATAGCTATTTGGTTGTGAACAACACAGTTGCAACATACAGTGTATTAAATGTACTATGTTTTAGAGATCCAAAAGAAATAGAGCAAACTAAATGTTCTATCTTAATTTAATATTACAGTTCTAATGAACCAAGAATGAACTACACTACTGAGGGCTGCTTTTGTCCTGATGGAATGAAACTATTTAACAAGGAGTCTGGCATATGTGTTGATAAGTGCGGTAAGTGTATTGTATATTCTGAAATATTTTCGTTGGGAAGAGTCTATCGTATTAATCATTAAGTGACCATTTTCCAACAGGATGTCTTGATCCTGAGGGAAATCCTCGTGAGGTGAGTCTTGTATTCATTTTAATTTGAAATCCCAAACAAAGTTATTTACTTGCGAAAGACAATTAACTCATAACTTTGTTTCATTCTTCTAGTTCAATGAGCAGTTTGAGTACAAATGCCAAAGCTGCATCTGTGGCGAGTCCACCAAGACTGTCTCTTGCAAGCCTAAAGAGTGCCCAACTGCACCGGTTACAAGCTGCATGGGTCCCGGGTTTGTCCTTGTCAACACAACTAATCCATCAGACCCCTGCTGTTCTGCCTTTGTTTGTGGTAAGTCATATAGCATCAATGCATGTTTGTCCTCCAGAGTTTGGAAAATGATACATATTGATAAGTATATTCATGGCTATTAACTATTTTCTTTCACCGTTTTATCTTCTCCACAGAATGTCACAGCAACACTTGCCCACCTACAAACATGAACTGTCCTGTAGGATATATTCCAGAAGTCAGTGTTCCTGAGGGAAAATGCTGTACAGAACGTATATGTGGTGAGATCATTATTTTGTAATAGTTTTAATGTAAAATAAAAGCTAAAGATGAATGTGATACGATTTAACTTGTCTTACTCTTTTCTAGAACCAAAAAGAGTATGTGTCCACAAAAACACTGAATACCAGGTAAATAAGAAATGCAAATATGTAATTATTGTACATACTGTCTATATACGTATATTTATATATAAATAATGATTTGTTAATATACTGTATAACTTCTGACATTATAATTTCTGCTGAACATGTTCTGTATGGCTAAAACACAAGTATGAATAAATGTCTTCTTTATTTGCTAGCCTGGCTCTTTAGTTCCTGTAGAACCATGCCAGGATTGTCTCTGTACCAATGTGGTGGAACAAGAGTCTAAACTACTCAAGATAACATGTGAATTGCAGAAATGTAAAACAGACTGTGGCATGGTAAGTGAAATTACACCTATTTTACAAATACACACAATACATTTTATACATGTAGTTTGTCTCACTTTGTTTTCTGTAAGAGTGAACTGGACTGTACTTCTGCAACTTAAATTCACCCTTTCCCTTAGGGATATGAATATCTGGAACCTGATTCAGATCAGTGCTGTGGAAAATGTGTGCAGACCCACTGTGTTGTCAGTCTAAACGAAACTAAACAGCTCTTGAAGGTATATTGGATCATCTCTTCTGGCTACTACCTCATATCATAATGTTTAAAAAGTACCTTGTTTTTTATATCTGTCCGTAATCCGGCTTCGTCGTGTGTGTGTGTGTGTGTGTGTGTGTGTGTGTGCGCGTGTGCGTGTTTGTGTGTACATCCTTCTCTCTTCTCAGCCAGGAGATACCTGGTCACCACCTGAGAATAAGTGTCAGCATTACACCTGTGTTGAGGTTGGTGATACTTTAACGACGTTCAATTCCCATATTGTGTGCCCACCATTTCAACAGAGCAACTGCCTACCTGTAAGTATCATTTATCAATTTTAACTGATGACACCGAATTGTCTGTGTATCTGAGACCATATGTTAAAACAAATAATGTCAATTTATTTCTCTGCAGGGCACAGTTCAGACTTCAGCAGATGGCTGTTGTAAAATTTGTGAGTGTGACATTTTCTTTAGTCTTGGACAGAAAGTAAATGGACTGTACTTATATAGCGCTTTATCCAGTCTTTAAGACCCCTCAAAGCGCTTTACATACTACATGTCATTCACCCATTCACACCCATTCATACAGAGCAGTGTACCTTACTCTAGGACCTAACATTCACACACAT
>NW_011369945.1:27297396-27307380 GCF_000735185.1 Notothenia coriiceps
TGCACTTTTTCCTGCCATTTTATTTAAGTGGACATTCTGTATAAATGTGCCCACCATATATTGCCCTTATCCAGGGGGAGGGACACTGACCTCTGACCCCCCTGTGGCCCCCCTAAAAATGAAAAGTGAAAAAAATGAAAAATGTATGATTTATTACACGATTTATTGAATGACGGAATAGGCGGAACTAACGTTATTCGTCATTCTAGTCGGACCCATTAGAGCGGTGCACTCACTTTCAGTGTCCGGCTGAAGCGCGCGAAAACAAACACTTTTCATCTGGGATCATCAGAGGCTGTTGCATCCAAGAAAGACTGATTGAAACCTACGTTTCGAGAGACTACCACGATAATTGAAGGTGAGTTATTGTCGATGTAAAGTGGAGATGTAACTGTTCATTGCTTTTATTTTTATATAAATATGATATGGTGTTAGTGCAAAAATGTATATAACTTAAGCTGAAGCTAACAGTAATAACTATAAGATATATCTGAAATAAATAAGTGTACTGAAACAAATACCAATAACTGTATTGCATTGTTTTCTTATGCGCAATTACTTCATACTGTCTAGTATTCTCTTTTTCGTCCTGCATTTATTGTGCCCCCCTCAGAAAATAACTGGCCCCCCCAGTGGCCCTCCCAGTCAAATTGGTCTAGAACCGCCACTGCACCACCGCCCATAATGATTGCATTAACATGCAGTCGGGAAGCTCCAGGGGGGAGGCGACACCATGGCCGCTCGTTCTGTATTCTGCCATCACGCACAAACAAATATGAGAGTTAATTCCCGCTCTGAGAGACACACATGCTCCCGGCGATGCTCACTGACATACAAGTGTGTTACAGTTAGATTTCTGATGTATTGTCATTTATGTTGAGGTTGTTTATGCTTGGGTGCACTACCATTTTTTTCTGCATTTCAATGTGTTGTTTTTGATTTGCCTCTGTGACATTTTCATCTAAATAAATCTGTTAAGCTATTTTCCGTCACAGACTGTCATAAAAACAATGATTTCAACCCGGGAAGAGTTCATGAAAGCTTCATTATTTATTTCTCTAAACACCTGGTGCCATGTGAGAAACTACAAATGATAAATCACTGAATCCTTAAACTCAAACGGGTGGACATTATTGCCACACAGGTGTTCAATTCATCCAATAAGCTTGGAGATATTTCATCAGAGGACAAAACTGTCAACCTGCTGCCGGCACGAGAGAAGACTCCAGGGGAAAATAAAAAATGAGGTTGATTTACCCTCTTGGAAATGTGAAGGTTTGTACAAAACTCCACGGCAACACATGTAATAAATGATGAGATACGACAGTCACACAGCTAGTGGCTTACACTCAAAACCCTCTAGATCACCAGCAGTGAAGCACTTTATAACCGCAGTTTACCGGAAGAACACAAATCCAGTGAAAAGCATGATTGACTGAATCTCAAGTATAATGCAGAGACAATCCAAGGAAATTAAGACATAACTAATTAAACTACTTAGAAATATCTGGGGAAGTATAACGGAAATCTTTCACAGAGTGGAAAAAGGAGAGTTAAATAGATTTTTCGTCGTTGCTACAATATTTTGATTTGAGGTTAGTGTGTGCCGAAAGAACGAGATCGCGGGTACAAGCGGCCGAGATGGGTTTTCTCCGCAGGGTGTCTGGTGTCTCCCTTAGGGATAAGGTGAGAAGTTCGGTCATCCGGGAGGGACTCGGAGTTGAACCGCTCCTCCTTTGTGTCGAAAGGAGCCAGTTGAGGTGGTTCGGGCACCTAGTTAGGATGCCACCTGGGCGCCTCCCTAGGGAGGTGTTCCAGGCACGTCCAGCTGGGAAGAGACCAAGGGGTAGACCTAGAACCAGATGGAGGGATTATATCTCTTCTCTGGCCTGGGAGCGCCTTGGGACCCCCCAGTCAGAGCTGGTTGATGAGGGGAAAAGAAAGTTTGGGGCTCTCTGCTGGAACTGATACCTCCGCGACCCGACCACGGATAAGCGGGAGAAGATGGATGGATGGTTAGTGTGTGCAAGCTAGTCTGTAAACATGTGTTTTTATCATGTATTATATCAGGGAGGCTGTGGCTAAGTGGATAGTGCGCTGAACTTTGAATCAGGGGATAGCAAGTTCGAGTCACACTGCAGTCAGCATGTCGTTGTGTCCCTGAGACACTTCACCCCAAAGTGCTCCTGTGGGGATTGCCCACAGTACTGAATGTAAGTGGATAAAAGTGTCTGACATGTAATGTGATGTAATATTAATGTTGAACTTAAGAACTTCTCCTAAAAGTTTCATCAGCATATTTGCTTATATATGAGTTTGTTGAATTTGCAACAACATTGTGAAACACTAACCGTGTTGAGATGTGATGTTGGTTGACATTCAAAGACATGTTTAATTTGCCTTGAGTAAAGTTCAATAGAAGCATTTTAATCCAAAAACAAAGAAATGAGCAATTATGCACATTTTGATTAAGGAGCAGGGTGACATACACTCGTCGCCTACTCTTAAAGCTTCACTTCAGAATATCCTTCTGCCCACGCGTTGTGGGGCAGGCATTCAGAAAAGGAAACTCTGCCGCTGTTATTTTTGAGTGTGTGGATTTTGGGTTTCAGCTGGAACGGAAATAGCCTGCAGAATACAGACTTCAGTTACAGGGGAGGTGAGACTTTGGGTCATGTTTGTCACAAATGTCATTTCAAATCACTGGATAGACAGACAATTCATCTGGGGACGCATGTTGCACCTTGGGTACGTTTTTGACAAAACCAGAATCACGAGCTGATTCACCTAATGTGAAAAGACATGCAGGAAAACAAATTTAATAACACCTTTAGTGGAACCCTGCATTCAACACTAAAATATTCAGCACCATTGTTTATGACTCTAATGCTAATGGTCTAAATACATTTAAACCAGGTAAATACAAACACTTGCTTGAATACATGAATATTTTATTCTGAACTGTGAAGCATTAGCATAAAGCTGTTTTGCTCCACGATGAATATGAGGCTGATTCAAAAAAAGAGACAGAAGGTTGCTTTAATGGGGAAAAGAAAGTGTCACTTTTTAAAAGCAGCTTTTCCTGAAGTTTGTGAGAAAGCTTTAAAGAGAGAAAAAATTATGTTTGCTTATGGAGGGTCTGATTTAGCCAGAATATGGATGACCCAAATAAGCGATGACCTATGGATCTATACAGCTTTAATTTGGAAAGTAACTTTTGGAAAATCATTGTTTGATGCCCCTGGTAACCCTGAAACGATGACGCAGTGAAAGCTGCTTTCATTGATTTGTTTTTGGCCAAGCAAAAGTTGGATGGACAGTTATTCATACTGCAATATTGAGTTTATACTGAATGTGCTTGGAAGCTTCTTTTGTGGAATTATGCTTCATCGTAAAAGGTTCACTTTTAAAGTGATCACTTTAAACTGGGAACGAAACCATCAAAAGTAACACTGATGCCTCTGTATGACCAACAAAGGCAAACGAGACCTCCAGCAAGAAGAAGGGTTATTTCCATAAAGTTATTCTTATTGCTCGTTATCGGAACACTGGGTTTGAATCTGACGAAATCACATGAAATCACATGAAACTCTTTGAGCTCGGACTCCAGCGGAGCCTCCAGCAGCGACAGGCCATCATCCAGAACATCAGTCAAATCTGAGGTTTTCTAAAGGGCCTCTGGTGTCCCAAAAACACTATCACTTCTGTCCACATGGGGCGCCACAATCAACACCAGATGACATCTCCTGAAAGGTCCCCTATTATACTGTTTTTCATTTCATATACCAGATATATCCAGAACCTGTCTCTGATTGGCTGAAACACCAAACAGATCATTGCAGCATTACCCATAATCCCCTCTGTTTCAGCCCTGTTTCCAAAGTGCTGATTCTCTGTCTGTTACTTTAGATGAAAATAAGGAGCCCCTCCCCACGCCCCTCTGAGAGAGATTTGGTTAAAAAGAACTCAATGGTGCTCTAGGAGGAGATTCAGGTGATAAGGGGGGGGGTTACCATGGTTGCTGATTGGCTAATGGTTACACAAGACAACACATCGTTATGACATCATAAAGTGGCCAAAATCTGATCAGCTCATTTTCAGACAGGTTTTTATAGAAATGGATCAAAAAGAGAGAGAATCTTTGTTCCTGAAACTTTCAGAGTCTCTTTCCACAGAGGGGACACATGTTGATGTAGAAGAGACATGAAGAAGAGGGGACACATGTTGATGTAGAAGAGACATGAAGAAGAGGGGACACATGTTGATGTAGAAGAGACATGAAGAAGTGGATTTTGCATAATAGGTGACCTTTAAATCTCCTTAACTAACGTTTTGGTTTTCATAAACGTCAGAATATCTAGGTTTTACTTTGCTTTATGCTGGTTTATAACTGTGTGTCTGCGGTATGTTGCCGGCAGATAGCATACAGGGAATTATTGGTAAAAGATCATTTGCTGCTGATTCTGGAAAAGCAGTGTCACAGAGAGTTTACAAGCCATACAGTACAAGCCAAAATGCTAAAAGAAGCTAAGATTATAAAAAAAAGGGATGTTCAGAGTTCAGTGATAATTCTTTATGGGTCACTGTGACATTACTTTTAGTCCTTCATCCATTTATAATATGATAAATATTCATCACTGCGTGCATATGGTTAAACTTTGGTGTTTTCTGAGGCGTACATCCGTTCAGATTCACGGATCTTGTCTCTGCTTTCCTTCAATTGTAGGAAATATTTACTAAAAGGCAAACTACAGCAGGGTTTAAAGCCTGATGTGTTCAAAGAGAATGTGTGAGTGCCACCGAGCTGACCCCTAAAAGGTTCTGCACCTCTGCAGGGCAGGTGACAGCTACAACTGGTGCCTGTACTGAGCAGGGTGAGAAACATATGTATCATGCACGCACGCACATAAAGCCAAAAATAGATCGATTATTTTGCAAATAAATAAAAAATAAGTATCTGTTTTGATTTGTAAATGTTTAGTCATGTGTTGCTGCCTAATGGTCCAAATGCACAGATGAATATGTCCGGTGTCTGTCACTATAGTTACAGTCCAGTTTGTTATGATTAAATATACAATTATACATTTTATTTTAAGATATCTTAATCAGAATATCTTTAATGTCAGCAAACTCAACTACATTGTGTAGGCTTCTCTCAATGCAGTGAAAGACATAGGAACAAATACAAATAACAGCAGTGATAAAAGCAGTATAGAGAAGGCAAGAGGCAGGGGCGTTTCCTGGACCCGGAAACATTGGGGGCTTAGCCCACAGTTCATTAAGGTACATTAAGGTAATGAATGTTCTACTGCAACACTCCCCACACGCACATACACAGTGCACCTGTGACTGTTACAATGAAGGTTCGATAATCAGCTCACGGCATATAGGTGTAAGTGGGGGGCGGACCTAACCTCCTCTAGCTTCTAGTTTCATGTTGAACAGTTACGGCCCGTCCACACACAGGCATGAAAAAAATCTTTCAAAGCTTCGCCCATTCACTTGAATGGGGTGACGTAGAAGATTTGTAATCTTCGCCGAACTGCATTGTGGGGAGCGGAGCATGGCTTTGCAAGCATCGTGAGCATCACAAGTTGAGCAATGTTCAACTTTTGATGCTCCCGATGCTTGCGAAGCTGGCATCAGCCAATCAAATCCCGTTTATGCAAATCCCGCCAGTGCAAGCGCTAGCCAATCAAACCTCGTGTACTGTTTGCAGATACCGCTGCGGTCTTTTCCATATGTCATAAAATGGAGGATAAATTAATCATCGCTGTCCTGGTCCTTTACGACTGCTCTCTGTTCACCTACCGGGACCTAAACCGGAGGAACCAGGCATGGAGGGAGGTGGCAGAGACAGTTGGTGAAACTGGTAGGTTTTCACCTGTTTGTGGAGTTTATACCCAGTTTACTTCGTTTTAACATTGAATGGACAGGCTTTGTATGCCGGGGGCGGGCGGGAGATTCCTGGGAGATTCCTGATTGGTTGTTGGTCGCGTGAAATTGCCAAGCTTCAGACACGCCCAGCATCAAGATTTTTTTCATGCCTGTGTGTGGACGGGCCATCAGTCAACATTTTCCAGAGCTTTCTTTGAAATCACCAGGTAACGCTAAAAAACATAACATTTAGATTGTATGACAAAGTGTTAATTTAATATCTCTGGCTAGCTATAGCTACTTGCTAACGGTTTAGCTTACCCGCGCGATTCAAAGTAACGTCAACAACGTAGCTGTAATTTATGCTTTGCTTACATGTTCGCATAACTTATGCGAACATGTAAGCAAAGCATAAATTACAGCTACGTTGTTGACGTTACTTTGAATCGCGCGGGTAAGCTAAACCGTTAGCAAGTAGCTATAGCTANAAGCAAGTAACGTAAAAATAAACCTATCAAACTAACTATATAGTGGGGAAAGCCTTGGTGAAAAGGTGCGTTTTGAGGGCTTTTTTGAAAGTGTCCAAGGTTGGGGCGCTGCGGATTTCGGGGGGTAGAGAGTTCCAGAGGGTGGGGGATGCTACACTGAAAGCTCTTTCACCGAAAGTCCGCAACCTGGTGCGGGGGGTAGAGAGGAGATCCTGTCCAGACGATCGTAGCTTCCGGGATGGACTGTGGTGGCGGAGAAGGTCAGACAGGTATTGGGGGGCGAGGGCATGGAGGGATTTGTAGGATTTGTAGATCTGAGGCCTGGCGCCCCCCCTGCGATCTTTGGCGCCCCCCCTCCCCCAAGGGTTGGGAACCACTGACTTAACATATGGGTCATGTATCCTGTATTTCAGACATGTATCCTGGAGAATGACTGTTGTCTTCTGCTTTTCTCAGCTGTGTTTCTTGCCATTGGGCTACATTTAGCCCGGTGAGGTTGTGTTTCTTAACTCCAGGGAGGATTAAAAAGATGCATATCGCAGAACACTTTCTACCTTCATGTCTTCTTTTTTTATTTTACAAGCAATATTCCCATGGAGATTTAATATAGAGCTCAAGTAATATGTTCTTCTTATATTCCACATGGTGTTGACTCATAATGATCTCACACTCTTTCCTTTTTATAGAAATCAATTTTTAGTTTTCTAAAGTTAACCTTTCTTTTATCTTTGAGGAATTGTCATTTAAAAATAAGCTTGTTCCACAAACTTTTAGGTTTGAAATGCTCAAAACGAGTAAGAAAACTGTTAATTTTGAGGCGGTTTAGACTACAGCGTAAAGTGTTCAAATGTACTTTCAACAGTCCAGAGACATTTAAATCATTATCATTGTATCATGAACGTTTCATTTGAACACCAAACCTTTGGCATATTCATAAACTCTAATGATTTTTTGTCGACCATGCTAGAATTGTTAAATCATAAATCCATTCATCCTCCTTAAGATGTGAGTTTATGTCATATTTAAAGATGGATCGCCACGACCAATAGGGGAGCCTTTTCCCGTAATGAGATATTTGATGGTCATTTTGTGGATTGGTTTTCTTTTCATTCTTGAATTACCTCAGAAATGCACTAAAGGAATCCTCAGAAGAATGGAGGGCATAATGTGAGAGCAGGAAATGGGTCTCTAATTGGCCCTGCATCGGCCCCGTTTCTTTGAAGGATGGCAATGGCTCTGAAATGTTTTCTTCCGCCCAAATAACCGATACAAAAACTCTGAGATGGCCACTCAAATATTTCATTACAATTGACTCTGGTTATTTAGCCAAACACATCACTCTGCTCCCCTTGCTTTGCCTTTTCAATTCAAACTAAATAAACAAATCACATATTTTCGGATGTGTAATTAAGTAGATTATTTGCTTATACATAATTTAGAATCAGTTTAATTTAATTTGAATATTTCATTTTGTATTGTATAATAATTCTCATGTAAAAAATTTGTATTATTGTTTCACACGTTCAAAATAAATCCAATCAAACCAAAAAGCACTGTGGATTCAGACCTCTCAAACTGAGAATGTGTGTATTTAAAAATAAAGTTTCCGGACTCTTTAAAGGTGGGGTAGGTAATTCTGGAGAAACCAGCTCGAGATCGCTAGAATTTAAAAATACACAGCGGGAAAAAAATCTGCCACTTCCTTACAGAGCCCCTCCTCCAACACACGAACGCGCACATGACCAATGAGGGCACGCGATAAGTTTGTGCACAGATGGAAGGCTGACAGGCAGGTAGGCCATCCAGTTACTTTAGCTGGCTCAGATGATTGGTCGTGCTTTTTACAGCGCCACGGCTTCCACTGATGATATGTATTTATTGTCAAAGCATTTAATATATTCATTGCTATCGGGACGTTATTACATACCCCACCTTTAAGTAACAGGAATGGCTTTAATAACCATTGACAGACAGTGTCAGAGCATTTCAAGCTGCTTTGTCATATTTGTTCAGGCAGTTGCTTATTTACTAAGAGCAACATTAGAAATCATTTGAGCTGTGTTTCTGTTGACAAGACAAATATGAGTCTCATTCCCCCCTGAGGCGTGTGTGCTTCGTTCACCATTGACTCTGTTGTGGCCAAAACAGGGAGCTGTAGGTGTTGATGATGCTTCTCTGTGAGTGGAAACAATGAAGGACTCTTTCAAAGAACACAGTGGTCGAGAAAACTTTGAGTTCATGGTCAAATGCCGTCATGTTTTATTTGTCATGATTTTTCGGGGTAGCGTGATGGACTGAGCTGCATTGTTATTGTGCAACTTCGTGCAGAATAACAATCAGTTACCTTGAACTACTGTGAAGTAGAGCAGCTTTGTGTTCAATATGGTTCATTTAATCATTGTTTTTGATGGAAATACACAAATTAATAGAATGTTTTCCATACATTTGATAGGATGCAAGCACAAGTTATATAAACAAAGATGTATTCATTATATTTTTTACGATCAATTCATTAACAGATTTTGTAGTTTTGTACAATCTGTACATGTGTGTATTTACATGTAATTGAATACCTCTTGCCAGGCGCGTCGCCCCGGACAATTCTCCCTCACTCATATAATACATTAACCGTGCTTTACCTGAACCTCATCATGACACGAGAGAGGACGGCAGGATTGTAATTTCCCGTGTTCAGTGAATGCAACAGAGGCAAGACACCAGACCAATCACCAGAGAGTTGCATGGAAATAAACGTGTCTTATTGGCTGACAGGTACCGATCCTGTGACAATGTTTAAACTGTCAGTCGGACTCTGAGTTTTTGAAGATGGACTTAAAAAATACGCCAATTCTCGAGTGGTGGCTCACACAACAACCCCAGAGCCACCACTCGAGCCAGGCAAACAAGGTATGTAAACGTCAGTAAACTTCCAAGTTATGCGAACATGTAAGCAAAGCATAAATTACAGCTACGTTGTTGACGTTACTTTGAATCGCGCTGGTAAGCTAAACCGTTAGCCAGTAGCTATAGCTAGCCAGAGATATTAAATTAACACTTTGTCATACAATCTAAATGCTATGTTTTTTAGTGTTACCTGGTGATTTCAAAGAAAGCGCTCTGGAAAATGTTGACTTACTGTCAGTGTTCGACTAGAAGCTACCTTACATTACACAGTCACAGGGGAGTGATTTGTAAAATATCCATACAAAAAAAGAAAATCTGCTTACAGTTCTGTTTCATATGGGTGTTGAAAGACGTATGCATATCTCTTCATTTTGCTCTCAAAGTGCACCGGAGCATGCCCCCGGAACCCCCTAGAGGAGGTTACCCCTGCTTACACCTATATGCCGTGAGTGATTATCGAGCCTTCCTTAGCCGCTTTCACACCAAGTACTTTGTCGTACTGCACTTAGTGCCCCGGCACTTATTACCCCAGGGCACTAAGTACCAATCGCGTTCACACCGGAATACTTTTCCCTGAGGGAAGATTACGCAAATGAGCCTCTGACGTCACTTCGTCTTCTTCTGCTTTGGGTTTACTGGCAGGCCGCAAACAACTTCACAACGTATACTCCCGCCTGAATTCCCGTTTTCTTTTGTGTTGCCATAAGTTATTCTC
>NW_011369945.1:27307763-27326878 GCF_000735185.1 Notothenia coriiceps
CCCCCCCCCTACCCGACTTGTAAAGCGACCTTGGGTTTCGTGAAAGGCGCTATATAAATATTATGTATTATTATTATTAGATGATTTGAGGCCAAATATCATATTTAAACTTTTTTTTTTTTTACATATAATTGTAACTCAATACATGATTGTAATGTAGAGACAATCAAATATAACAAATAATTGATTAATTAATTTGAATACAATTTCAAGTTAGTAGCTATTAAAGGCATAAAAAGACAGAAATGTATAATTCTTTCTTTAATAGAAATGTTTCTTCTGAAACACCAGGCTTTTCTGGATAAGCGCATTTTTAAAACATAGTCATTGTCCATGCCGGTTTCAGTTGGATTATTTGTCACAGTTGCTCCGATCAGATCGGTCTCCTCCATTTTGTATATTATTTACGACTGTTGAATCCACATAAACACATCGGCTAAAATCCGGCTTACTTTGCGAATTGTTTCCACTTGCGCCGTCCTTTCATTTCTTCATACAGCGGGAATCCAAATGAATGAATCCTGAGTCCAGTAACCATCAAAGTCACTCCAATAGTGCTCCTTAATTACGCTGTCATCCTCCTTTAACAAAATACTTCACATTCATCCAGTTTGTGACAGTAGTTGTAGCATTTTTGAGGGGGGGGGGCGCAACTTCCAACAGGAGTCATTTGGGGGGGCTCTTGGGAAAACAGGTTGGGAACCCCTGTGTTAAGTAACTGCCTTGTATGTCAGCCTAAATAATGAACAATACATTTATATATAAGAAAACATTATTTTCTGCTATTTTCACAACACATCAAAACCAAAAGACATATCTGAGATGGTATCAAACCCCGGCCCTTCCTGTATCACTCCCTCTGTTGTCACTTCTACAATTAGCAGTGTCAAAGGTTAATTATAGAAATTGTGTGCAAATTACAGCTATGTTTAAGAGAGATTTCCCCTATGAGCAAACATGCATGGCACGAAAAACAGACAGTTTGGTCTTTGAATTAAATGAGTATCAGATGTGTGTGACAAATCCAGATTGTTTGCTTGGTCAGACCTAGAGTAGTATTTCTAGACTATGTGGACAAAGAGATGAAAACCAAAGCCCAGAGGAGACTAAATTAATGTCACGTCGTCTTGACTTATTGTCTGTGTGTGGGTGACCTTTTCTTTAGTCCTGTGTCACAACAGTCCTCTGTTCACTTGACTTTGTGACAGGAAGACTGCAGGTATTCTTGGAGCTACTTTTGGCGAGGAATCCCCTCCGAGGGCGTCTGACTCAACCATGCATAGCTCTGAATAATACGGAAACAAATATTATTTCTACTAATTATGTGTACCTACATTGTATTTTACATACAGTATGTAAATCAACCCAAAGGCCAACTCCAGCATCTGTTCTGCTGTGTTTCCACCAGTCGGGGATTTTTAATTGGGAACCCCCAAAAGAATTGAGCCATTAACAACAAACAAAACAGTATTTGTACAGAGCTGCAACAACACGGATAAACCGGTGAACCAATTGTAAGAAAGATGCATGCTCAGCAAAACCTTGAGTTAACTTTATTAATGTGCTCCAGGTTTATGAGTTTCCTGGTGCTGAGAAAAGGATTTTACAATAGCACGAGAAAGATGATGTATCCATCATCAGCAGAAACATAATTTCTTTCCAATAAACTGTACGAATAAAACAGTGTTGCATCTACCAGCAGGCATGCAGATATTAGGGGGTTCTGAAGGTTCAAGTATCCTAGTTGAGACGTTCAATTCAAAACCTTTATTTATCCAGGTGAAATCCCATTGAGATCAATCATCTCTTTTTCAAGGGAGACCTGCAGCAGTAGGTTCCACATGAAGACATAAAAACATAAACAACAGAACAACAAAAGGAAATCATACAGCAAAATGTACAGGGATTACAATTTACGGCCCATTCCCAAACCGCCCCCTACACCCTACCCGCCATATTGAGGGCTGTTCCAAACCAACGAGTGTGGAGCGGTGTGGAGGGGGAGTGGGCTATCAAGCCCTCAAACAGCGAGTCTGCAGCAGTGCTGACTTGAGACCGGTCTCTACCTGACCGGAGTCGCGCTGTGTGTGTCCGTCAGGAAACAAGCTGTTAACAAGTAGTTCCAGCAAACATCCACTGATAAACTGCGATGTTAACAACCTCATGATAACCTCATATGTTTTTAATTTAGGATCGTACCTGTGTTTAGTCTAGAAAAAGGTAAATGTGTGCATTTTATTATAAAGTTGTGTATATTTACAGAATGTTGCAAAAACTAAGAAGCTTATAAACATCAGGTTTAAAACTAAAAGAGCTTTGAAACACAATGAAAGATGTTTGGAGTTTTATTTGAGTTATTCATTTAAACTTTTTGTCTAAGAGATGCTGATTTGAAACCGTTGTTACATACAGTTACGGCATTTCCTGTTTCTGCCGGAGAGAGGGGAGGCCGTCCCAAAGCTTGCTGTTGTATTTACTCCCTCCATCTGACAGGAGGGAGCCTCGTTGAGCTGCGAGTGTGGCTAAGACGGAGTTCACTCCGTCACGGCGGTAGAGAAGACCCTCTCCAGTGTGGTTAATGTTTGCTGCTGTATTTACTCCCTCCATCTGACAGGAGGGAGCCTCGTTGAGCTGCGAGTGTGGCTACAGAAGGAGTTCACTCCGTCACGGAGGGGTAGGGTCGAGGGAGTGGTTTGGGATTGGGCCTCAATATCTATCCACATGTACAGGTACCAGCAGCATCTGGTTGTGTAGCATCCAACCAAGCTTTAAAAACATGTAGTGGTACCAGCTTGGTAATTTTCCATTCTTTTTGCAGACTGTTCCAAGTTAGTGGAGCTGCACATCTAAAAGCTTTCTTCCCTAAGACAGTCCTAGCACTTGGCATATTTAATAAAACCACAGCATGCGACCTCAGGCAATAACTACTTTCAATTCCCCGAGAGATCAAAAAAGTATTAAAGTATGTAAACAAATGTAATGTGAATAATGTATGCGCAGTATATGATATATGTCTTTAAAATTGGTAGAAAAAAAGTATCACAAAAAGATTAAAGGGGCCATTTTATGCTTTTTTGGGTTTTCCCTTTCCTGATGTTTTTGTGCATGTCAATGGTCTGCAATGGCTAAAATCCCAAACGTCCCTATGGAGGACGTTTCTCTCCCACCCCGATATACCAACTTGTTAAACTTTGCATGTTATGGTCTAAATAATATGCAAGTTTCCAAAAAACACTCGTGAGCAAATTCACTATAGCTGCCCTGAGAAAGAACTTGGTAATGCTAACAACAGAAACATCACTTCAAAGGATATGAAAGGCAGAAGAATTCAAAGGAAGTGTACAGTAAAGGAATAGTAATTAATGAAGCAGGGGTTTCCTCGCTGTTTACCCGAAGACTATAGCTCTAACAACTCTCTGACTGATAAGCACTAAAGCTGAGTTGGGAATAAAACCCATTTGACAAAAGATGTTCAGCTTTTAATTGAGCTTCAACAACTACTTAGCTCTACACCTGACTGTTTCATGACACTAGTGAGCTCTCAGTGAGGCACCTTTCCTTTAGAAAGAGAGCCAATCAAAGCAGCCGAGCAACTCAGCCCTGATGGAGCTCTCCTGCTGGAAAACTGCTTTGATGAATAAACACTATTGTACAAAAAAGCTATAGACAGGAAACACTGACAACTTTGAAACGGCATGACATGTTGTGTGGGAGGCTGTGGCTCAGTGGATAGTGTACTGGACTTCGAATCAGGGGATAGCAAGTTTGAGTCTCACTGCAGTCAGCATGTCGTTGTGTCCCTGAGACACTTCACCCCAAATTGCTCCTGTGGGGATTGCCCACAGTATTGAGTATGTTAGTAGCTTTGGATAAAAGCCTCTAACAAATGACATGTGATGTAATGTGTGCATTTCCCCCCAATCCTGCTTTGTTCCAAACGAATGACCGGCCATCAGGAACGTGATGGACTAAAGTCATGCTGATCTGCTTTAAAGGGGACCTATCATGCAAAATGCACTTGTGTACGTCTTTTCTACATGAACATGTGTCCCCGGTGTTCCAGGGAACTCACCAAGTGTCAGAAAACACAACCCTCTCTATTTCCCTCCATACCCAAATCTCTTAAAAAGGGGCTGCAACGGATCTGATACAGACTGATCCAGATTTGAACACTTCTATGACGTCACAGAAGTGGCGCTACGGCTATTGGGCCAACTCCACCAATCAGGAGGAGACAGCCACGGACATTGCCGTTGGAAAGCGCTGGAGACGATGTAGTACATATGCCAGGCCTGTAGGTGGTGCTGTTCTCACAGAATCAGCCCATGATACAAAGACAGTGTTAAATTGAGCGAAATGAGGAATGGCTAAAATGCATGATCTGTTTGGTATTTTGAAAAATAAAAAGGATACATATGCCTTATATAGGTATGGTCCTACACTATATTATTCAAATATAGCATGATAGGTCCACTTTAAAGTCAATTACTAAGAAATATAAGCCCCATTGGTTTTAGGGATGTTCCCAAAAGAGTGCAAATCGTTGATATTACAAACCCTGCAGGTGAGTCAGGTTTCAAACGTTGGTAAAGTCAGAGGTTGAACTGATTTCAAAAGACAAATATTTATGTCATATCAAATAAAAGGTAATTGGTTTATTTTGCTTCAAGCCAATTAAAAAGTTTCAGCTAATGATCATAATTTTAAAAAGTCAACCCAGCTAAAACTGTTTTAAGGCCAATATCCGCTAACCCACTTTCTAAACCCTATATCTAACAACCATTCACAGACTATAGAGAGGTGCAAACATGATGTATTTGAGTAGGCCCACCCGGAGGTTGGCGTCTTAAGGGTTTCCTCAACTAAGGGCAATGGGAATGTTTCATTAGAATTCTGAATACTTCAGAAATTCAGATCTGTATCAAACACAAGTTTATGATACTTATACGTTTTTTGGGACAAGATAATCTCCACATATTAACAACAGCGTAAAGTAAATCGGCAGAAGTAAAAAGCTCAAACTAAATACGTCACAGTGACATGACTTCACGCCACAACCGTTAAAGGCGGCTAATGTTTAGCCTGATGAAGTTTAGTAGTTTCATTTTGTTACCCGTTAGCAATCTCCATTTGTATGAAACAAAAGGTTAAGGCTTAGCCAGTGGGTTATTTACTGCCTAGTTGATGTTGATGCGAAAATCTATTCAGTTTTTTTTAACTAGAGATCTTATTTCAGGTCTCTTAACAACACGTTAAAAAAACTGTGGAATATGAGACGGGGGAACCAGAAGTGGTAAAATGCCGACTCCTGCTACAGTAGATGTCTCCAGAAGCACATTCACCATGATGACACACACCAACTCACAACAACACCAGCCTCTCTGTTACTTAATATCACTGAACTCCCAAAGAGAAAACTGGTGAAAGTAAACTTGAAAGTGTGTTGCCCTCGACACCCAGATGGCCCCGTGTAGGCGGAAGGGGACGGATATCTCCAGCTACATCTAGTAATGTGTAAAATTACTCCTGGGCTTTGTGCTCTCATCTGCACATTTAAGCCGAGCACTGCTATGGCAGACTAATCTTGATTCAGGCGATATCAGTGACCTCCTTCCCTCCTCCTGCTGAAGGGACTGCAGGCGGGACACTCGCAGGGAGACGTGTCTGACGAGGACAGAGACACAGATGGTGTACGTTTCTCAGGGACGTGGAAATCAGATTGTCAGATGACCCAGCGCTCTGCCCCCTGACTTCAGGAGGCAGGAGTTACTGTCAGTGTCAATGATGCCCTGTGGAGGATCACACACAGCTCAGCAGCAACACTGAATACTGCGCTGTAGCAGTGGAGAAGAAGAAGAAGAAGAATAACATTTTTTTAACTGTCATTTGGTTTATTTTGTCCCTCAGTGCAGAAGGGTGCACTCAAATGAATGCACCGTTGGATAGCTTTGATAGAGTAATTTAGCAAATTAACTCGCACCAGGACTACGTGTCGTATGTTTGATTACACCACAAATACATCAGCACACTAACCAAAATATCAGCTCCATGGTTCAGGATAAACATAACCTTTTAAAAAATGAATTGCCCTCTTCTTATTGCATGCGTTTCAGATTGTATTTTCTGTATAAAACACTATTTCTCAGCATAATCCACTGGAAAGTAGGATTTATTTGACCATTATGACGAAAACCCAGGCTACTTGTAGAACCAATTAACTTCTAAATGTCCCTTTTTGATTCAAAAAGAGATGCTGGTCAAAGACTCGGCTGCATTACTCAAACATCATGTCCCTCTTTGGTGTTGAACAAACTTTATCCAAAGAAAAGCCATCCTTTGTTTGTCAGCGATGGAGCAGCGGACATGAATCATGTATTTGTTTTTGCCAGGAAATCTGTTCCTGTCTTCAGCTCCAACAAAATGCTGCGGCTGCAAACAGAAAAACATCCTGATGCAACATCTGGCCTGTCATCCCTCAAAAGACTTCCTGTTCTGGCCAGATGTGCTTTCAGGTGTCTCTGAAACAAACTGCATCTACCTGGTGACCAACATGATGCTGACAATTCACCAAATGTGGCGTCCATTATCAGGGCCGGCTCTCGGCATTGGAAGTATAGGCGAATAATAAGGGCGAATGCTAAGGGCTAGAGGAGTTGAGGTCCCCCCCTCACTTAAATCATGTTCAAATGGATAGGATACTAAATACAGTTGCACACATCTTGTGTCCATATCTTTCTGTTTTGGTGGTCATGCCACAACCGTGCATGCGCAAGTCATAGTGAGTGTCTGCATTTGGGGGGCGGGGGGCGCCAGCTAAAATCTTGCCTAGGGCAGCAAATTGGTCAGGGCCGGCCCTGTCCATTATCATCGAGACAAAAGCAAGGCTGCTGCTGATCCATTTCAGATATTGTGAGTTCAATCAGGGAAAGTTTCTCCATTACAGCATACTTTACCATCCAAGCTTTTACGTTTGTTTTTCTTGACTTCAACATTTAATCATTGTCAACATGTTCTCATCACGTACTGCATCACCGTTTTTTTCAAAGCAGTGGGTTTGACTTTCTGCTGTTATTGTTTCCTACAAGTTTTGTACAGCTTCATGAAAGGTAGATTTCTAACTATATTAGACTCTTTAATGAATTACGTTTAACACAATAACTCAAATATAGTGAAGTTTGAAGCACAATAAACGTCCTTTTATACAATGTCTACACCAGTTTTAGCCATGCCACAATATTTAAACAAATCTTTCCGTGTCATTTTCCATGTAAATCTGAACGGAGCATCTTGGTTCACCGAACCTGATGTGTTATGTAATATAATAATTATTCAAAAAATAGATATTTAGATATTTTAAATACAAAATAATAATGTCTTTTAACATCTTTAAGACTTTCGAAAGATTATCAAACACATCCTAGTTTTATATAAATGGACTCAAAAAGTCTTAACACGTAAACAAAAAATGTACTTCTACAAGTAAGCAATGAGAGGAGTATTCCAAAGTTGTCAAGCCTTTCTCAAAAGTTTGTGTACGTCATATTTTTCATTTAATTGTAAATCCATATTTTCCTTCAATGTGAGATTGGACACACAATAAAGGGTCTATTTTTGACTTGCATAGACCCTTATGTATACCAGGGAACGATGTATGTTCATCACTAACATGAAGGCTGATTGAAAACATTATTATGACATAGGAAAATAGGAAAGAGATAGGAACAGAACTCACATCCTGGTTCTGCGACCGGATGTTGACATTTACACAGACCTTTGTTATTCCGTGTTATTAACTGAACATCAAATGAATACTTGTACTCACCTAATCCATATAAGGCAATGAAGAGATCAGCATGCGACCGGAAAGAAGAAAGGAAAACATTATTAGCAATGTGTTCAAAAATGATACCAATAGGAAGGTCATTAACATAACAGGTAACAACAAAACAAATCCATTGAACTGTTTTGCAATCACGTTTCAACATGTAAAGGTTAAAGCCCCTGTCACACTGTCCCGAAATTGACACCCGATGGACGCACGATTAAGGAAATGTTCAAATTCGGCTCTGATCGTAACAACATCGGGAGGAATTTATAGAGGAGTTGTGTTGTTGCCGTTATTGGGTTTAAACACAAGACACTTGGACTTTTCCTATATTAGTATATAAACTTCCGCTCACACTGGTCCTCCAACAAAAACGATAGCCTTTGTTCGTACTGCCTCTTTTGATTATAGAAAGATCGTATATTTCTGCCTCTTTCATCTTCTTGTTTCAGACTTTTATAGCTCATCGTGCATAGATTATAATTGTTATTAGTTTAAACGCACATCGAAAGCAACCCGCAACATAAGAATTTACATTACATTTTACAACGGAAACACACACCAAACCAAACGTAGAGCACGCTGTTAGAGTGTTAAGGTATAAGCACACAGGTTAGCCCACAGTTAAAGGCCCTGTCACCTGTCCTGTCGAATTGTCTAACCTAAACGAAACCGGTTGAAATTTATAACATCTAATTATTTCGACGGTTTCGTTAGGTTAGCATTCGGGACAGTGTGACAGGCCGCTTTAACTGTGGGCTTACTGTGTGCTATCCTTTAACACTTAAAGCGTGCTTCTACTTTGCGTTTCGGGGTGTGTCGTTTCCGTTGTAAATGTAATCGTAATTTCTTTATGTTGACCGTTGCTTTTCATTGTGTTTTGCTCATCATTTCATAATTCTATGACATGACTATAAAGTCTGAACAAGAAAGAAGAGGCAGAAGATATACATCTTCTATAATTTTCTTCAAAAAGAGGCAGCTACAACCAAAGTTATCGTTGTTGTTGAGGACAGTTGAGGCGGAAGTTTATTATATCATAACTAAGGAAGTCCAAGTTGTCTTTGTCGTTTAACCCAAATCTAAATGTATCTATACAAATGTACTAAACAACACGTTTATTTTGTTGGTCTACCTCGTGTGCTATTTCCTTTAAAGTTAAGCCGAGGACTAGCATCCCGTTGGTAGGCGCCTGTAAGCACTCCGGTACGAATTCGGTAGAAGCGTACGGGTTCTAAAACGGGTGGGGCGAAGTGCTTCAAGACGGCCTCGGACTCTTTGAGGTGGCCGCAGTATCGCTACCGAATCTACGGGGNCCTGGTTCCTCCGGTTTGTATCCCGGTAAATAGTTCTGGTCGTAAAGAACCGGGTGATTTGCTACCGTAATATCTCGTTTGGAATATGAGGATATGAACTGCGGTCTGGCTCTCCCAGCTTGCACGCGGTTTGATTGGCTGCGCTTGCACTGGCGGGATTTGCATAAACGGGATTTGATTGGCTGCTGCCAAGCATCGAGCCTCAAAAGTTGAACATTGTTC
Organism: Notothenia coriiceps; assembly: GCF_000735185.1. NCBI lineage: Eukaryota > Metazoa > Chordata > Actinopteri > Perciformes > Nototheniidae > Notothenia > Notothenia coriiceps. The sequence goes on from NW_011369945.1 coordinate 27,317,127, forward strand.
AACTTTTGATGCCGATAGATGCTCGTGATGCTTGCAAAGCCATGCCATGCTCCCCACAATGCAGTTCGGCGAAGATTAAAAATCTTCTACGTCACCCCATTCAAATGAATGGGCGAAGCGTTGAAAGCATTTTTCGATGCCTGTAGTGTAGACGGGCCGTTAGAGTTTTACTCCCTACAGGGTGTACTTTGAGGGTTTGTCACTCTGCAGACCGTTTACACGCAGAAAAACCTTCATAACACACAAGGGGACGGGTGATAACCGGAAAAGCATGACATGGGACCTTTAAATATTAAAGCTACATTATTCAATTTTTGCCAATTGGCAGCTCCACAACATACTGTACTGTAGGTGCCTGAGGCTTCACTCCACTTGGAACTAGATTTCAAGTTTATAATGAACTGGAGTGGAGTTTTAAAATGTAAATCCAAAATGAAAAAGACTGACCACTCACAATAGTAAAAGAATGGAGACGATAAACTAAAATAGGACGCACATTATGGCAAATTTCCACCAAGGATGAAGCTTTAAAAAGGCCTTATTATGCTCTTTGATGTGTTCCCTTTCCTCTGTGTGTTATATAGGTTTCTGTGCATGTCGGCAAAGGCTACCATCCCTGCGTGTCCTCCAGAGGGAGTTTCTCTCTCACACACTCCAACCTACATAACATACAGGGTGTTTCTCAGGCAGGAGTATAAAAAAAACAGGCTGTAAAAGTCAGGATATCTCTGCCTCAGATTTTTTTTGTTAATCTCTCGAGTCTGCTACATTTATGGAAGTGCATTACTGAAAAGTGCCTCTTCAATCCTTTAATACTGCAAATCTTACACAGGAACAGGTCTAGATGAGCTGAACAGCGGCTTGAATTTAATACAATAATCAGTCTGATATGCATCTTACCAAATGGAATAACAAGGAGAGTGTTTTAACCCTCTCACTGCTGCCGTTGAGTTTCTCTTGCAATACGTGGAAATAATGAATGTAGATGGTATAATTATGTGACTCTACAGCAGGCCTTCTCAAACTCCGGACCAAACTGCAAATCAGTTTGGTCCGGATGTAAATTAATGTATATTTTCTTGTGTCTGACGCGTTGTGAGAATGAACTTGCATATTTACTTGTCTGCGCGAGCGTGGCAAGCATTGCAAGTTAACCGCAAGTTTACCTCGACTTTCTAATGCTTCTAATAGGCTACCTTCTGTGCCGGGGTTCAAGGCATTGTCTACAGACAAACAGTGCCATTTCTCCCACTAGTTCAAGCCACCATACTGTATGTATTGAATGTGTGTGTGTGTATACAGGGGAACAGTTTGCCAACAGGCAAGGCAGGCAAGTGCTCGGACCAGAAGGGGGCCCCCAAAGAAGGTAGATTAAGAAGGTCCACAGCAACGACAACATGAAACACCCTTTAATTGACTGTAACGACATGTCGGGAAACCCCCTCAAGGGGGCCCCATGCATAGCGCGCTGAAAGTGCTTCTTAATTTCAGTTTCATTTCTCTACTCCCGGGTGGGGGGGTGGGGGGGGGGACACTTTACTGGCATTGATCGGGACCAGTGAACTTGCTCCTGCTCTACAGGATGTCCACAGTCTTCAATTTGTAATGATTTACCAAATGTTTTTTCAATATAAAATGCAGCTTTTGAATGTACTGATTGTTGCTGATCGAGGCATCTAATGGTCCACATTTCATGCAAAAGTCTAGACAACACATAAATACAATAAATAAATACAACAACATGTCCAATAGAGACAGAAGTGTTATTAAGGGTAAACCCCTCCTCCGGTGTTGCAGCTCAGTAAACAATCTATTGCCTGTTTCCTCCCTCGATCATGTGCCAGAAACAAACAGCACAGGGTCATGTCTATTACCGAGCAAAGAAAGCACCATTCTCAGACAAAGTTGAGTTGGCCGCCTTGTCTGAGAAGGCTCATCACTCAACGTAAGTGCAGTTTTGAAGTGAACAAAGGGAACTCATGGACATGCGAGCAGCCTATAAAGCAAGCAAAGCACAGAGTAGAAAGGACGGAGAGCGTTTAGAAAGTAAACAGATGTGGTCTTTCTGACCATTATCAAGTGTGCATCTGAAACTTTAATAAGCCACGAGCCAGATGTAATGCTTTGCCATGGAAACATTGGCCTCCTAAGATGAACCCTGCGACTGTTGTTAAGAGCCGGGATGCATGGAGAGCTTACTGTATGCCCGGGAATCTGTCCAGTTTTTAATGAGGGTAAAAGGACACCGCTCTCATCTTTATTTCATGGCACTGTGTGCATCTGTGGAGAAAGAAGATTCTCGGTGATAAACAAGGCCTATCTGGAGGAGGCCTCGCAGCAATGAGCAGGCCTAAATCAGGGGCTGTTGCATGGCAGATAATAAGAGCTGCTGGCCTTGGGGAGGAGGGGGTGTCTGCTGCAGACTGAAGGTGGAATCACGGGGAAGGGATTCTGGATGTCCAGCGAGGTCCCTTCATTAGCCTCTGTGTCCTCTGTTTTCTCTGCATGCCTCTCAGTGTCCTGCTCACCCTGTGCAGAGAGATGGGGAGGGCTCTCTGAATAGCAATAACCCCGGCCAGCGTCAATCCATCTTCTACTTCATTAAGAGGGCTGCAGCGTTATTGCGGGCTGTAATGACGCCTCAGATCTCCCTCCCATAGGCTGCGTTTCTCTCTGGCTTTCACAGATGTCATAAAAGAGAACACACAAGTCGTGCCGGAAATGCATATGAATTATTAATTCTTCTGTCCCTGGAGGTAGTTTGTCAATGTGTGCGTTTGTGTGAAAATGCCCACATTCCTGGCTTTACACTTCAGACAGGTTGATTTAAAATGTATGTTGCCAGCTCCTTTTGGCACTATAGGGAGTTATTGCAAAAAAAAGTCAAATGAAAGGCTGCGTTAATATTAATGTGGTTCAGATATACGGCCACTGCTTCTCATCCACATCTTGGGATGGTAATGCAAAAGAGATGATGCTTTATGCAAACTAATCCAGCAGCTACATATCAGCAGAAACTCGAGGAATGGGAGAACAGCAGAGGGTTCAGAGCCCCTGTGTATACAGACTGCAGCCGGCTCACTCACTCAAAACCTTTTTATGTTTGCTATACGAAAAAGTAAAAAAAAAAAAAACTTGGAATATCCCTATAAGAAAATATGAACAGACTGATGGGGAAGAGTTGATCTTTACATCCAGACATTTAAATTGGCTGAAAGGGTTAATCATGCTTTTTGCGTTTCCGTTTCCTGAAGTGTGTTCTATAGGTTTTTGTGCACGTAAACGCCTTCATTGGACTCCTTTGTTTACTTCCATAACATAGTGACATCACAATGTAACGCTTGTTCTTCTATTGTTTAGCGCTCCAACACACACTTGGGACTGGGCTCTAACCAGAGCCCAGTCCCAAGTGTGTGTTGGAGCGCTAAACAATAGAAGAACAAGCGTTACATTGTGATGTCACTATGTTATGGAAGTAAACAAAGGAGTCCAATNCGTATATTTCCGCACACCGTGTTCTCAAGACATATTTTTTTTTACATTTTCAACATCGTGGATACATCCTTGTATGCTCCCGGCAACACACTGAGCGTCAACTTTGCCTCCTTATTACACTCACCCCTACTTTAGTGGGAACAATGAGTCTGCGTCTTTGGTGCACAGAGGAATAAACGCAGATCATACTCTGGCTGCAGCCTTGACCGGTACTTGCTTTTGATCAAAGTCAATGCGGAAAACCTGCACTCACACAGGTAGGTGGAGGTGAAGGGAATGAGCACTTTTACAGCCTTTTTGGCGAGGTGGGGGAACTCGGTCTCCACAGACAGACAAAAGTGGGCAAGTGTCACTTTATTCGTCTTTTTCTCGTTCTTTTGTGTCTCACGCTGCGCCTCCCCTGAAGCTCTCTGGCGCCCCCCAGGGGAGGCGCGCCTCACACTTTGAAAACCGCTGCACTAGATGAAAGGGCAACCAGCCAAAAGCCCAATATGGCCTCTTTAAAAAGGTGTTGACTCTACTTGACTGTGTGTTGATTTTCAAGCTCAATTTCCCATCCTGATACAAGGAAAACAATCCAGCTCAATGACAGGAAGTGACAGTGGTGCCGACTGCTCTGACTGACACTGAGAAGCAACAGCACTGTTAGTTTATGGCCTATCAATAATGTCACGCTCAACGCCTATTTACTTTGGCCCGAGAAACTGGGGTTCCCTTTTTTTATTGAGTTTCCCCTCAGGAGCCTTGAAACGCTCCGGTCTGACAGATCTATTTGCCGGCGGTGCACACGGCTTCAGTGGCAGATAAGTGATGTGTGCACACCCTCTTTATCACTCTCTTTCACACCCATCCCCTCGTTCTTCTGCTGGCGTTGTTTTTCTAATCTGCGTGGGACATTGGGAGGCTTTTGAACATGTTCAGACGTTGGACTACGTGACCGTGCAGCTCCCTTGCTTGCTCTTATTGTGGATGTAGGTACAGCTGTCTGATTAGTGTCGCTGGTTAAGGATGGGTGAAAAGGTCAGAGTTCGTTGACTTCATTGACTCGAGAGTTCATGGATTTTGTTTCACCTGCTCCTGTCGGATAATTGATGGAATGCCGATGCTTATGAATAATTGTGTGTGTGTGTGTGTGTGTGTGTGTGTGTGTGTGTGTGTGTGTGTGTGTGTGTGTGTGTGTGTGTGTGTGTGTGTGTGTGTGTGTGTGTGTGTGTGTGTGTGTGTGTGTGTGTGTGTCTTTTTAAATAAGCCCTCGATCAGTATGAGGCTCACACACTTCTTAGCCACGTGTTATTACTGTTTAGTGTCTCTAAAGCCTAAAGGTTAGAAACTACACCGACACAGAGCGGATTCTCATACATGGTTAAAGATGCATCGCCCCGTGGCTCATTACTGTTCTGAATAAAGCCAACGAGGCGTATACATAATGTAATCCTGTCAGCTGTATTGAAACTGACACAGTAACATGGATTTTCACGTTGTCAGCTGACGGGTGACCGTCATTAGGCAACAGTTTCGAATCCCAAATCCAAAATCTTGAATGACTGAACTGGGTCATGTCCTTCCAAAATCATCCACATACCATTTGAGTGTTTTCCAAACCGTCCAAAATGTGGATTACAAATAAGAGTTATTTGGATGTTGTCTGGACTTCATGCCACATGTTTGTTTAAGCCAATGCATCAACATGTACCTAAATGCTATTCAAGTAATTCACAAACAGTTACAAATACAAGTAAAATCATAAGATATAATGGAGGTTTGTGAAATGGGACACACCGGTAAACTGTCTGAGGCTGAGAATTGAGGCCTAGACACCAAACAGAAAGTATTTACGGTATATATAACTAGCACTTCAATAATTGAGTTGATGTATTATAAAGAAACAAATACAACAGTAAAAAAAAACAAGCCTAGCCAAATACCAGAAACACCAACTAATCCAAAACTAACTGGTCCCAAAACATTAGTCAAGTAAACATTTTAATTGTTTTGCTTAACAACTGCTGACTTAAGCACTTCTTAAAGACGGACACAAGATATTTTCATATTTTTCTGATGATCAATCTCGTTCTAAACCTGTGTTCCTCTGCAAAACACACTTAAGCCGCTACATTAACAAGTTGTACTCGTTATAATCTGCTTTTACCTAGTGTTATATGTATCCGAGAGGAAATGAGTTGAGGTCACGCAGTCTGTTACATGATGTAAGTTTGTGAAAGACCACGGTTGCAAAACATAAACCGGAAGCTTTGCAGTGCTCTTACCCTGACCCTATCCTTGCACTTCCCTTGCTTGGAAAGGAGGTTGCTTGTCCATTTGTATTCATTAAAAACAACGTGATGTGCAGTTTTTTTCTGGTATCCTTCAAACTAAATCAGAAACAGCATCAGAATACCTTCAGTCAGACTGCAGGGGAGCAAAGTATAGAGGCGAAAATAGCCTGAATACGAGGCATGCATCAGAGTCCTGCACGGGTCTGATTTTCAAGACCCGCTCCCGCCCCGCACCCGCGACGTGCAATACCGAACCCGCCCCGAACCCGCATATATATGAGCAGTGAAAACGTGCAATTATTAACACACGCAGTTGCATATTTGGCTCAAAAAGCGTGGGATGTTAGGATGACACCAAAAGCCTCCCAGACGTTGGATTTCGCTCTTGAGGAAGAGTTATTGAAAATGCTGTATTCTCCGCTAGAGAGCTTCACCTCAGCCATTCAGAATGTGGCGCGCTCAGCAGCAGATTGATGCGCTGCAGAGGTTATTATTATGCTCGGTCCCGCGGGGGAGAGGTCTGAGGATTTAAACATTAAACTAAATTATTATTATTTAAATATATTTATTATGCAACACCCGCAACCCGACCCGCATCACCTTTGTTTTACCCAGAACCGAACCCGGAAAAAAGCGTTTGAAAAAATACCACCCGCGAATCACCTTTTTTGCGGGTCACCCGTCGGGTACCCGCGGATACCCGACCCGATGCAGGACTCTGGCATGCATACATTGAGGCAAAATATATTATTTTCTCGTTGAATTCTTAATTGCTCATGTGAATATTTTCTGTACTGAGCAACTTATCGGCCATGCATCATTTGTCATTGCTTTCATAAACTGTTACGTATCGCTATTATGGAAATGTGTGATTTGCCAACACTTTGGTTCATATTTGGTTTGTTGTAGGCACAAAAAATGACATTGTTCAAAAACCAAACTGTTGACAGCAGTCTCCTGTTTTGTCGACACATCCATCCATCCGAGCTCTAATAATAACGTTGTTCGACATCTGGCATTGTTCCTGACAGACAGGAGTCATAACTCATAAAGTCACAAGAGGCATGTCATCGGTAATTTATTTTGGGCATTGAACAAACAGCAAGTGCTTTAATGTCTCAAAAACAATAATTAGAAAAACAACACCGATATAATTGTTGGATTATATTATCAATTTATGACTCATACAATGATCTCCATATTTCCGCCATCAATTTAAAACCCATCAGTCATGAGCACTGTTTACCCCCATAGACTGGACGTTAATGTGATTGGCTTTGACTTGGCTTTGTCAGGCAAAGGATAGGGCTTTCAGTGACAGCTGCAGTAATGTAGGTTAATATAATAATAAACGAATATGCTTTCAGCAATTGATCACCCGACTGTAGGTACGCATTAAATATTGAAATATAGATAAATGAACCACTGACAGAACATTGAGTCAATAACAAAACCTGAAGGCTGTAAAGGTGCCTTTCGCAATCTGGCTTCAAAAAATGATTACATTACATAAAGATTACAAAAGGATATTATTTGTTTACAGTGATAATACCTGTCAATTTTCGATTTTGGTGATTTATAGTTTGATATTTGACAAATCACTTGTTAGAGGCCCTATTGTGCTCATTTTCAGGTGTATATCAGTATGTAGTGTCTCTACTTTAAAGAGTCCTCTCCTGCTGATGTTCAGGTGTATATCAGTATGTAGTGTCTCTACTTTAAAGAGTCCTCTCCTGCTGATGTTCAGGTGTATATCAGTATGTAGTGTCTCTACTTTAAAGAGTCCTCTCCTGCTGATGTTCAGGTGTATATCAGTATGTAGTGTCTCTACTTTAAAGAGTCCTCTCCTGCTGATGTTCAGGTGTATATCAGGTATGTAAGCAGAGATGAAAATTTCCTCAGGAGAGACGACCTACAGTACCACATAATAGTCATACAATCAAACAGAGATGAAATTTCTCAAGGTAAGAGGACGACGTACAGGTCACATATAAGCATACATATCCACCAGAGATGAAATTTACTCAGTAAATGAAGAGGACAAAGGCGAAGAGACTAAACAAGTCCCAACATATAGTCAATACATGTCATCCCAAACAGAGATGAAAATTTCTCAGGAAAAGGCAGAACTACAAAGTCCACATATAGAGAACATACATCAAAAACAGAAGAATGAAACATTTACTCAGGAAGAGGACTAACTAACAAAGAAATCACATAAGATCAAATACATCACAGAAGATAAGAAATTTCTCAGGAAAGAGACGACATATACAAGATTACATATAGTCCATACAATCACAGAGATGAAAAAATTTCCAGGAGAGGACTGACCTAACAAGTTCCACAATATAAGCTCATAAAAAAAAAAAAACATACAATGGATCAATCAAAAAAAAAACAGAGATGAAAATTCTCAGAGAGGACGACTACAAGTCCAAATAATAGATTAAATACCAAATCACAGAGATGTAAAAAATTTACTCAGGAGAAGGACGACTACAAGTCCACAGTGTATAGTCAGTTACAACACCAGAGAATGAAATTTCCCTCAGGAAGAAAGGACCCGACTTGACCAAAGTCCACATATAGTCAATACATCACAAGAAGAATGAAAATTTCTCAGGAGAGGACGACTACAAGTCCACAATATAGGTCAATACATCACAGAGAGATGAAGAATTTCTCAGGAAAGAGGACGACTGTACAAGTCGCACATATAGTAAATACCATCACCAGAGAATGGAAAATTCTCAGGAGAAGGACGACTACAAAGTCCCACATATAGTCCAATGGTACATCGACAGAGATGAAATGTTAACTCAGGAGAGGAACGACTACAAGTCCACATATAGTCCATGACATCCACAAAGATGAAATGTTCTCAGGAGCAGAGACGAACTGACAAAGTCCGGCATATAGGGGGGTGATTGGGACAGGGGAGAGGGGGGGGGGGGGGCCCCACAGAGATGAAAATTTCTCAGAGAGGACGGACTACAGGTCCACATGGATAAAGTCATAACATCACAGAAGGAATGAAATTTCCTCCAGGAGAAGGAACGACTACCAAAAGTCCACATGATAGTCATACATCACGACCAGAGATGAAAAATTTAATTCAGGGAAGAGGACGACTACAAGTCGCACGATATAGTCATACCAGTCACAGAAGAATGAAATTTCTCAAGGAGAAGGACTACCTACAAGTCCGGACATAGTAGTGCATGAAGCCCATCGGCACAGAGATGAAATTTCTCAGTAAGATAGATAAGATAGAATACAATTGTTATGGGAAAAGTCACGTAAGGGGGAGACGTCCAGTCTGAGAAGAGAGACGTATGAGTCACTCCAATTGTTGCGGGTCATATTTCATGGGCGAGCTATCACTTGAAACCTCTCGTCCAAACAAAAATCATTTTGGACAACCTCAATGTAAGGTCGTCACAAAAATGGGATGGTGGTGGTGGGAGGCGAAGGGAGGTGGCGAAGGGGGGGGGGGGAGGTGGGATAGACCTCGTGCGCGATGGAGATATGACGCGAAATTGAGTGACTCATAGTCTCCTCTCTGGGGGTCAAAGACCGCTGGGGGACGACGTGACTTTTACCATGACAATTGATGGGCTGATTATCCTATCTTACTGGAGAAATTTCATGCGTCCTGGTGATGATGACTATATGTGGACTTTGTAGTAGTCGCTCTCCTGAGAAATGTGGTCATCTCTGGTGATGTATGACGTGATAGTGTGGACTTGTAGTCGTCCTGCTCCTGAGAAATTGGTCATCTCGTGGTGAGTGTATGACTGATAATGTGGACTTGTAGGTCGTCCTGTCTCCTGAGAAATTAGTCATCTCTGTGATGTATGCTATATGTGGGGCTTGTAGTCGTCCTGGGCTCCCTGAGAAGAATTTCATGCTCTGGTGATGTATGACTATATGTGGGACTTGGTAGTCGTCCTGCTCCGGTGAGAAATTTCACTTGTG
>NW_011369945.1:27326923-27336923 GCF_000735185.1 Notothenia coriiceps
AGATGGCTGTATGTGCAGGAGAAACCGAACTTGCGTGATGTTTGGACATTGAACAGATTGTCAGAGAAGACACGAGGATGAATTCTAGTAGCTGGAGCTCTGATGGATCACGCACTTCCAGAGACAGAATGGAACTATGATGCAGTAGAAAAATGGCCGTGACATGGGAACCTTTAAAGTAAAAGTACTTTCCCTTTAAGGTTTTTAAAAAAATGGACCTGTCACCTGCAAGACAGGTATTTGATGTAGCTGAGAGCCTGCGTCTAGGAAGTGTGAACAATCTACACAACATTTAGCAAAGGAGAGTCATAGGCACCCCTCCTTAAGGAGGACAGATATATGACTGTTGGGTTATACTTATTAGACAGCGAGTCCAGGAGAACCGAGGATACTGGCGTCTACCAAGGTAAGACCTCCGGCAACCTAAAAGACAGCGAGACAGATTATGTCACGTCGACACGATTGCAGGTATAAGCATATTTCCATTTTCCTCCATGAGAATATATTATTTGACTAAGCCAGAGATAGCTATTGGGAATGGTAGAATATGACTCGGTTAATTCCATAGTATTTGGTGATGTAGCTTTCGATGAGAGATAAATATTGATAGAAATCCTCACAATGTAGTGATCACATGTTAGTCACGACTTCTGTTGAATCCTTCAGTCAGCAGCAGTGACGTTGAGCCATCTTTAGTCTTTGAGATAGAGGACTCACCTCGCCGGGTCTGACAACAGCACATTTTCCTAACTCTTCTGATAATCTACAGGTAGGCTCATTATGCTGGGCGCTTGTTATGAAAGGCTGCTGGGCCTCTTTCTTCCATTATTTATGCATAATGCATCATCCAGGCCGCAAAACTTTAGTTGTCTGCTTTTAATCCATCTATAAAATAAGTGAAAATGCATTAAATACGGACAAAATAACATAAATAACCAAAAATAAAGCCTTCATCCACAACGACAACAAAGCCTGCCTCTCCATGCCTCGAGCAACTTCCTTAACATCCGTGATTTCTTCCAGATCTGTCAGCGTTCCTAGGAGTTATATAATACGTCTATCGAACCGCGACATCTATCCATGCATTGAAAATTTACATATACATAGATTCAACTTATTGACACGTTTCTAGTATGCAAAGTGAGATGAATGCATCCAAGTAAATGTTACCGTTGGACGACCCTCTACACACTCAGATTTACAAGAGGTTCTCTTGCTTCTTGCCCTGCTGATGTTCAGGTGCAATATCCGACAGCTATCGTAACCGAGTTGTGTTTCGTATCTATATCATTAAAGACGATCTCAAACCAGTCTCTCTGTCAGATGTATACATGAGAGGTGGTACAATGCTATGAGATGTAGAATGAAGATAAGACTCATATACTGTTAAAGATGTCCTGCTCCCCTAGCTGAGACCTTCAGAGTGCATTAAGATATGTTTTCCTCTGTTAATATGTTATGTCCCAAGAAGAGCTTCATACATTAAGATACCTCTCTCATATATAAGCAGCATCTGATTCTATGGTGTAAGATTTAAGTCATAAAATAAATGTACCGTATGTTATTCTGCATCTTTTTCCAAATAGAGGTCGCGGAAACTCGGTGTGCTGAATAGCGAGCAGCACCGTTGTGTATCAGGATAATTGATCCATTTCGAGTCTACAATGAAATCATTTTGCACAGCAGATCCTCACAAGTCTCTATAAGCTGAGATGTTATCAGGTGAGTAATTGGAATAATGTGCAGCCAATCAGTGTTACGACTAGTATTTGGACCAACTGATATCTTGGCTTTAATTGAAAGATATACTCCTCCATCTTTTTACTTGCGAATGATTATGTGGGTGGTTTTCAATTATTGCAACTTTCAGTATTGTAACTTTGGATGAATTGACGTCGTTTACAAATCACAGAGACGCCTCTTCTCCTTCCACTCCGCGAGAATTATTGCTTCACGTGAGGTGTATTATTTCCAGTACATTGTGTTTTTTTATATACGTTAGTAATGTCGTAAGCACTCCTCGACTGTCAATACTTAAAGAGCGATCAACCTGTGTATCCTCGAACTGTAGGGCATGTTATTCTAGCATATTTGGAGTGATATAACTCCGTACGTCATGTTACACATGCTTAACGTTGTGTAGAAAGTTGCCTGCTCCTTTGCGTCTGACTGCGTCTCAGGTTTGTGTACATTGGATTCACAGAAATATATTGTTTTATAAACACATTGTAGCTCCTTACATCGTACGATTGTATGATTGAACAGCAGAATTCCTCAGCTAAAATCCCACGGCAAATACTGAGCGACATCGATGCTTGCTTCATGAATGATATGGAGCCATAATGTTGAGCAATAGTTATGTATATATGCTGTCTTAAAAGCATAACGTTTGGAAGTCTTTCCTCTTGGTTTGGATAAAGGAGGTTTAAAATCGTCCTGATACGAGTTTCTCCGATGGTTTTAAAATTTTTACCATTAAATGCTGTAAAATGCTTATGGGTTATTATTGACATATTAGATAGATCGCATAAACTCCTATTTAAAGAGTCCTTCTCCTGCTCGATCGTTGCTAGATTTGAGCTGAGAAAAGCAATCGTGTACGTATAGGAGTATCTAGCTATATAGTGACGGACATGATGTAGTCTCTCTGACTTGCCTCAGCTCTGTGAATTATGTAACGAGCTTCTCTTCGCACCCTCCCTAGGCTTCGAGTCGTGCGAGGTGCTAGACCCACTATTAGTCCGGAAATTAGCCAGGTGTCTAATGTTGGTGTCTTGTTGTTTACACAGCGACTCCACGCCTCCTCTGAAAGCGTCCTCTTACTTTAAAGACGCCGCTCGTCCTCCATATGGATTCTGTCGACTGAATGTTGCAGGTGTACTAGTTCTATTTCCAGAGACTGTATTGTTGTGGCGCTGTTGAGATAACTCTACTAGTTTAAAGAGTCTCTCTCCTCTGCGATTATATCGAGGGATGCTCTAGATTAGATTACAGCATTATGTAGTGTCTCTACATTGTGTACCGAAACAATCATGGAACCTTAATTATATTGTTTTCAAAAAAGCTCGTTTGAATTGTTCTTTCATGCAAAGCTTACAGATTGCTGCAGCAACCGGACTGCGCTGGTTCATTTCACTCTCCACAACAGCTGAAGCAGATGTTCGGCCAACCACCCTGCCCCCTCTTTACATACTATTCACTCACTCAACCTTGTACATGTGGTGGTAGGCGCTAGCCCAATAGGAGGGCCGCAGTGTTACTCACTAAAGCTGCAAAATATGACAACACACACACACACCACACAACACACACACACCACACACAACCACCACACACCACCACCCACAACACACAGACATCACACAGACAAGCATCCACCACTCACACTATCTATCACACAGTGCAAACCCACCCAGAACACACACACACACAGCACAGACAAAGTCGACACGCACGAACACACTATGATTATGATTCTTTTTTATTTACGTCGTCAAACTACACCACAAAATGACAGGCAGCACGAGAAAACGGAGCTCGTCTAGGACACAACATGTGATAAATACTTTTTTGAGTCGATTTGGTGCCAAGTTCTCACCAACTTCAATCTCCAGATTCAGTGGGTAGAAACAGGGAAGTCCCTGCCGTGTTGCTGTCTTTCTCTAGGAAAAGTTGAGAAAGTCAGAAGCGTTGGAGATGAAGTGTGGAATCGATGCAAACAGTATTTATCACATGTTGTGTCCTAGACGAGCTCCGTTTTGCTGCATTTGTGTGTTGTGTGTGTGTGTGTGTGTGTTGTGTGTGTGTGTGTGTGTGGGTGTGTGTGGGTGTGTGTGTTGTGTGTGTGTGTGTGTGTTGTGTGTGTGTGGTGTGTGTTGTTGGTTGTGTGTGTTGTTGTGTGTGTCTGTGTGTGTGGTCATATTTTCACTTAGTAATACACTCGCGCTCCCTATTGCTACGCTCCACCACAATTGTACGTATAGGCTAGGGGGTGGACATCTCTAAGCTGTTGGGGGTGAAAAGAGGTGGCTTGCAGGATGAGAAAAAATAAAGAGCTTTTTGAACATTAAAGGCATGGAGACATTAGTAGAGACACTACATACTGATATAACACCTGAACATCAGCAGGAGAGGACTCTTAAAGGTAGAGACACTACATACTGATATACACCTGAACATCAGCAGGAGAGGACTCTTTTAAAGGTAAGAGACACTACATACCTGATATACATCCGAACATCAGCAGGAGAGACTCTTTAAATGTAGAGACACTACATACTGATATACACCTGAAGACTATCAGCAGGAGAGGACTCTTTAAAGTAGAGACACTACATACTGATATACACTGAACATCAGCAGGAAAGAGGACTCTTTAAAAGTAGGACACCTACATACTTGATATACACCTGAACATCAGCAGGAGAGGACTCTTTAAAGTAGAGACACTACCATACGATATACACCTGAACATCAGCAGGAGAGGACTCCCTTTAAAGTAGAGACACTACATAACTGATATACACCTGAACATCAGCAGGAGAGGACTCTTAAGTAGAGACACTACATACTGATATACACTGATCATCACAGGAGAGGACTCTTAAAGAGAGACACTACATACGAAATACACTGAACATCAGCAGGAGAGGACTCTCTTAAAGTAGAGACACACATAACTGATACACACCTGAACATCAGCAGGAGAGGAACTCTTTAAAGTAGAGACACTACAATACTGATATACACCTGAACATCAGCAGGAGAGGACTCTTTAATGTAGAGACACTACATCGATATACTGAACATCAGCAGGAGAGGACTCTTTAAAAGTAGAGACAACTACATATGAATATACACCTGAACATCAGCAGGAGAGGACCTCCTTTAAATGTAATTAGACACTACATACTGATATACACTCTGACATCAGCAGGAGAAGGGACTCTTTAACAGTAGACGACCACTCCTACTGATGTACCCTCGCATAGCGATCTCTCAATGTTTTTAATGCATGGTTTCGGATAGACGTATATAACTCCTAGAGACGTGACAGATGAAGAAAATCAGATGTTAAGGAGTTTGATTCGAGGATGAGAGGAGCTTGTTGTCGTTTGTGATGAAGGTTATTTGCTTATTGTATGTTATTTGCCTATTTTAATGCATTCACTTATTTATAAATGGGATTAATAACGCAGAAAACTAAAGTTTTTGGGCCTGGATGATGGTGATTATGATAATAATGAGAAGAGCAGCAGCTTATAAAAAGGCAGATAGATGAGTACCTGTAGATTGATCAAGAAGTTAGAAAAGTGCTGGTGTCAGACCGGCGAAATATTTAAACTTACATGAAAGTTCAATACTTGAAACCAGCTTTACATAATTTCTCCTAGAATGGAAAGTTAATGGGAGAGAAATGGTCCTTAGGTGCCGAGTCTTACCTTGGATATCCTCCGTTCTCATGATTCCATTAAAACATCAATTTGTTCTGGTAATACTTTAATTTGGAATTAATCCACGATCTACATCAAAACGTTTGAGTGAGCAGGTCCATTTAAAACCTAAAGGGAAGTGACTTTTACTTAAAGGTCCCATGTCACGGCCATTTTCTAACTGATCATAGTTCCATCGTTGAGGTCTACTAGAATAGATTTACATGTTCAATGTTCCAAACTACACATTGGTTTCTCATACAGCATCTCTGTATAGTGTGTTGTATTCACTCTCTGTCCTACACGGCTGTTGGAGTTCGGCTGTGGAGCCTCTATTGGTCGGGACGTTGAAGAGGCTCGGTTGCTGCTGCGAGGGAGCAGATAAGTTTCCGGGTCGGCGATACAGCAAGAACAAGCTAAACTCATCCTGAGCACACACACACACACACACACAACTACACACACACAGCCACACACACTCACACACACACACACACACACACACAGCCCCACCCACACAACACACCACACACAACACACACAACACACCACACACACACACACACACACCAGCCGAAGTAAAAAACAATACAGTGTGGCTCGATATTGTAGTAAGAAAAGGTTTATAACTGCTGTGAGACTAGGGCTGCACGGTATTGAAAAAACTGACATGCGATTTTTTCTTCCCCTGTGATATATATATATATATATCCCTTGTGTGAAACCATACAGGAATTGAAGAAAAGACCGTTTTTTCCCCCGCAAACCATCCTTTCTTGAACTGTAATGATACAATTGGTATTTTTTTAACTACATTTAACCGGATGAAGGATTTTAGTCACGGACGTCTGGATCTTAAGTTATCAGAGCAACAAGCTGAGCTAGCTCGGTTAGCAGCGCAGAACTGGAGAAACACATGAAACTATATTCAGGGTTTCGACCTTTGATCTCCGGGTCCGTTTGCTTTGGAGGTTTGATGGTGATTGGTGGTTTGCTTTCACTCACTCAAGTAGCCCTGACATGAGAGCCGTGCAACTTTTCCTTTTGTAGCAAGCAGCAAAATAATTGTAACATGACGTGTTTGAGTTCATTTGCCTATTTAATATCGCAAGTCCTAAAAAAAATTAAACTTTTTCTTTTTTTCTTTAATCGCACGTCTACTACGCGATGTGAATATCGCGCATGCGCATATCGCGATTATAGTCACGACACGATATATCGTGCAGCCCTACCGCAGACGGACAACTTTTGGACAAAATGTCCTCTCCATTAAAAGGCAGCTGGAACAGCCTCCCGACTGAGACACGGGATTGTCCCACTCTCAATAGTTTTACAGGTCAACTCAAAGAATGGTTGAGAAACAACCAGACGTGCGATCACCGCTAAATGCACTTTAACACAGAGGCATCTCCTCTTGCACTTTACGCATCTCCGTATCTTCTCTTGCACTTAATATGTCGTAGCTGCTACATTGTACTGCCATGTGGTAAATGCTTGTGTGCTGCTCTTGCTCTTCTGCATACCATGTATTTATTTTTTTGCTATGTTTACAAATGTCATGTTCTTATATGCTGTATGTCAGGGACTACGGATGGAAATTAGCTCAAAGCTAAAATCCGGCATGTTTACACTTGAAGCATTATTCGTCTTTAGTGTTCATTAATGTGCATTGTCCCTGTTCAGATAAACGATTAAATGAAAATGAAAAAGCAGTCAGATTATACATTAAAAGATACAGGAGTTATACAATCCTGCTCTAACTGTACAGACCAGCTGTTATAGGATCACCTGATGATATTTACCCATGACTGTCAGTCTAATATGCATCGTAATGCAAGGTGTTTCCGTGACGAAGTGGAGTATGTAATGCATTTTCAAGTTGTTTTTACACAGTGAATAGGGCCAGACCTACAGTACCTTCATTTATCTACATATTATTTGTAGGTCCAACTGTGAAAAATAACACATTTCTGAAGCAGACGGTATTTAATGTTGTCCAAAACAAGAAAATATAAGTTTAACTGTCACAAGAGACTAAAAGAAATACAGAATGTATTCACATGTAAGAGGGAGAGCCAGGTTAGTTATCATGTTCTCAATCAATACCTTCAATTAACTTTTCGGCTCCCATTTTTAAATATCGTATTATAATGATTGATTTCATACTTATAAGAGTTTTTTTTATGTCTAATCCAAACAGCACAAAGTTTAGATCAGAGTGCAATAAGAATGACTGTGCAGTGTGTTAGTGTGCACGTTTACTGTCCAAAAAGTACTCCTATATTAGTTAAAGCCTGTTAAAAAGAGCAACAATTTAATTTGTTGTATTGCCAGCTCCTTAATAACTCAAATAACTCTCTACTAATGATTATAACACAACATGTATTTGATTTAAAAAGCACCCAACAGGCCATCAGTGCACGCAGAGAGCTCCAGAAAGGACCCATGAATGGAATGTATTGGGTAACCGGGGCCTCACAACAAGCGGGATGGCCTTACCGGAGGATCACATCTCACATTCCCCTCTTCTACTGGGACGGGACCCCGACTAATGATAGAAGCTCCAACGTCAGCACTTTGCACCGCGTCAACATTGCGCAACTCATCGTGGCCGAGCTGGGTTTACGAGATGACTCAAACCACGTTTCAAAGTGACGTAGAAGTAAATAAACTCGGATGTATAATATCGTGTGTTGTGACAGCTACAGCGTAAAGTGTTTTTCTCATCCCCTGCTGTCCGACTCCCACTGAGAGACAGCGGATACATTCACAAGCTGCGCAACTATGTGGTGACAGGGACTCATGTAAACCCACCAGGGGAAACCCAGACAGAATCAGGTGCACGGAGCTGATAACCTGGCACAGACACAATGCAACAGCATGGGAAGAGATAACGAGCAGAACGGACAACACCACGGGGTTCCAAAGCAAAGCAGCAAACCCAGCTTCTTACAAACATTGCATTATCCAAAGAGACTTACAACATGTGCAACAAACCATAAGGACATCAACTCTGCAGATATATTCACTTTAAATCAGACAAACCTCATTAGGCATTAGTTTCAAATGATCTCAACTGGTGGGTTTTCACTCTGCAACCAAAGATGTGTAAACGTTCTGCTGTCCTGATATCAACAGAGAGCTTGTTTCACTATTTTTAAACCAGGAAAGCTTAATTGTGTTTTAATTAAAGGGGTTTTGGGTCCAACTCGCAGTGAGGGAGTAGCGAGCGGATTGGCTGATGCAGAGCGAAGTGAAAATCCAATTTAGAAAAGTATGTTACACCTCTATGATATATGGACTAAAGGCTGGAGGTCAGGGGCAGCAGTGCGATGTTTGAAAGTGTTTTTTATGCGATATTTTCCAGCAGAAAGGTGGTTGTTCAGGTTTGGATGGAAGTACTTTTTGTGCAACAGTGCATCTTTGTGCAAAAAAGCATGTGAAAGATGTTACACGCTTGTAAAGAGGTGGTAGGGAGAAAATGGAATTACTGAGCAAAAGCAGAAACAAGTCACACATTATTCTGGGTCAACCTGGTTTCTGTGGAACATGCATTCTTCATAATTCTCTACAGTAGGGGGACACTATAACGGTTCAGGTCTAAAAAGAGGGTACTATTGTGTCATGTTTACCAAGTTGAAACTTAACACCAGAGAAACTGTGGCTGCAAAGTAGCACATGTACCTGCAGATAACACTCACTAGATATTAAGCTTACAGCCTCATTACAATATTATGCGATGTTACCGTACGTTAAGACCGTGATACGGGACACTGAGAGTCTGGTGTAAAGAGATGCTTGGGACAAAATGTGACACAAAAGCTGAGGTGTTGAGCTGGAGAGACATCTGCTAGTTTATATATCTCAGAAGTGTCTAAGGAAGAAGATGTACTGCAACTCTTTGTATAGACGTCCAGAAACTCAATGGATTATAACACAGGAAGATCATCAGCATGCATTTACATATGTCCAACTCACAAGGAAATGTAAAAGTGCAAATGGGAAACGTTTGTAAGATAACAACATAACTTTAAAATATTGCTCTTAATCTTTTGTAGCTCGTGTTAATAAACAAAGTCTTATCTTGAATAGTACTTAAGTGAATGTACTTTCCATCAGTTTGGATAAATAAGGGCAGGGAAATAGTGTCCAGGTTTAACATAGTAATAACAAGGCTATAGCAATATCAACCAATACACTAGCTAAGTTCTATCACTGTTATCAATGACACAAGCTAACTTTAACTAGCTCATCGCTTAATATTTAAACAACATCAGACTTAAATCGGACATTAAATAAGACAGATCCCCATCAAATAAACATATAAAATGAACCTTAATAGATTTAAGTGTCCAACTGACAGTTCATGCTAATGTTAGCTTAACACCACTGTTGCATTAGAGGACGTTGTTAGCATCGTTAGCTTTGTGAATTAGCCTCCGGTACGTTACTCACAATGTATTCTCGAACTTGGCTGTGGAAGTTCTGCTCTCTGATAGAAACGTCGTCTTCTTCCATTCTTCATATTGCAAAAACAAGACAAGACAGATGCTACATTACATGCTAGC
>NW_011369945.1:27339778-27352824 GCF_000735185.1 Notothenia coriiceps
TTATTCTCTTAATTTGTCTATAACTATAATAGATCATAATAAAGATGTGCCTTTACCCTCACTGGTTGAAAAAAGCTCTTATATTCCGTTAGCCATAGCTGCTAACACAGATGCTAAACACAAAAAGACCTGTATGATCATATGACAATGAACAGATCGCCACTCGGGCTTTACAATAAAGACACAGCCATGCCAAAATGCGGCATGTGTACAGCTCCCTTTATGGGTAACTGCAATTTGTGAGTCCCAAGGCCCGGAGCCTGCAATCGGTGCTCTCCGTTAGAACTACACTCCCTGTCCAGACCGAGACACTATACCAACGTAGATGACACGTTAGGCCTCGTGAGTACATAACAGACCCTGAACTTCGGCCAGAGGTAAAAACAAGCTTGTTTAATTACTTGTTGCCAGTCCTAGATTCCTTGATTTTTTTTCTTTTTTGCGTGTGCTTAAATTATCCGAGGGCGTACCAAATGTCCTCGCCGGGCCGTAATACGGCCCGGAGGCCTGGAGGTTCCCCACCCCTGGTTTTTAAATAATGGTCGGAATGTGACCTGTGGAGCCCTTCTGGAATTACCAGTGGACAGCATATTCCTAAACTAAAATGTTCAATCAATAAAGTAACATCTTATCTTATCTATCTTAATAATATCTTCATATTAATAATACATAATTAAATCATACAGTATGTTCCCGAAAGGGAGCAGGAGGAAGCAAACATAAAAATATACAATAATATAGACTGCCATATTAAAGCAAAACGACTGTAAAGGTAAAAAGTATGAGCATAACAAATAAAGAAGTGTAATGTAAACATTTACATATAATTATGATATGTAATACTATCCCCACCTATCCCCTCGTGTGCCTTGGCTGACTTGCACTGAAACTGCACTTTGAACACTTTAAATTAAATATATTAACATTTTAAACTGTATACCCCGGTTATCTAGGCCCTTTTTGTTTTGTTTAATGTATACCACGTTTATCTAGGCCCTTTTTGTTTTGTTTTATGTATACATGTCACACTGTGGGAAACGATATTTCGATATTTCTGGATGTATAACACATGTAGAATTTTTGACAATAAAGCTGAATTTGACTTTCGCGTGCTTGCATATTTTAACAAAGCTTTTCATTTTAGCCACACTGAATTTAACTAGAAGTCATGGCTGTGTCAATTACCAGTCTGATATCGTTTTACAAAGATGACAAGAAGAGTGTAGATAGAGGAGAGAACCACTACAAGTCAGGACACGTTACAGTGCAGCCTAGATGAAGGTGTGCTTACCGGTGTTGTCAGGGCTAGCATGAGGGACAAGGTTTATAGTGTCGGTGAGTAGTGATAGCAAGAGTACCGTTAACCTAGAGATAAATTATTCACATACATTCCCATCAACAAATCAATTGTATGTGTCACATAAAATCTTTATTAGGCAAGGCAAGGGCAAGTTTATTTATATAGCACTTTTCAACACAAGGCAATTCAAAGTGCTTTACAAAAAATGAAAGACATTAAGAAAATGGCATTTAAAATCAGTCATTAAAAAGAAAAGCTAATAAAATAAACATTAAAAGAAAAAATAGATGGATAAAAGTTACAGTGCAGTCTAAGATATGAATAGTTCAATTAAAAGCAGCGACAAAAAGAAAAGTCTTCAGCCTGGATTTAAAAGTAGTAAGAGTTGCAGCGGACCTGCAGGTTTCTGGGAGTTTGTTCCAGATATTTGGAGCATAATAACTGAATGCGGCTTTACCATGTTTAGTTCTGACTCTGGGGACAGAAAGCTGACCAGTCCCTGAAGACCTGAGAGATCTGGATGGTTCATAATTTAGCAGGAGGTCAGAAATGCATTTTGGTCCTAAACCATTCAGTGCTTTATAAACAGCAGCAGTATTTTGAAATCTATTCTTTGACATACAGGAAGCCAGTGTAAAGACTTCAGAACAGGAGTGATGTGATCCACTTTCTTAGTGTTAGTGAGGACTCGAGCAGTGGCGCTCTGAATTAGCTGCAGCTTTCTAATGGATTTTTTAGTGAGACCTGTGAAGACACCATTACAGTAGTCCAGTCTACTGAAGATAAAAGCATGGACATGTTTTTCCAAATCCTGCTGTGACATTAGTCTTTTAATCCTAGATATGTTCTTTAGGTGATAGTAAGCTGATTTATTAACTGTTTTAATGTGACTGTTGAAACCAATAACTAATTTAACCCAGGCTAGAAGTCAGAGAGAGCCACCCCGAAGATATCGGCTCTTGGCTGAGGAGACAGAGCACGCGGCAAGGTCATCAGCTAACTTTTCGAAACTTCTCTCCCCCGAGCCAGAAAAAGAAAAGAACACTTACATCCTTTGTGTAAACACTTTATGTTCCTTTAAATGGATCAAATCTGTTTGGACCATCAGGAACCTGAAGGAATTTGTGGGCAAAGCCTGCAATTGTCTCCTGAAAAGAGCAACAAGATGTCTAATTCGGTGAGCATCCTCTAGTCTCCGAGGGTAGATAATGGCATATTGTTCAGGAAGAGGGTAAGGGTTGAGCTGCCAGCAATTTGGAGCTGTCCGTGAGGTCAGAAGCGTGTGAGCTGCTTCCCTATATCTGAGTGCGGGGTGATTTTGTTTTTATTTTTTTGGTTTTTTCTTATTGTCATGTAGTCACTATATGGAGTGATGAGCCTCGAGAGAGAGTTTCTCGGAGAGAGTATGTGACACACCAGAAAACACAGATTGAGACTTATTCCAGTGAATTAAACTAGTTACAGTATGCGGCTTAAACCGGAATTAACGGTGTTGATAGAGGGTTGTATGGCATGTGACCTAGTATTGTAAATATATTGTTATAACTATTGATGAGGGAAAACGAGAGCGCGGACGAGCGCACAGGCTGACTTACAGGTTTGATATATAAGAGAATGTGCTCTCCACAAATATGTGATTATGCTCGCATTGTGGAGAATGGAAATGCAGGTCATGCGGTCCGGCGGATGAGCGTATGTGCTTTGCCGATTGTGCTACATTAGTTTTCAAGCGTGGCACTAGAACACCACTCCTGGAGTGAAGACGCCAGAACGGCAGCTAATATATCTGTAGTGCATCTCTCTCGCGTCCCGAAGGGATATGAAGCTGTTCCTCAACCAAGTTAGAGATCTATTCTTTAACCCGGTCGTATCCAACAGGAGACGCGCGCGACCTCCGAAGATGCGTGAGCTGGGCGCTGCCGGGTAAAGAGCGTCAGCGGTGTCTTTGCTCAGTAACTTCTTGGTTTCTCCCCGAGCCTGTAACGATAGGAAACGAATTCGGCACTTGGTCAACACGTGTACGCTGTTCGCTGAACACGCAACAGCTAGCGGCATGATTCAGGCGGGTGTGTCTACCACTGTGGTCATTGATACCATAGGCTAAGAACTCTCTGGGCATTTTGGTCCAGGAAAGGACAGGTTTGGTACTGCTCGCGCGTGTATCTAATCTTTGAGCTTCTTCTGATGGTCAAGGTGGGTGTCTTTGTTCTTTTGGGGTTTGTTTTTTTGTGACTTGCTTCCCTTATTGCGCTTATACTTGGGTGGCGCGCTGTGTGTTGTCGAGACTAACAGGGCCGTGGTATGGTGGGTGTTTGTCGGTGTCAGTTAGGACTATGTAATGATAGTTGTGAAGGGTGTTTTTGTTTTGCATTATCAGGGCATTCACCACTGCAACCTTCAGAATGCAGGTCCATGGTGTCAGATGTTAGGGGCATCTCCAGCATATGGGCTTGGTATATGGGTGTGCTTCTTGCTGTGCTGTGTAATATGTGGTAGGGAGAGTTCCCTACTCTGGGAGCACGGGAAATGACATATTAGTGAAGCATTGCACTAATCAAGGGTTGCTGTGGTCAGTATAATATAGGGATGAGGAGAAACATGAGCCTGCTTGTGGAACATCCTTACGTGGTTCACCAGAATGTGTCTATGTGGTCAGTCTTCACCTCACTCTCTTTTGCATAAGAAGGATATGTAAGAAATTTAGATAAAATGTGAATGTTTGTAATTTACATGTTTACTCGCCTTCTGCAATGTTGTGGTTGTTATTTTGTAGTGTGTAGGTTTCTGTCAACTCGTCTGTGGAATATAGTAACAAGTATTAGTCTTCAGATCACCCCCTCACATATAAGAGCATTAAGACACCAGTACATAGGCTTCGCTAAAACAAAACACTAAAGATAGTAACCCTTGCACTTTGATAAGTCTTGCTGAAAACTTTTCACTATTTTTGACATTTTTATAGATCAAAATTGAACTAAAGAACATAAATGGTACGCCATGTAAGATCCATATTGAACACTAGGTGTCAGGCTACACTAACCTATAATAGTTCATATTCTTAATTAATTAGATAAGATATTACCTGGTATTGATCTCCCAATTTGGGGAAATGTTTGTGTTGGCAGCGCAGCATAACGCATAACAAGAAAACAAAATATGAAGTTTTATTATATATACAAAAGTATGTGAGGATGGGTATGAGTTAAATTGAAATATTTATGGTGTATATAATGTACATGTTTATCTGTCTGAGAAGCTATGGAGCCAGAGACGTTCTCTTTGCAAGCCAGAATTGTGTGTGTTTTATATAGTTTAATACTGTCAAACTGTATTATTAGCTTGACTACAATCTTTAGTTATATGGGTGCACGTTATGGCATGTTGGATTAGTAATTAGACTTATCATAAAGAAAGCCACACAGGTTTTATGATAGGGATTTTGGCGCATTATCTTACTTATGTTGCGGGTTCTTTTCATGTCTCTAGGCACCATCTCTAAAACGCGATACGTCACTACCACTCATTTAGCATTTCTACCTTTTTGTGGACATGGAGGAGTGTAGGGTGCGTCAGTCTCTGAGCCTCAGTGGCACGAATCCAGACTCTCTTATGAAAACATTGTCGGCGAATGATTGAACAAGCACTGTTTCTATTGTGTGTAGGGTACATTTCCTGTGCTGCAACCCGGTGGAGCAAAGGTATACAAAACCATTGTGTAGCATAACTAGTACTGCTACGCTTGTAGCTAACGTATGTTGGAGTTGTGATTGAGTGGGGTTGCATAGACGATAACGATATGCCGAGGAAACTTGAGAAAACTGCTGGTGATTAATTATGTCTATAAATTTGTTTACTGACGCCGCGTGCTTGGTTATGAAACGGGATCAATTCAAAAATACAGATTTCTAATGGTCAGATATATTTACAGATACTAAAGATTATATGGTATAGCTTGCTTTCTAGCGAACAACAGGGGAAAACATATATAACTTAGCGGAGTTGTTTAGCGTACAACGGCCTCTGGACATATTCTCTGTAGTCCTGATTCATGGTTCTGACCATCTTGCGCTTTTAGGGTAACAACCACGTGTTTTTCCGTAACTCTAAAACTCTTCATATAATTTACAGTGTGGTTCACTGCTGATGTATTTAATGTCGTACGAACAAACGTGATTTATGCTCTTATAAATTTTGTGTGTTCAACCACGGCAGACTTGGTAGTGTCGGAGCTGTTTTGCGAGAAGACTCCTAATGGGATAAATTGCTTGCTTTGTCAACTAAGAGACTTGGCGTAAGCTACTTCCGGTGTTTGAGCGAGTTTCTCTGACAGTACTAATCTATGACCAATTATCTTCTCTTCCTCTAATATGGTATGGGGTGTTATTATTCGAGGGTCTTCTCCCATGACAAGTTCTGCCCGCTGTGGAAACTTTTCGTTGTTTTCACATGCGAACAACAACTTCCTGTTCAACAGCGTTAACTTCCGGCCTGCAGATATAAAAGCATGCCAAATNTACTCAGATCTTGTACTTGAGTAAAAGTAGAAGTACTCAGATCTTGTACTTCAGTAAAAGTAGAAGTACTCAGATCTTGTTCTTGAGTAAAGGCAGAAGTACTCAGATCTTGTACTTGAGTAAAAGTAGAAGTACCAGAGTGCAGGAATACTCTGTTACAGTAAAAGTCCTGCATTCAAAATGTTCCTCAAGTAAAAGTAGAAAAGTATTCATGATTGATCATGAAAGTGTTCTCAAAGCTGGTAAAGGTGCAGCTAGTTTGAATGACTTTGTATACTGCAGGGTAGCTTGTGGATTTACTCCAGGTGGAACTAAAGTCTGATTTAACACTTGATTAGATTTCACATCATTCATCCACATCTGTGAAGTAACTCAAGGGATTAAATACATGCAGTGGAGTCAAGGTACACCATTGACCTCTGAACTGTAGTGGAGTAGAAGTACAAAGTAGCATAACATGGAAATACTCAAGTACAGTACAAGTACCTCAAAATAGCACTTGAGTACTTGAGTAAATATACTTAGTTACTTTACACCACTGACTATAAATAAAAGTTACCATCAAATACACATATGGTATAATGCTATTAACACTACATTCAAAGGCTTTATTTTCATATGCACAGTAGCTACAGTGTAGATATGCCAATAAAAAACTTAAATCTCAATCTGCTCCAACAATTCAGCCTTAATATGAGACATCAAATAAATATTAAAATAAAATAGTGCAATGAGTAACAGAGTAGAATAAAATAGTGCAGATTTTGTTGTGAGACCAATGAAGTAAACTATATACAATTTCAGAAAATAATAATAAAATAAGCCAAATGTTGCAGAGCTTGTTGTAAGTGACCAAGTAAAAGCAGGAGTCTATAAACATATATACACTATAAACACATACACATAGCTAAGTTAGCTCACAGCTGAACAAACTATGAGGAAGTTCCTTTTAAGTCCAAATGCACAGTGATAAACAGTATTAAAGTAACTCATCATCTCTGATTAAAAGTTACTGTCAGATAAATGTACTGAGCCTATTTTGTCACTAATATTTAAATATTTTCCAAGGGAAGTTACATTCAGAAATGTTGGTGGTTTTGCAAAATCACTTTATTTAATGGTGAACTTATTGTGGGGGGAAATACATAAACCAAAGAAGCTTTAAAGGTGGGGTAGGTAAGTTTGAGAAACCGGCTCGAGATACACTTGTTGTTATATTCCATGGAATGCTCTTAACATCCCGATAGCAATGAATATCTGAAGTGCTTTGACAAAAAATCCATAACAAAATCTCATCTATGGAAGCCGTGGTACTGTAAAAAGCACGACCAATCATCTGAGCCGGCCCGGCTAAAGTAACTGGATGGCCTTCCTGCCTGTCAGCCTTCCATCTGTGCACAAACTTATCTCGTGCCCTCATTGGTCATGTGCGCGTTCGTGTGTGTTGGAGGAGGGGCTCTGTGAGGAAGTGGCAGATTTTTTCCGGTTGTGTATTTTCAAATTCTAGTGCACTCGAGCTGGTTTCTCCAAAATGACCTACCCCACCTTTAATGGATTGAAAGTATTTGTTACGATCTGCATCTGACATGAGAAATACTTCCTGAGCTAAGTTCTCATTGTATTCCTGATAATGGAAAGTATACTCGTGTTACGCCCCTGATAAAGGGGGAGAGTTATGACAAGAGTCAAAGTTAGGTTTCACTTGCCGGTACTTTACTCGAGTCGGTTAACAAATGCAACACCTTTCAATAGCACACACACAAAAGGCCTCTCGTAAGAATGCATACCCTTGTCTATTAACACTGTAATTCAATCACGAGACTCCTTCATTTCCACAATATCATTGACAAGACACAGTATTTAGCAGCCCTAGTTTGACCGAGTTTCTCTTTGTGTTTCGTCTCTCTGCAGGAAACTATCGGACCCGGCTGTTTGACGGACAGAGAGACGAGTACCTGCCGGTCTCTCAGAACATCACCTTATCAGTCCAGGTCAAAGATCCTAATGACAAGGTTAGTCCTGGTTTGGTTCTGATTAAATAAAAACACACGTTTTAACTTGCCTTCCACTCTCAGATGGAGGGTTTTTACACCTGAAAAACCTAAGTTAGAAAACAGTGTCCAGGTTTTTTCACAAATTACTTTTACCTCTATCTCCTAGGGTCAAAGTTCATGTGGCTAGGGATTACTTTGACCGATACACGCCGGCCCGTGCCTTGGACTTCTCCACAACTGCTCGGGTCTTGATTGATTGAGTGGGGAAGTTCAGGAGATATTTCCTCCTGTAGAGGAGTAGAAGTACAGAGTAGCAAAACATTGAAATGCTTAAAGGTGGGGTAGGTAATTTTGGAGAAATCAGCTCGAGTGCGCTAAAATTTGAAAATACACAACCGGAAAAAATCTGCCACTTCCTTACAGAGCCCCTCCTCCAACACACATGAACGCGCACATGACCAATGAGGGCACGAGATAAGTTTGTGCACAGATGGAAGGCTGACAGGCAGGTAGGCCATCCAGTTATTTTAGCCGGGCCGGCTCAGATGATTGGTCGTGCTTTTTACAGCGCCACGACTTCCACAGATGACATTTTTTAATGGATTTATTGTCAAATCTTTTAATCTATTCATTGCTATCGGGATGTTAAGAGCATTCCATGGAATATAGCAACAAGTGTTTCTGAAATAAATTAAATACCCCACCTTTTAAGTAAAGTACAAGTATCTCTAAATTCTACCTTACTTTACACCACTGGCTATACAGATAGAAAGACTAAGCCTTGTGCAGAGGCATGAAAAAAAAAAGTGCTACCAAAATTATAAACTGACTGCTACATAATTACAATAAATGCTTTTATATATTTCTATTAGATGTGACTCTTTGGCGTTTCTGTTATTATTACCTCTGCTGCTTTGGTTGTTCTGACTGCTGAAATCCTCTGTTATTCCTCATTTTAACGCCCATATTCCGTGGGGTCGGGGGGCTCGGATCCTTGTCACCTTTTTCATACCTGATGAGTTTGCATCCCTGTGTTTACCAACCGAGATGGAATAACAAAAATGTGATTTAGCTGTTGTGTTTATTGGTGTCAGTGTTGACAGTAATCTGTAATAAAAATGACACGAAAACACCAATGTGAAAAAAACCTTTACTATAATAATTGTTTGACATTTTCTACACGTTTCTGATTTAATCTGGATTAAGTTTTAGAGTGTGTTTAGTTGTATGATTCTTTTGTTAATTCTTTTTTAAAGCGTTTACTTTTTATATATGTTTAGTTCGTTTTTGTAAGGATCAGCTATAGAGTCTCAAAAGTATGTACCTAATTAGATTTCTCCTCTTTCACGTGCGATAAAAAACAATCCCGGTTGGTTAACATTTAAGTAGAAGATCTTTGTTAAATGATATTGAATATCATATTCCACAATTTGTCAATCATATTTTTATTACATTTTACAAAACTGCATGTGTTGAACAGTCTGTTTTGATTTATTCCTGTGTTTCCTGCAGCTGGTTCTGTCTCGGTCTCACGGCTCGGAGGGAAGCTTCAGAGTCAGATCTAAGGAACCTGGAGGATACCAGATCTGTCTGCAAGCAAACTGTTCACAGCACCCCCTGCCTGCTGGAGTCCTGCTGGTGAGATTACACACTTTTTATAGAGTGGTGCAGGAATGTCATGGAAAATATCAGGAAATAAGGTCTGTGAGACAAATGTAAGAGACGGATCACGTTTCGTTCTACGACATTAAATCCATCAGCAGTGACCCCACTGGTGATTTCTGAAGAGTTGACGTGTCTGAAAAACGATGGTTGTTACCAAGTGGCTGAATAGGACTAATGAAGTCGTGGAGGTCGTTGTACGTCATTACGCCGAACACGTAAACACTCCTCTAAGTTTGTTTCTGTTCTGCTTGAAAGCAAGTACCTGCCTCCTGCAGACTGTTCATACAAACGCTTCAACTCGTACCATTTAGAATCTGGTGTTTGAATATGGATCTGATGTTGGCGTGACGTTGAAGTCGTGCCGCTGGAGTCGTTCCTTTATAGCATAACGTTAGCATTTTGCTTCTGGCCATTAGATTTATGATTAGAAAATTATAAAAGTAGGGTAGACATGTGGAGATTACCCAACTGAACAAAACGTGCATTTATCAAACAGATTTGTTTTTTGTTCAGTTGGGTAATCTCCACATGTCTACCCTACTTTTATAATTTTCTAATCATAAATCTAATGGCCAGANCCTTGGGCAGTCTCAGGATGTAGAAGAGACATGAAGAAGAGGGGACACATGTTGATGTAGAAGAGACATGAAGAAGAGGGGACACATGTGATGTAGAAGAGACATGGAGAAGAGGGGACACATGTTGATGAAGAAGAGACATGAAGAAGAGGGGACACATGTTGATGTAGAAGAGACATGAAGAAGAGGGGACACATGTTGATGTAGAAGAGACATGAAGAAGAGGGGACACATGTTGATGTAAAAGAGACATGAAGAAGAGGATTTAGCATAATAGGTGACCTTTAAATTAGAAACAAACTCTGATTGGTTGATTGATAACGGCGGTGTGTCTACAGGTCGGGGGTCCGGCTACTTCCCTTTGTCTCGGCTCCATCTGAACACCTCAGCGACTCGTCCAGCAGCGATCAATCAGCCAAGTTATCGAGGCGTCGCCCGGCGTCGTCTCCGAGCCGCCGCCTGAGATTCGCGGATGAAACGGAGACGGAGGCGGAGTCTCGTTACCTGGAGAGACAGAGGAGGCCGGTGCTGCTCTCTAAACCTCACCTGAACAGGTATTGTTAGAAAAATCTCCCTGGTCTCCAGCTTGAGCTTGAACCTCAGGATCCATGTATCTGTGATCCTCTCCAGAATGGAAGTAGTCATCACATACAGAGCATCAACTAGTTCCTGAACAGTGTCCTTCACATGCTGATATCAAAGAGAGGGAGTTACACAGTCACAAGATGGAGGAATAGAAAGCAGTATTCAATGTTTACTTCAGATTAGCTCCACGTCAGAAATGAGCATGCTTGTCATATGTCTCTCTCCATAGAGGCTGAATCATCATGTTAATCACATAGCTATCATATGCCTCAAACAGTCCTGATGCTCTTCTAGGTAATCACACATCCTGTCATGAACTCAGCTACAGTTGGGATACCTTTGATATCATATTACTTTGATATTGGAAGAGTACATTCACTATTTTCCCAACAATGTGTGTACATTTATTTTCTGCTCTCTTCTCAGGGTGACGGCCATGTCTGTGTTCGGAGACTCGGGACAACAACACACATATTCAGGAGTAGCTCTGGCTCACGAGTCAGGAAAGATAGAAATGCAGTATTTCACAAGAAGTTTGACGGTGTCCAGTTCTGAAGAAGAGGAGAAGCTGGAGAGTTTAGTGACCGAAGCCTTTTGAAGCACTTGTAAATTAAAATGTAAAACTCTGGACATGCATCTTATTAATCTGTTTCTGTTAAATTTCCTCCTAAACAATTTCACATACGGATTAGAAGAATGTAGCTGAATACCAAATATCTTATTATTTAATATCCTTCAATATGTGAAACCTTTATTATGTTGGTGTAAATATTTCTACTGTTAAATAAATATAACATTTGTATGGATTAACAACTTTACTTTTTATACAATAAAATCATACTGTCTGTAGTTTGTGTTTTATTTTGTATTTAGATCTATTTTTTTGTGTGGAAAGTATCCATTTAAAAGCTGATAATCTAAGCTAACCCGGTTAGCATCCGTCTGGCTAGACAAAAAGCCAATGGGGTTTTGCCGTTGGATTTCACGACAGGTATATTGCAGAAAATCATTAGTAAATTAAATTCCTAAAGAGTGGGTACAGCCCTGCGGTCAATTATAGGTACTTATACTTATAAAAACTCTAATTTATCTAATTCTTTAAACAATATGAGAAACTAACTGCTCGTATTTTCTGCCACCGTATAGTTTTGGGACGTGTTGCCAATGGATGTAGCCTAGCAACTAGCAACCCGTCGCCTAGCAACAGAGAGATAGCCCCTGGGAGGTCAGAAAACGAACTTTTTCTCAAAGCAGGTATGCTAACTTTATTCATAGTTTTTTTTTAGCTTAATTAACTTAGATCACAGACTTTGTGCTGTTTGCTGAAAGCAAAACACATTTTGACGTTTTTCCAACTTATAAACTGATACCAAATGCTATAAATATGTAACTTTATGGACTAACAGCAAATTGATTTAAGCTCATATTAGCCTTTAGCTTTACAGTAGCTAAAATGTGGGATGATTTTATTTGTTATTGTTTGGGTGTTTTATGATAATGATTTAAACCCATGTTTTGTATTCCACTTTTTACTTCGTGTATCTATCATCTCTGCCTGTAAATAGCATTTATTTCACCCTGATTTCCAAACAATATGTATGTTCTTTTATTAAAATAGTTTGAACATTATTGATAAAAGAAAATAGGAATAAAAAAAGGTCCCCCCATGTTTTTCCATGTCATCCACACACAAAATCAACAGTTATTGATACAAAATGTGATTCTTTTAAAGTCTGCCACCAACACAACAGAGATTTTTGTCACATAAGTCCCAAAAAACATTATTTGCAGGAATCCTGTAAGAAAGATTATGGAGGAGACAAGAACAACAACAGACCTCGTCCCCCATCACACCCTGATTTTCCAAGAGAATGGGACACAAAATATGAGGACGCAAAATATGAGGACGCAAAATATAAGCAAGGTAGACCATGATGTCACCATGATGCATACAGACTTTCAGACACCTTATACATGCTTTCTCTGTCTCCAGGTGAAACCCCCTAAAGTCCAGCATCATGTGTTCACTCACGGTCTCCAGCGCCTGCATCATTTTCCTTTTGAGAGCCCGGTGCGTTTCATGATGTTCTCTGAAGCTTCAGCTGCCTTCATCTGCCTCCACTCAGACAACACAGCCAGCATCTACCCCAGGTGGGAAGTAGTGGAGTACAAATACTTTGTTACTGTACTTAAGTTCATGTTTCTGGTCTCAGTACTTTACTCCACTACTTATTTTACTGACGACTTTTTACTTTGACTTCTTACATGTTGAACTCAAATACCTGTACTTTCTACTTCTTACATGTTGAACCCAAATACCTGTACTTTCTACTTCTTACATGTTGAACTCAAATACCTGTACTTTCTACTTCTCTCATGTTGAACCCAAATACCTGTACTTTCTACTTCT
>NW_011369945.1:27353043-27357302 GCF_000735185.1 Notothenia coriiceps
CAACGGCAACATGACAACGTTTTCATTGGTCCCTCTTCTTTAGAGAAGACCAGGAAATGATGGATACACGGATCGTGTTCAAATCAATAGGCACGCAATGACTCTAAATAATAATGATCACGCCACCAAACACACATTCAGACTAAAGGAACCAGCCTGTTTGGAAAATGAGAGAAGTAGAAAGTACAGGTATTTGAGTTCAACATGTAAGAAGTAGAAAGTACAGGTATTTGAGTTCAACATGTAAGAAGTAGAAAGTACAGGTATTTGTGGTTCAACATGTAAGAAGTAGAAAGTACAGGTATTTGTGTTCAACATGTAAGAAGTAGAAAGTACAGGTATTTGAGTTCAACATGTAAGAAGTAGAAAGTACAGGTATTTGTGTTCAACATGTAAGAAGTAGAAAGTTCAGGTATTTGTGTACTCCACTACTTCCCACCTCTGATTATCGATAATGAATGTCTGAATTGACCAATCAGAATCGAGTATTCAACTAAGCCTTGTATTAACCTCTGTTATGGCTGATTGCAGCTTTCTCAAGAACTCTTTACACAACTTTTTCCATCAACATTAAGCTTCCTTGTGTCCTAAACATTACACTCTTACCAGGACATAGTTGCATCCCGAGCAAACAGACAGAGACTCCTTCGATGTTAGCTAGACCCTCATTTCCAGCAATACCTTTGAACAAATATAGCACACACTCTTGAGCTAGGAATAGATTTGAACTCTACTTGATTGTTTTGCCTCTTTCCTCTCTGCCTCCTTGATCCCCTGTCACTACTTCACTGAAAACTAGCAGAAAGAAAACATAGAAGTGGAAGAGATGTAATGTCAGGGAACACATGCCAAGTGGCTTTTTTAAGTCATGAAGGACTAGAAACTAGAAACTAGATCCAAGTCATCAAGTTTTCTCATCTGTGATCGAGTGCCAAACAGCGTCTTCTTCAAATCAGAGCAGATGAAGAGCGGCTGTGAATATGAGATATTTATAATTCTCTCTCTTCTTGTTTGTTTGTCTGTTTTTGCTTTTTGTTTTCTTTGCAGGTCCGCTACAACTCCTACTATTTCAAAATCCAGGTTGAAGACTAATCTTTCCTTTCCTTCCTCTGCAGATCTAGATTCGGGGCCCGTGCAGACTTCCAGTTGCACGTCGTTCGGTCACCATGACGATGAAAGGCCTGTCTAACAGCCGCAGCCTCCACCACACGGTGACCTGCGACCCCTCCTACGACTCCATGACGCTCGGACGCTCCGACCGCCGCTCCTTCTTCCTCAATAACCCCGGGGAGTCTCACCCTGCAGACCACCACCACAACAACAACAACAACCCTGGATTCCCCCAACGAAACTCTTTCCACTCCGAATGCGGCGCCTACCCGGATATTTCCAGCTGCACTTTCCCCCGCAGACACTACAGCTCCAACCACGAGCTGAAGGAGGAGTGTGGAGCTCTGGTGCCTTACACTGGGCAAACTGGGAGCATTAAAGGAAACAACAACAACCGGACCCCCGCCAACCTGTTGGAGCAGTTTGATCGCCAGGCTCCGATGCAGCGTGAAGGATATCACACTTTACAGTATAAACGAACTGCGGTGGAGCATCAGCGCAGCGACAGCCCCGGGCGAATTCGACACCTCGTCCATTCTGTACAGAAGCTTTTCACCAAGTCTCACTCCTTAGAGGGGCCTTCAGGAGGAGGGGGAATAGGAGGAGGAGGAAGCGGAAAGATGAACGGCAGCAAATCCAGCCCTGACGACCCGCCTTCCTCCTCCTCTGGCACGCTGAAACACAGCAAGCGCAGTAAAAGCAAAGATCGATCCAAGTCCGAGCCCAAAATGCGCTCCGCCATCTCCGGATACTGGAGTTCAGACGACACCCTGGACCACGAGATGTGTCTCTATCATCATCAACATGGAGGAAATGGAGGAGGACGTCCATCGGGGGTCATGACTATGGGGCGCCACCCGGAGAAATCGCAGTCCCAATACTTCATGGAGTCCTACAACACCATCAGCGCTCACTCTCTGAAGACGTCGCGCAGCAACAACGATGTGAAGTGCTCCACGTGTGCTGGAGGAGGGGGAGGGGGAGGTTTGCAACTTGTCGGCCCGTTGGAGGGTCAAGTGCAGCTGAAGAAGAGCTCGTGGTCGTCCACTCTGACGGTGAGCAGAGCGAGGGAGGTCTACCAAAAGGCCTCGGTCAACCTAGATAAAGCTCTAGTGAAAGCTGAGCAGGGGCGCACCTGCCACTTCCTACAGGTAGGACGTTATTAAGACACCTATTGCATGCTTCTGGTTCTCTGCCTCCA
Source organism: Notothenia coriiceps (assembly GCF_000735185.1). Classification (NCBI taxonomy): domain Eukaryota; kingdom Metazoa; phylum Chordata; class Actinopteri; order Perciformes; family Nototheniidae; genus Notothenia; species Notothenia coriiceps. The sequence continues at coordinate 27,355,355 of NW_011369945.1, forward strand.
TTTCATTCTCAACAAGTTATTGCTCTCATGTTGACTTTAACCCAAGGGGTGTCCACACTCTTTTCACCGAGGGCCACATACAGAAACATATACGAAGGGCTGGGCCGCTCACAATCCAATGTAGGTAAATTATATTTCATACTTGAACTCACATCTCAGCTCTCCATGGGGTTTCATTTATTTAGTTGGCAGCTCATTCCTTAAAACAGAAGCTTCAGATTTCTGATATTAAGAGGGCATATGAAGGGTGGTGTTATGTGAGTGTGTTATTGGGCATTTCTCTTATCAACTTAGATTTGTTAGAACATGTTTTCAACTTCAATGGATTGAATTTATTTGATAATTGGGCTTCTTAACACATGAATATATTTGAACATATATATCTAAGAAGCACAATATAAGACAAGCAGAAGTTTATTATACTTAAGTCATTATACTTTTTGAATTTGTTGAGCGAGGGCCGATTCAAAATGGTCCGCGGGCCGCATTTGGCCCCCGGGCCGTAGTTTGGACACCCCTGCTTTAACCCATCAAAAAAACAAAATCATCACATGTCACCTGTTCCTCCGTGTTTGTTACCATGTGCATGGAAAGTGTTCATATGTTAGCGTGTGGATGTCTATTACTCCTTGTACTGCACTGATCATTTTGAGGGGGTTGTGCAGAAAGATCATTTTAAATCCATGTACTATGACAAAGGTCCATCTTTTATTTTTGTATAATACCCAAGCGCAGGAAAGCCGATCAGATAGGATTTTTTGAGGGAATAAATGTCAAATTGTCAAATGGAATAACATTGAGACAGTGGCCGCTTTTAATAAGCGTTGCACATTTTTCATCAAGTTGGTGAAGATGTTTCCTCTTGTGTTTTGGCACATTTGTGTTTTTATATTTGCACCTTTCTGAAGCCGCAGCGTGTTCCTCCTGATGGAAATGTTTTGGGCTGTGTTGGCACCCGTCAGCCACCGTACATTCATGAAGACCTTACTGGTAGTTTCATTGTTGTGTGTGAGAATGAGAATATATTATCCACCGAGCAGGAGTAGAGGGCTGTTTTGGCTCTCTACTCTCAGAGTATCACACAAAGCATTGAAAGTGGACACACACACACACACACACACACACACACACACACACACACACACACACACACACACACACACACACGTCATCCTACTCGCTGCTTTTGTCTGTTTTGGGAAAGGTAAAAGTGTTTTCAGATTGCATACGTCTCACTGTAGGGGTGAGTTTCGTGTGTGTGTGTGTGTGTGTGTGTGTGTGTGTGTGTGTGTGTGTGTGTGTGTGTGTGTGTGTGTGTGTGTGAGTGTGAGTGTGACTGTGTGCGCGTGCGTGTGTGCGCGTGTGTGTGTGTGTGCGTAACAGAGAGGGGTATCAATGGGGAAAGTAAAGGGCAGAAAGTGAGAGAATAAATGAAGTTGTGTGTGGCCTTGCATTTTAAAAAGACTGAAGAAGTGGAGCAAGTGGATGAAGGAAGGATGCAGGACAGACACATTTCTCCCTGTCTGAAAGAGACATAGCTGTTTCTTCAAAGGGAGGCGGAAAGAAAACAACTGGCTTTCAAAGAGAAGTTAGTCTGCAAAAGTTTTTCTAACAACCTTAACCTTTTGCTTCACCTACTGAAGAAATCCTGTGATCCATATGTGATGTTCACACATGCATGTTTAGTTTAGTCAGTTTATTGAACATGTCAGAAACAAAAACATACAACAAGAATATATATATATATACTCTTTTTTTTCCCTTTTTCTTTCTCACTCACATTAATAATAATAACAAAGTACAAAAAAAAAAAAAAATTTAAAAACAAAAAAAGATTCTCAAATAGTCTCTGTCATGTTCAACAGGGGCAAGAAGAAGCTTAAAAAAACTTTTCTGGTCCTACCCCCTCTAGCATATATTTTTCTTATAAATAAAATATTAGGTCATC
>NW_011369945.1:27357549-27357930 GCF_000735185.1 Notothenia coriiceps
ACTTAAAGGTGGGGTAGGTAAGTTTGAGAAACCGGCTCCAGATACACTTGTTGTTATATTCCATGGAATCCTCTTAACATCCCGACAGCAATGAATATCTGAAGTGCTTTGACAATAAATCCATAAAAAAATATCATCTGTGGAAACCGTGGCGCTGTAAAAAGCACGACCAATCATCTGAGCCGGCTAAAGTAACTGGATGGCCTACCTGCCTGTCAGCCTTCCATCTGTGCACAAACTTATCTCGCGCCCTCATTGGTCATGTGTGCGTTCGTGTGTGTTGGAGGAGGGGCTCTGGCAGGAAGTGTCAGATTTTTTCCGGCTGTGTATTTTCAAATCCTAGCGCACTCGAGCCGGTTTCTCCAAAATTACCTACCCACC
>NW_011369945.1:27364545-27370238 GCF_000735185.1 Notothenia coriiceps
CCTGACTCTTTAAAGTAGAGACACTACATACTGATATACACCTGAACATCAGCAGGAGAGGACTCTTTAAAGTAGAGACACTACATACTGATATACACCTGAACATCAGCAGGAGAGGACTCTTTAAAGTAGAGACACTACATACTGATATACACCTGAACATCAGCAGGAGAGGACTCTTTAAAGTAGAGACACTACATACTGATATACACCTGAACATCAGCAGGAGAGGACTCTTTAAAGTAGAGACACTACATACTGATATACACCTGAACATCAGCAGGAGAGGACTCTTTAAAGTAGAGACACTACATACTGATATACACCTGAACATCAGCAGGAGAGGACTCTTTAAAGTAGAGACACTACATACTGATATACACCTGAACATCAACAGGAGAGGACTCTTTAAGTTGTATTCTTGTCATTTGTGCCACTTTTGTCCTAGTTTTACTGTTCATAAAGCTAATAGTATAATCATAACCCCAATCTCAGTTTTACCTGCTGAGAGAACTCATTGCTGCACATAACCACAAGTTTTTTTTGTCAAAGGATCTCATTTACACATCATTTAACCCTATTATTGAGTTTAAAATGGCAAAAACAGTAGATGCACTAATTACAACGTGCAAATAAGCAGATGATATCCTCTAACATTATTTTCTTGTCTCTCTTTCTGCAGGATTTCCACGGAGCATTCGCCAAAGCTTCAGATCCGGAGTCACAGCTACCTGCGGGCGGTGAGTGAGGTTTCCATCAATAGGAGTCTGGACAGCTTGGACCCGGCAGGGCTGCTGGCCTCGCCTAAATTTCGCTCGAGAAACGAGAGCTACATGAGAGCCATGAGCACCATAAGCCAGGTTAGTGGCACCCAGAGGCCCCTGTACCTCCATGGTTATGTCCAGTGAGGTCGTGCAGGGGGGGTGAATCCAATCCTTAGCTGTCTTAAGGCCTGAAATAATAAGTATGAACAAAACCAAAATCTCCTAATTAGTATATACGTGCTGTTTTCTGGAGCGCAGATGATTACAGCCGTATTCAGATTGGCTAATTAAACAGGATTTACCCCAACATGCTCCTTCTGCTGTGGCACACTCTGTGATGCCTCTCTCTGTGTTGCATCTGCTATGCAAGAGACGGGAAAACAAGAATTAACATGAAAGCCAAATATGAAATCTGTGAATAAGTGGAATCTGGATTGGTTACTACTGTCGCCTCAAACACGTTCTCATGAGGAGAAACGTGCTGCAGCTTCAGAAACGATGCAAATATAAGAATACAATGGTGACATATCACATGCACCTGTCAGTCACCGTAGCTTCCAAATGATTAGCCTTTTTTTATATATCTGCTTTCAACACAAGGCAATTCAAAGTGCTTTACAAAAATGAAAGACATTAAGAAATGGCATTTAAAAACAGTCATTAAAAGTAAAGATACAAGAATAAAAGTTACAGTGCAGTGTGAGATATGAATAGTTCAATGAAAAGCAGCCTGGATTTAAAAGTAGTGAGAGTCGCAGTGGAGGTCTCTTCTGCTAAATAACACGTTAGTCATTTTGGATTTTGAGCCAGGCTTCATACCATAAGTTATCTGGAGTGACAGACGAGCTTAGCTTACCTTTTCGCCCGGGGTAACGAGGATATGAACTCCCCTCCAAAGCCCCGGGGAAACACTCTGCCTCATCTGCTGAATAAAGGACCCGAGGGACGGCCCTTCAACTCCTGGCATGGAGCAGAGCCACTGAACAAGAAAGAGGTTCTCTCTCTCTCTCTCTCTCTCTCTCTCTCATATCTGACGTGTGTGTGAACGTAACACACAAAACAGACTGTTAACATCGAGGTCCACAAACCTTACTGACTCCAAGCTCTGCAGTAAATACTCACACTGTTCCCCTCTCCACTTCCACTCACCCAAACCAATCACTTAACTCCCCGAAGCAACATCTCATTCCTTCAGTTGCTCTGTGTTTTTGGACAAGCTGAACAAGGGCAACTTGAAGGAATCGAATGTCCTCACAACACAATCTGTATTTTTACGTGAGGCGTGGTGCAGGTCGCATACCAACTCCCACTAGTCGTAGCTTTAACACTTCCTAATTCTCACCTCTAATAACAGCACTAGTATTTCACTTTTCATGCTAAAACGTGATTCCTCCCCCTCTGCACTCCCTGGACGCTCTTATTTCCAGTATCTTTTATACACGGCATAAAGCTTCACGAGGCAGTTTGAAGGAAAAGTGATGACCCAAAGAAGACTAAATATTAGTTTCTGTTTGTCAGATTTGATTCAGAAGAACTTCTCTGGGTAAATAGTTTTTTGAGGATTTGTTCAAAACATCATGCACTAATCATGCATTTGTTATTTCTCCGTGAGCAGAGAGGTATCAATATCCCAACAGCAGAACTTATTATAATAAAGTGAATCAGTCTCAAATTATTCTGGAACACCGTCTTCTTGTGGATCACCCAATTAGATTTTAAGTGTTTGTTCTTAAAACTCCTGCCTACTGAAGCTTTAATCAGTGCTTCTGTGTTGAATTGTCCCTTTTTAGTTGTTTTGCACAATGCTGGGGTGCATTTGATTCATATTCCCATGCACGGACTGTGTGTCTTTGCGTGTCCTCGTCCCCAGGTGAGCGAGGTGGAGGTGAACGGGCAGATCGAGGCGGTGTGTGAGGCGGTGTTCAGTGAGATGGAGTCGCAGGCGGTGGAGGCTCTGGACCTGCCGATGTCCGGCTGCTTTCGCATGAGAAGCCACAGCTACGTACGTGCCATAGAGAAAGGCTGCTCGCAGGAGGAAGAGGAGGGAGGAGGAAGAAAAGGAGGCGTCGCCAACTCCCCCCCGCGCACCACCACCACCGTCAGGACCATCCAGAGCAGCACAGGTCGGTGGGACTCATGTACTGATGAACATGTGTGAGCATGCATAATCCATGGTGCATTATGAATTAATATGTGTGCATAGAAAGAATGTATAATACATGTTAGCTATGCAGTATGTAGTGTACTGGTAACTATAGTGGCTGACAACGGCCTGAAGCCTTTCTATAAGACAGAAACAGCTGCTTCAGAATCTAAAAACACTAATGTTCCTGTACACATGAAGAAACATCTTCAGCAACACATGCAGCATTTAGAGGACATTCAGCAACTTGAGGAGACATGCGCAGCGTTTACTAAAAGCTGCAGAAACCAAACGCTGCAAGAACCTCAAACACAACGGAGACCAGGGGACACTAAAGAGTGACGCACACAGCTGGGAGACCAGGGCAGGGGACACTAAAAAGTGACGCACACAGCTGGAGAGACCAGGGGGAGACCAGGGGACACTAAAGAGTGACGCACACAGCTGGGAGACCAGGGGACACTAAAGAGTGACGCACACAGCTGGGAGACCAGGGGACACTAAAGAGTGACGCACACAGCTGGGAGACCAGGGGACACTAAAGAGTGACGCACACAGCTGGGAGACCAGGGGACACTAAAGAGTGACGCACACAGCTGGGAGACCAGGGGACACTAAAGAGTGACGCACACAGCTGGGAGACCAGGGGACACTAAAGAGTGACGCACACAGCTGGAGACCAGGGGACACTAAAGAGTGACGCACACAGCTGGGAGACCAGGGGACACTAAAGAGTGACGCACAAAGCTGGGAGACCAGGGGACACTAAAGAGTGACGCACAGAGCTGAGAGACCAGGGGACACTAAAGAGTGACGCACAAAGCTGGGAGACCAGGGGACACTAAAGAGTGACGCACACAGCTGGGAGACCAGGGGACACTAAAGAGTGACGCACACAGCTGGAGACCAGGGGACACTAAAGAGTAACGCAAAAGACTGTTTTGAGCTTCTTGCAGTGTTTTGTATTTGCATCGTTTCTCCTAATGGGAATGTTCCGGTCTGTTTGAACCTGCTGGCCACCGTAGTTACCAGCAACAAAACAGATGAATTATTTCTGCAGTCAGCGGAAAGAGATTTATCCCTGAATGAAGATTGAACCAGCAATCAAATCATTTCTATTTGATAACTCTTCTATATTAACAAAGGGCAGAGTTGTTGTTGGTAGACGGGGGAATAGTTTGCAGACTGTAAAGCTCTCTGCATTGTTATCCATCTGACCCAGTTTCCCTCTGACACAATATGATGAATGCAGAACTGTTTTTTCCCACGTAGCAGCTTATGTGCGCTGTAAAGCTCGCTGGCTGCTGGATCTTATTTTAGCCTCTTGTGAGCCTCATGGTCTGCAGCGCTTGGCTTTCCAGCATGCAGTATTGATGCTGAGTGGAGCTGGCACTGTGCTTCTATGTTTCCTCTGCAGACGTCATGCCCTCACATCGTGAACGTTGAGTCACTGTCGCTGGCTTTCTCCTACTTTCCTCTTTAATTATGACAATTAAAACACAGCTTTCCCTTAAACCTCGTAGACGGGGTTGCAGTCAGCTCGTCAAACACATTAACTGCAAATTGGAAGATCAACCAGTTCAAGCGTCTTAAAATTGATTCCGAGCAAACATTTATTTAATGCCGTTTAAGCTTCGCTGCTACTGACTATAATGTATTCCCCTAGTGAAAGAGATTTGAGGATGCGTCCCACTATTGTAATCATTTCTATCGACGATTCAGAGTAACAGCGCAATTAAGGGCAGTGGAGGATTCAGTTAATTGTTGCGTTGTGTGCTGCTGCTGGTTATTGATCGATAAAAGCAGACTGATACCATCAGGAGGGGGACGTTTGGAGCCGGTTCCCCCGAGGAAGGCAGAGATAATGAAGCCCATCTATCAGCTGAGGTGGTGCAGGAACTAAACTCTGTTTTCCAGAGCAGCTGCAAACACCACTGCTGCTGCACCTGATAAAGGAAGCCTCGCTTTCCTTACTTTAGAGAGGTACCTGTACCTGGCTTTCATTAAGCACATTCAGGCAGTAACCTATACACCAGGGGTGTCAAACTCAAGGCCCGGGGGCCAAATCTGGCCCGCGACCTCATTTTATGTGGCCCGCAAGAGCTTGCAAAGAATATAATATACAATACAATTGGTGTAATTGTTGAATATTTACTTTCAATTATTTGCCCTAGACTTCTGCTTTCAGACGTAGTTATTTAGGAAGATATGACCAGAACCAATGCAGGGCCAACAATGTAATATAATACATTATTTAATATATACGATATATTTACTAGGGCTGTCAAACCATTAACATTTTTAATCAGATTAATCACAGCTTAAAAATTAATTAATCAGATTAATCACCATTTGAACTATGTCCAAAATATGCCATTTCTTTATGTATATTGTTGTGGGAATGGAAAGATAAATGAAAGAAGGCGGATATATCCATTTAACACACGCACACAGCTGGGAGACCAGGGGACACTAAAGAGTGACGCACACAGCTGAGAGGCCAGGGGACTCTAAAGAGTGACGCACACAGCTGGGAAACCAGGGGACTCTAAAGAGTGACGCACACAGCTGGGAAACCAGGGGACTCTAAAGAGTGACGCACACAGCTGGGAGACCAGGGGACACTAAAGAGTGACGCACACAGCTGAGAGACCAGGGGACACTAAAGAGTGACGCACACAGCTGGGAGACCAGGGGACACTAAAGAGTGACGCACACAGTTGGAGACCAGGGGACACTAAAGAGTGACGCACACAGTTGGGAGACCAGGGGACATTAAAGAGTGA
>NW_011369945.1:27370278-27380038 GCF_000735185.1 Notothenia coriiceps
AGGAGTGGGATTTGATGAAATGAGAAAGGGCCTGTGTGCGTGCGTGCGTGCGTGCGTGCGTGCGTGCGTGCGTGCGTGTGCTTGTTGGACCACGTAATTAGCAGTGAAGTCAGTCTCTCTCTCTCTCTCGTTTTATCTGTGAGAGCTAATTTTTGTATTTTCTTTCATTTGTATAGCTCTTACGTTGTTATTGATTGTGTACGAGTTCATGTGTTTGAGCATGCGCAGTCTGTCCTGAAGTTGTGGAGAGAGTAAAACGTAATAAACGGAGGAGCGCCTCCGTTTATTACGTTTTACTCTCTCCACAACTTCAGGACAGACTGCGCATGCTCAAACACATGAACTCGTACACAATCAATAACAACGTAAGAGCTATNAACTTTGGCTCTACAATCTATTTAAGTTTCTATTGCAATACATCGTAAATTAAATAACAGCTTTCTATGTAAAGGTATTGCCCTGTTTGGTATTTCACTTCCGGGACGGACGACGAACTTACGGTACCCCGTTCCGACCTTTTTCAAAATTTCAATAATGTGGAGCAAAGCTTATTATTACTAATTGTAAGTAAGATTTTAACTACCCGCGGAAAGTTTCTTGGGGTCCCTGTAGGAATGTTAAGTATTGTATAAGGTTCCTTTCCAAAATTCTGTCATGTTTCTTACGTCAATACAAAAAAATACACCAGTCTTATCTCCTCGAACAGTCTTACTGTGGTTTAACAACACAAAACTCAGAATATTCGGGTAATTTGCATTTTATTCACCAGAGGGGACAAGTGGTTTTGTATGGGTAGACAATACCTTTTTTCTTCATAAGGTTTTCATAGATTTTTCATTAGACTTATGAAGTCTCGTATATTAACACCGTCATAAGGTCATTGACTAATGTAAATGTTCATTTGGAGATTTTGGACCGATCTTCACTGAGGAAGCAATCCGCACTCTCACGACGATTTCGAAATTACGCCAGGCGTCATGGCACTCCGCACGAGGTGATCGTAAACCTGATATATTTTTAGCGACCGGGCGTATGCACAGATAACTATGGTAAAACCCGGTGAACAAAAGAACTGTTTACATACCACTAGGGACGGATCGTTATATTACAAAAAGCGTTATATCGTATTCCAGGTGAAATATGTCATGAACTATTTTATACATCACGTCACTGAAATGTTGACACACACACACACACACTACACACACACAACAACACACACACAGTCACACGTGTGCGTTTTGAACCGTCACAACTGGTCACGAGTCTGAGCCGAGACAGGAGGTTGTTTGGGAGACGGAGAGTGTCCGGAAGCGGGCTCTGTGTACGTTTGAGGACTGACTGAGTATGTGAAGTAGAATGTTTACGTCCGTTGTTTGTGTGTGTATGAAACAGTGACGTATCCAGAGTGTCTTGACCGAACGGCGTCGTTCGTTATTTAAGAGGTAAGCTACAGAGGTCAAAGGCAGGGGTCAAGGAGCGTTCTAACTAAGTAGTAACATCACTGCCTAAAAGTCAGGATTTTGACCCTGACTGTTTTGACCGTAGGGAGTGTAGCCATGTATAGTCAGACCCGGCGGTGTCCGACTAATCAACAAAAGGCCACCTCTGTCAGTAATGTTACTTACGAAAGGTGACACTACACGATTGTAGTGTAGCGGGGGGATCTCACTAAAATTGCCAGGATTCACACTTACAACGCAGGTAGCGGTAATGAAGTCGAGATTATGGACCGAGAATAATAGATAGAGTCTATTTTTTCCATTGACATGATATTCTTACGAAGACTAATCAGAATACTGGTATCAACAACACAACGCGAAATGTCATATTACCTACACAATTATGCAAAATCTTAGATGACTCCAATCCATTGTTCTGACTGTGGCATTTAATGTACATGATTAGATCGACGCTATACTTTCTCTTTCTAGGTCAGTTTACAGGACCGAAAACTACCCCTTGGTTTATGTATACCGTCTACGATAAACATAGGGACCCCCATATCAGTTGATACCGATAGACCGTGGGTGCCCACTGGTATGTGAGGCTTTATGTATAGAACACGAAAATTTATTTAGTCTGTGACTGTTTTACATAGGTATGTATTACAGTCCTACTGTACAACTCTCGGAACACCTCCACTACGGAGAGACGAGACTAACTTGTAAACTTTGGACATATTGACGAATTTTCCATTTTGTAATTACGTAACACAATTACATTGGTATTTTCGTTAACCATAATCTGAGGTTGTTACTTAACCGCTCCGAATGTCATCTTGTACTTCTCCCATCCAAGTAACGCCTATGGTTTATTGTTCGAAGTTAACTAATAGCCGTAGACACTTTTCCCCAACCTATATTTAGGACTATCCCGACCTAACCTCTTTTAATCCTTCGTCCACTCGTACCTAAACCCTTATTGGGTCACTCTTTAGCCTCCCGTAGACTCCGGGTTAGGGTTGGTGAGGGAGGTTGCTGGGTGGGAGGGGTCACTGTCCTCACTTTGAGACAGACATCCGTCGTGCCGGTGTGATGTGCTCCCGAGGGAGGACCAGTCTCACCTCCTATTTATGGTCTCTCCGTCGTCCGAAACCTGGCCTGAGGCAGAGGAGTGCTGTCCTTTGTCCTTTACGCATGACATCACAATTATTGCAAAGTTATTCGTAGAGAAACTTGTTTTTTTCTAAATTTTATTATTGAGTTTATTTCCGAGGTTTTTGTCTTAAAGTAACACAATGAGTCAAAACATTTTCGAGAAATCAAACATTTTGGACTACATATTGAAGATCAAGGTCGTTTAGTAGGTGACTATTTCGCGTTACAATTTGTTGGAGTATTACAAAAATTGAATCCTAGTATGGACAACAGAATGCAGGATTTTTTTTCCATTTTTTTACACACGTAAATATAAATGTTTTTTCAACACATATAAATGTCTGACAACGTTTTTGATTTTCTCCGAATATTTGTAAGGTCCAATTTTTGATTTTTTTCGAAATGTTTTTCATTGTGTTACTTTTGACAACAACTTTTTTTCAATAATTTAAATTTAGAAACACTTTGTTTCTCTACGAATAAACTTTGGCAATTAAATGTATGCGTCAATGCGCCGTAAAGGACAAGGACAGCTCTCTCCCCTGAGGGGGAGGTGGGTGGCGAAGGGTGAGCAACCACAAACCTTGTCGGGAGTTATACCGCCTCGGAGGCGCACTTGTCCCATCACAATCCCCACAGAACCCTTACCCGGATTCACGTTTCGAAGATCTCGAACTTAGGTGTGGATTACACTTTTATTCCAACTTCCTCGCTGTTATTTTACGTTTTTGTCTTGTTTTTTTTGGTCTGGAACAATTCTGTAACAAAAATCTTGACATTCGGTTGATTGTGTATGACGGATGATTTGTCTCCTATGCCTGCTAAGTCGACCAACCGGTCGGGTGAACAAAGGTTCGAAAAAGGTTACTGGAGAAAGGGTGATATTATTAACGGAGAAATTTGGTATATAATTTTCCAACTGGTACACGTCAAACAACCCGTAACCCAATCCAAAAAATGTGTAGTAAAAAAGAAGTAAAGGGGGGAGGGGGAGAAAGTGGGCTGATATAATGAGACCCGATCTAACTTTGTGGTTGAAAACTAGTCCTTTGGTCGTTTTCCATTCGTTAAAGAGGCACAACCAGGATTTCGATGCAACACACTACAGAACACAAACGACAGGGGAAGCGCTCAAAACTAGCGCATCACTACTATATAATATAATATAAAGACCTTAAAGACACCTTTAGATCGAACGATTAGCTATCGAACCAACGGAGTTCGAGACACTACCAACTGGAGGTTGACGTAAGGTATACTTTTTTGCAAAGCAGTTTCTATTTTAGATGAAATAAGTTCGCACGAACGAAATGGAAACTTTCAGTAGTGTACTTACGTAACATTATTTTACCAAAACCGACGTAATTTTTAATGTGGAGACAGCACAAGAAATAAATAGATGTCTCTAGACCGAGAATCTTATCTGGCCCTTTGGATAATAAAATGCAAGACAAAATTAAAGTGTTATTACAAAATCATTAATTAAACAAAACTATAATAACAAAATAATTGAATGATCTGGCGACGCCAGTACACAGCTACATTCTGTAGAAAAGACCACGACACCCAAAAAGGGTAGGAAAACAAATGTATATAGTTTTGTTATGTATTATATAGGCAGCAATTTGATTGGAGTCTTTGTCGTCATATAAATAAACAATTGTTACATTTGAGACTGTCGAACAATTTGGGCGTGGAGGATACGCAATTTCGGCAATAATGTGCAAATCTCTCATTAACGTTACGTCCATCTTAAGCACAACGAAAAATTACTGACAAAATTTTACGTGGTAAATAGAATTACAGAGAGTAAAAACATTTCATGAAACTTACACAATCATAAACTACTGTTGTAAATTTATAGTTCTCATTTATGTTTTATCACTTCCTTTCATCTTCCATTCATAATTTATATCTTATCTTTATAGTTCTTCCTATGACATTCACTAAGTGTTAATTTTGTCAATCAGGACTACCTCCTACAAAGTTTGTCTGTTTTGATTATTCCGAAATAAATTTGTAATTCTTAATGAAAGCCAATTCCGAAGAAAATTTATTCTTTTTCGAAACCCTCCATAGAATAACCTCGACTACCATTTATAATTCGGACTGTTTTATGAATTGCAGGATTAATAACGATTCCAAACAAACCTTGCAACTGTTAGTTGAAAGGACGTCACAATTGATACAACTTCGTGAATAAAATTGACTATTAATATGTATAATATTTTAAGAGATCTCTCTCTCATCTGCGTGCAGGGGCGGGGCCTCACAGACACGCTGCATCTTTCTCTCGCTCAGACATGCTGCAGCGCTGTGCAGTGTGCACACAGTTCTGCCGGTAATGAATATTACATTTTGTGAGGAAACTTTTCCACCAATAACTCCAATCAGTATTCCAAAATGTATTCACTTCAGGTTTACGAAAGTAACTGTAATGAGATTACTCGTTTTTCAAATGTAACGCCAGCTGAATACAGTTAGCCTACTTGATTTTTGTATTCTGATTACGTAACTCCGTTACATGTATTCCGTTACAACCCAACCCTGCTTCTAGGCTACTGTCCCGCAGCGCCTGCCTCTCTGTTGGACTCTGTCGCAGCGGGGCTGCTGCTGTGGAGCGCACAAAGAAGACTGTTCTTCACAACGAAGGATCACTTCTTCTTTAAGGTAGGGAAGGTTTCGCAGTAGGCAGTCTACTGTACCGCAGCTGCTGCCTCTCTGTTGGAATCTGGTACTGCACCTTACTCACGAGACGTTGTAAAAAAAAAATGGGCGGGGGGCGAACGCAGTAACCACTCCGCCAACGCCACAGTCACACAAGTTGCGCGGGCCGGATGAGAATGTCTCGCGGGCCGGATGTGGCCCGCGGGCCTCCAGTTGGTGGTCATTGTTGTTGGGCAATACCTATACGTTTTTTGCTTAAAATACCAAACAGTTCACCCATTGTAGCCATGCCTCATACTGCTCACACCCCTCTTTTGCAGCCCTGTTAGAAAAACGCGGATTTTGGGTCCTTAGCTTGAAAAAAAAAAAAAGAGGAGGTGGAGCTTATGGTGGATCAGAATGGACCAATCTGCACAATGACGACTTTTACTTTTGGTACTTTAATGATATTTTGATGCTAATCCTTCCATACTTTTACTTGAGTTACATTTTGAAATGCAGGACTTTTACTTCTAACACTATTTCTACTTTTGCTTAAGTACAAGATCTTATAACTTCTCCCCCCTCTGACACACACTCTTTTTACCCACTTCTATTTATAGAGCTGCAAATACAAATGTATGCATGCATCACCCAGTCTTGCAAACAGCCTCTTTTGTACATATCTCCCATACCAGTTTGTACAGTCCGAAAAAACATTATATCAACATTACATGTCTTTTAACTGATGTTTTTTTCCAAAGCGAATTACAGATATTTCAATATTGGGTTAGGTATCCTGCCCAACTGACCTTCTGCTTGGTAGATCATCGCAATAATCCCCTTAACCAAAAAAAAACTTCTTGCCACGGAATCACATCAGCTGCAACTTCCCGACTTTCCCACTACCCCAAATGTAGGCACCTGTTCTTGGACCAAACCAATCTTTAAACCCTGCCTTCATTTTGATCTTGACTACACATCTATAGAGTTTTGTAGACATGAAAAGCATGTTGTCACAGTGTAGAGAGTGATAGAGGGACATGGTAACTATAGGTTTTGCTACGAAATCAGATTTTCTTGTAAATTCCTGAAATCATTACAATGTAGGGTAAATACAACATTGTTGCACTTTACTTTCAAATGTAGAAATAATCAGGCACTTCCATATCTCTGCTATCTTGTGTTGTCAAGTCTCTCCTTTCCAATGCTTTATTTTTGAGAAGATAAGCTTACAAAGGAATTTCGCCTATCGATTTAAAAAAAAAAGGAAAGGCTCAGGATAGATTAAATTATATATTAAAAAAAAAATTATAACAGGAGGGGTCACAGACATAAGACCAGCTGTTAAATAAAGCTCTTCTGACCTAGAGATAGTAACAACTATTACCATTATAGCAAATATAGTTGGCAGAGTGAGGTTGGGCAGTGTACAACAACCAAAAGAAAAACCAGTCCCGGACAGAGGAGCATAGACCTAATAGACCTAGTCCCATGGGGAAAAAACCTCAGTCAAAGTTGCCCGTGCCCGAAGAAGGGAACTAGACACGTATCTCAGGAGACTTAGCAACCATAACCATTATCTGCTCAAATCCTAGCGCGATAGCAAATTCGAAGAACGTCATAGGTAGAGTGTCAGCAAATAGTTGGAAAAAGAAAAGATTATAGTTCAGATGTGAAAACAACAATAGAAGAAATAAATTCTTATTACATCCTGAAACAACGGCAGTAATAACCCACTCACATACCCGAAGTCATATGACTATTAACACAATACCAAAGAGCACAAAAAAAATAAAGATTTGGTGTGTTGACAATAATGAAGTTGTTAATTGTGATAATATAAATAAAGAACACAATAAATAAAAAAACTAATTTACAACACATCAAGAAGAAGGATCCGCCACAGCCTCGCCGAGTATCATCAACGAAATCTCTTAAAATGTGGGCCTTCATTCAATAAGAGAGACGGAAGCGAACTGTTTGGGGCACTATCAGGAGTTCGACTAACCTACCAAACCACAAACGCGGCCACCTGCCGAAAATACACGGCCATCGCAGCTTGTGTGAAACTTTACCCCTACCTTGGTGCCGGTCTGACAGGTTTTGACCTAAACTTGCCGCAGGTGGGGCCAGGGGGGAGGGGGGTGGGGCAGGGGTCTTGATATGTACGCCCGCATAACACACGACAAAAACGTTGTACGAGACTACCATTGGCAGAGATGACCCCTTAACATCAAATTTTTCTGCAAAAAGCATAAAGGGTATAATCTTCAAACGGTCATAATTTGACACATGTAGGGACCTCAAATCCTTATCCTTTGTGAGGTTTAAATTTTGTATATACTAATTATTTACCCCACTTTAACGAACGCACGGGTATTACCGTCGTCAATTATATATGGGTGTACNTTGTGATTTTGTAATGATCTTTGAAGCTCTAACACATCAGACACTAATTGTATACTCGCAAGGCCAGGGTGTGCAATATATACCATCAGTTGGAGTCTGCACCTCCAAGGTGCGCAATACATTATTGCGCAATCTATGCCTGTGACTGTGTGCGCGCCTGCACGTGCGCGTGCACGCACGCATGCGTTAGTTTTAAAGACCCCCATAGAGCTCAGTTTATAACTCGAACCCTGGGAGAAAGGAAATACAGAAAAGCTGCCGTTGCATGAAAGTCGGCCGGCAAAAATCACCGACTGTGTGAACATCACATTAATAGAATATCACCTCCCATCTTCAGAGCAATCTGACTATTATAACATTAGCGTTAAGAAAGCTTACTTACATATCTGCCACAACATAAGTAACCAGATCAGAGTAACATTAAGTACAGTCCGCGGCATATCACATCATAATGTATCATATATTTCCTTATCTGAGTCAGCTGAGCCGTATTTGGCCGTGCAACACTTACAGTGTCACATACTGTATGCAGAAGTATAATAATACTTCTGCATACAGTATGTGACACTGTAAGTGTTGCACGGCCAAATACGGCTCAGCTGACTCAGATAAGGAAATATATGATACATTATGATGTGATATNGATATATATGTAAAGTACCATATGTACAAACAATATAACTGATTATTTTCTGTTGAACATGTTGGATTGTGTATTGTCCGAGTCAGGGTCCTTTTTATTCTACTGTAACTTTGGAAGTTGTGTTACCAATGCTTACTGTTTCTTTGATACCAATTTGGTAATGCAATTCATAAAAACAACAAGGTTTGGGTTTGTTCTTCAGATGACTGTGATGTTAACGTGTAAGCTCAATAATGAACTCCAGCTCAACCAACCATATTGTAATATCTAAGTAATCATCTTGAAATATGACATTAATAATTGTAATATACACACATCTTATTGTGAGGTTGATTTCACATACACTACTTCGACATTAGCTTGTCTACATACTTGAGCATAGCCAATTTAAATTAACCTTAGCCATGCATACAGTTCCTACCTACATAATAATCATCTCTCTAAGTTACAAGGATGACCTTATTTTATCAACCTCAAACAGAAGCCATTTGTTGTACAGTATTATCCCACTTAACGCTTAACACTTGTCTATTTCGTTTTAACCTTTATAAATATAGTCTATGATTTTAACTTGGAGGCTACTATTAGCATCGTTAGCACCGATGTAGCTATCACTCGCTTACACGCTAACAAGACTAGCAGCAGCAGTCACTTACAGAGCTGTCACTCAATGTGGGACCACGCCCTAATATATGCCAATAACTTTAAGGCTTAATATTATTAAACAGATGAGTTGAGAAAAAACTATCACCCCCCCAATCCATATTCATTGAAGGGGGATCTAACTGTACATGACAATTATGGTTTTTTTGACCACGATGTAAACATGTTCTTTTTATTTATTTTATTTTTTTAAACTTTGATTTTAGTTTTTTATAAACAAACAGCCGACAGATAGCACAATGCAGTTGTGTTTACGACCCTGGTCGTTAGGTTCATTGTGTGTAACATTTTTTCCCTCCTCCCTGTGGCTGTTGAGTGTGTTTGGGTATGTGTGTGTATGTTTTGTGTGTGTGTGTGTGTGTGGTGTGTGTGTGTTGTGTGTGGTGTGGTGTGTGTGGGGTGTGTGGTGGGTGTGTGTGTTGGTGTGTGTGTGTGTGGTGTGTGTGTAGAGCAACAGGTGGTCCCTTAGCTGATTAGCTACGTCGCTGCATGCTGATTGGGTCCACCTGAGGAGACAGGAGCATATTAAGCGCCAGCCGTGCAGTTCCTCGGCCCGCTCTCGCTGACTCCACTTCTCCTACTCCCAGCCGCGGTCTTTTGATATTTTGTTCTATGGTGTTGTGGCGCATCTTGGTATCGTTTGTCCTTCTCCTCCTGGCTCGGGCCCCCAAAGTGGGCAACTTGACCTGTCGTTGCAAGACAGTTTTATGTTTCAGGAGTGCAAACCCCTTTGGATTCGATCGTTTTCTCATGTTTTAAGGTAGTGTATGTAAGCAAGTCCTGTATATTTATTTTT
>NW_011369945.1:27380067-27381622 GCF_000735185.1 Notothenia coriiceps
TCATGGATGTTTAAAGTTTAACTTCTTCATATGTCTAATATTAAAGTTCACTTTTCATTCAGGAATTATGACGCTGCGCTGTCAGTACGCTTCTCCATGTGCACTTCAGCACAGGTACAAATATTATTTTTTTGATACTGTACAAAGAATCAAGAAAGTATTGACTTTAATACACTGATATACATTCCATTAAACAATACTAGATCACCTACCAGTGAAGTTGAGGGTTTTTTCTGTGCAAAAAGTTACATTTAGATGTTAACAAGCAATATGATTTTGTCAGCTTTCTAATTTAATGTATTAAAGGCAAAGATATTTAACACATAGTGAGCACTGCTACTATTTATCTCTCAATATTGTCTGTAAAAAACGTGGTAAAAGTTATTCTTTCAGTGAGACAACAGAGCAAGCTTCTACAGTTGCACTACGTTTTGATAACAGTTCAATATTATTTAGATAATAACATATATTTCAATGTTGATGAACTTCATACTGTTCATTCATAATCTGATTGTCTTTGTAGCTCACTGTTGAAATAAAAAAAAAAATTACAATTACAAAATAATTATATCTACAGTAGATATAATTATTTTGTAATTGTAATTTTTTTTTTTATTTCAACAGTGAGCTACAAAGACAATCAGATTATGAATGAACAGTATGAAGTTCATCAACNTTAAAGACTGGATAAAGCGCTATATAAGTACAGTCCATTTACCATTTACCATTTAGATGTGGAAATAGGTGCATTCGATCAGCTGACAGTTTTTACAATAAAAGTAGTTTCTTAGTGTACTGGTCTTAAAATCTCATAGCATCAGCTTTTAATTTTCCTCTTGGATGTCCTTCTTGACCCTCAGAGAAGGAGAAAATGTTGTGTCTTTCAGGCATGTCCTTTCCTAACAAAAAATTACAGGAAACATAAAACATATTATTGCAGAACAAGTGTGTTATTTATGAAAGCGGTGTGTTTGTGTGTTTAGGGGCTGTAGATATAATTATTTTGTAATTGTAATGTTTTTGTATCAGATTATGAATGAACAGTATGAAGTTCATCAACATTGAAATATATGTTATTATCTAAATAATATTGAACTGTTATCAAAATGTAGTGCAACTGTAGAAGCTTGCTCTGTAACTTTTACCACGTTTTTTACAGACAATATTGAGAGATAAATAGTAGAAGTTCTCACTATGTGTTAAATATCTTTGCCTTCAATACATTAAGTTAGAAAGNGCTGATGCTATGAGATTTTAAGAACAGTACACTACTTTTATTGTAAAAACAGTCAGCTGATCGAATGCACCTATTTCCACATCTACACTCCATCAGCTGATTATTTCTATTTGCCTCGCTTGTGCCTTGTACCGCAGAGTTTGCAACGTCACAATAAACTAGGGCCAATCTTCAGTCAGATGTGAATCTGTAATCTAACATTTTCAGTAAGAATAATGGACAAGAATAATTGTACCACGACGGTCGGTTGTTATTGTCAATATTAATATAATAATGATTTATTTTGTAATAGTTACACTCGATTTCGCCGAATTTCTT
>NW_011369945.1:27381667-27389973 GCF_000735185.1 Notothenia coriiceps
ACTCCAGCTTGTGATTAAACCTGCCCAGAGAAAAAGCCATTGGAGCCTCCCATACCCCTGTGTTTTCAGAAATAATCTTTGATGTGGTTTAGAACAGGATGGCGTTTTATCACAGCAGAATTTAACTTTATCTCCGGTAGGATTCTGATCAGGCATTAGCTCCGCCTCCTCTTTTTTTTTTTTTCAAGCTAAGGACCCAAAATCCGCGTTTCTCTAACAGGGCTGCAAAAGAGGGGTGTGAGCAGTATGAGGCATGGCTACAATGGGTGAACTGTTTGGTATTTTAAGCAAAAAACTTCACAGACATGTTTTGTATAGGTATGGCCCTACAATATATTTTTCCAATATAGCATAACAGGTCCACTTTAAAGGGATAGTACAGATTTTATTAAGTGGCGGTATTGTATGAGGGAAGTTTCCAAAGTTTAAAACCTACACAAAAATCAATATCAGTTTTAGTTTACGCTTCATATTGAATATTTTCACCACATGCAATCAGACAGCCCTTATCAATGGGTAGCCACCAGACTCCATTGACAAAAACAGTCATTTAAGATTGCAGAATAAATAAATTGCTGGTTTACTGTGTGCTCGATATGTTTTTTTCATTGTGTGACTTCCATTATTACAGGTTCACTGTTGAAAAGGGCGATATGACAGGAAGGTTTATTGGTAAAAAGATTCTACTTATTGCATGCAGTTAGATTGATCGATATCTTGATCTAGCCTTTCTTTTAGGGGGCTAAAATATATTTTACTGCTGCCCATAATCCATTGAAGTGCATTGCTTAGCTCCTGTGCTGGTACTTGTGTTGGTGTCCTTTTATGAAAAATGTGGGCTTGCCGACTGTAGGTAAATAATTATCTCATACAGTCCGCAATTCAAAATCCAAAGTCTTTGTAATAGACTCTTTGGTTAACTGCACAAATAAGCTTCTAGAACCAAAATTGTGGCCTTACTTTTCCGTTTTGTGACACTGTCAACATCTTTCCTTGGGGCAGGTTTCATCATGCGGTTGGCATAGATGTTCCTATCATCTAGTTCTCTCTCCTTCTCCTAAAAAGAAAAGGAATCAACAAAGTGAACATTTCGTACAATGTTGCTTTTTATACCAAATCAAAAAGGAAAATACAGTTTGCCTTAGTGGGTATTCCAAAGTATATTTTTTGTGTTTGGACCTTGAGTTTATTGGTCAGTCGTAGCAGCTCCTCCTGCAGGGTCCGGATCTCGTCCTGGACACTGATGGTCTTCTTCTTCTCTGCAGCCAGCTGCCTCTGGTAACTGCCGCTTGTTAGCTCAACGCTACGCTCCAGCTCCTTCACACACACACACACACACACACACACACACACACACACACACACACACACACACACACACACACACACACACACACACACACACACACACACACAGAAATGTGAACATTGTTTACGTGGTGGAGGCTTCAAATGAATCCAGTAGGTTTGCTGCCTCGACCTGCACTGTATATTATTTTTTATCTTTGTTTGTTTATGTATTTTTGAATTGCGCAAATAAACAAAAACATAAATGTACAGAAGTATGACAAAGTGTAATATTAAAAAAAGATGTGTGTTAAAACAATGTATTATAACGCAATTCTATCAAATCTGAACAGGTGTTTTTTTTTACTGTGGTGTAAACAGCAGGCAATAATATACATTACTTCATTTATTTACAGATTTTGTAAAAATGTAAAACCTGATTTATTTAGGCAATTTCGCTTGAATATCTACAACACAGAGGCCTTTAAAGTCCTGTACAGATTAGAGTTAGTAATAGAATTACATTCTAGATAAAAAACACAGCAAAGTAACGCGTAACTATTAATAAATAAGTAAATAAATGTACCTTAATCTTGCGTTCTGCCTCTAGGGCCCGGGTCTTCTCCTCCTCTAGCTTGCGGCTGAGCTCGTCTCTGGCTCCTAAGTCTCGCTGGTCGACGAGCTTCTTCAGCCGCGCGATGGTGGCCTGACTCCTCTGCAGCTGCTCCTCGCTGTCCTTCATCCGGCGCTCAGCGGCCCGCTCCCGCTCCTGGGTGCGTCTGAGCCGCTCGCGCAGCACGTGGGTGTCGTTGTTGTGCCGCGAAATCAGCTGGGAAATCTCACTTTCTGTGTCATCGTAGCGCTGCAGGGCTTTATCTTGGCGCACCTGAAGCTGAAGCATGGAAAAGCGGACATTCGAATTCAGGACACCACAGGTATTAATAATGATGAGTTAGAAAATGTATATTAAGGTAAAGGGTTATGGGATTGATTTTCCAACAGAGATGTGTGTTTATTTATTTTGTATAGGATTCCTACAGCTAAAGCGAAATTAGATTTCATGTTTAACACTTTTCATGATGCAAAAAAACAAATTTAAACAAATTAGATATTAGGTATTTTTCTCTTTTAAAGATTTTTTTTGAGAATGCAACAGCAGAAAAAAAACATTCATAAAATACTAGTTCCCATTTCTTTTGTAAGACTTTTTGAGAGATTGATTTAAGACATTTCAACCTAAATGTAGGTGTTAGATGATTTAATCAGGGTCTTTTAAGATTTCTTAAAGATCCATACTTGCCACTAAAATCCGACATTGTTCACTTAAAACTCTCAACCTTTCCTGGCCTTATTTATTTAACCTTGACCTAACTAGAGTGGTAAACCTACCTGTCTGAGAACTCGATTTTCCTTCTGCAGCTCATCAGTGCGCTGTTGCAGCTCAGCGAGTGAGTTACGCAGTTCATTGATCTTGAGCAGGCGGGCTGAGAGCATCCTCTTGGTCACCAGGTCCAGGTCTTTGGGAGGCGTGGACTCCTTGCTTTGTGAACGCACTCCCCTGCGCTGATGCTGGGTCAGCAGGTGGCCACCTGGACGCTGTGGACGAGAAACACCCCGACGCCCCACACCTCCTGCAAAGATAGAGGAACACACATGATGTAGGGATAAAGACAGTAAACATTTTGACAGGACCATACTCAAACAAGTGCACTGGTTTGACAGGACCATACTCAAACAAGTGCACTGGTAGTCGTAAATGGAAAATAACGTTGAGGCTGAAGACTAATCGACATACCGTGTTTAATTTCGTCGTAATGTACAATATTTAATTTCCCATTCTGTTCTTGTATATATCATATTCTATTTACATGTATAGACTTCTTGCACTATTTTTTATTTGTATTTTATTATATATGTTGCATCGTTGGAGGAGCTCGGGTAATAAGATTTTCATTGCCATTTCTACTGTAGCTTATGTGCATATAACATTAAAACCTTTGAATACAATTGTACTTATTGAAACATAATTAGAAAGTGAGGAGCTTTTAAGATTCAAATAGAACTTCTGAATGTAAGATTTTTTTGATGTGTAAAGCTGGAGTATAGTCTTGTCATTAAATGACCATGTTCAAATCTGCCTTATACTGCCATCACCTGGACATTAAATCCAATGTAGCCAGTAAAGGTTACAAGATGAGTTTGAACATATCCTTACTTTACATACCTGTCTTGAGGGGGCTGTTAGAAATCCTTTTTGAATGCACCATTCTCCGAGGAGTAGCAGTTGGAGTCCGGGACCGGGAGTATGGTGAGTTAGAGCGCTCTGAGGGAGACTCATTGTCATAGTCGTCTGAGTAAAACGACCCACTACTTCTTCGTCCCTCTCCCTCTGATAACTGGTCCCGATCTGGATCTGAACGCCAGGTTCGGGTTTTCGATCTACTCTCAACACAGCTTTCTTTTTCCACCTCGTCCTTGAGATTGTCCCGGGAGTTATTTTTGCGTTTTTCGAAGTGTGATGATCGGGAATCCTTCTTTGGACTGCGGAGTGACTGACGACTTTGATCGACATCACGGTTGTCCTCATACGGGTCGGTCATGTTTTCAGATTCCATGCTGTCACTCGGAGAAGAAATGCTGTGATGAATTCAAACACAAGGGAAAAGAAACATGTCAGACTTTGAACTACATAAGGATTATTTTCTAAATTAAAATGTACCAATAACAAACTATAGGATGTGTCTTACCTGATTTATCATTTAACATTAAAAAAATCTCCTGGTAATCTGATCTCAACTATTTAACAATGCAAACCATGAATCCAAACCACTTATAAGAACATAGTCCAACTGCGTTCTCTCATGATTTTCTGTATTGTGTGTCTTGGTCACTAAGCGACAACACACAAGAGGTGGAAGTTTCCATGAGGCTGAATGATGCATGATATCACTACCTTACAGCACTGCTGCTACAGACAACACACTAACATGCCTCTGTCTGCCCTGGTGACTTATTAAACAAGCCAGTTGATTATTTCTTACTGGAATATAAGGCTTGTAAACTTGTGTTCAAAGAAAACAGAAAAAGAGGAACATTTACAATTCATAACTTTTTATTTGGCTGATTGTAAATATGGTGTTGCATATTACATAATGCCATGTAATAACATGCACATATATATTTATTGTATGCTGAGACTATTTTGTATATATATATATATATATATATATATATGTAGAATTCTTCTGAGAATATTTTGTGAATAACTGTATTTATATCAATTAAAATGTTGATCTTTTAAAATTGCCTTGTTTTAGTATTTAAGGACAAAAGCCCATGCCACTTAAGATTTGTTTTGTTGATTGTAAGGGATCAAACAACCTTGAGTAGATTAAGGAATAAATATTAAAAACTAATAGCCAACCATAATATTCTTATATCATCATGCAGTCATCTGGCCCTTTCATCTGCCTGGACAATAATAGAAACACTTGATGGATAAGTACCTATGGCAACAACAGTACACACACAGCATCATTACAATAATCAGAAAAAAGTGTAAATGAGGGTAAAAAGCTTTGTTAAATGAACAAACAGACGAAAAACTGTTAACAAATAAATTAAGTGGCCCTTACATAATGTTGTTCACCTCTAACATTTAGAAAGAAATGGATACATAGATTAAGCAAAATAATTTAAACGGATTTACTAAACAATTTCAGTTTGTTTAATGTTTTTGATCACACAAAGTGATTTAATAATAATATTAATAGTGATTATCAGCATCAGAGTATGTTACATCACTCACCACCGAGGTTACATTACATCCCCATCATCTCCTGTGGCATCTTCTACTTCATCTTGCTATTGTCAGACTGTCCCAGGAGGTCCCTAAACATAAGTTGAGGACACATATATATGCTTTATTAAGCTCTCAATAAAAAAAAAAATAGATTCGTGTTATTAAGGGCTTACTATAGCGGTACAATAAGCGTCCCCAGCCTGCTTTCAGTGACGGACAGATAGGATTAAAGTAGGCCGTCTGCTGTTGACAGGTGTTTGTTGCTAAACTGCCTCTCAGGTAAATAGTTTAGTTGCCTGAAGCCAACCACACACTTCAGTGGGCTCTATACTCCACATTATCAAATAAACGCGAATACAAAAGGAGAATAGTTGTTGAGCTTCCAAACAGCATTTTAGCGTAACGCCACTAGCAACCGTTAGCCCAAAAGAGGTTGTATAAAGCTAACGGTGAGAGATGACCGACTTGTTAATGCTAGCTCATTATGCTAGCATAGCAATACAAAACTACCATCAGCTGGTGGGAGGTTTTAACGTTACCCTTCGGCGTCTGCTGGCACCAACATGTCCTTTTGTCCCGCGTGTTAATATTTTAAATCTTGTTGGCTAGTTTACGTTTAACTTTGCAAGAAGAAGCAATGCTCTGCTTCTTGTTTTAAGACTCAGCCCGCTAATGATAACGACGTAGCTTCAACTTCTAGCAAGCTAGCATTAACTTAAGCTAATTTAGCTACCGCTTGATTTCAGCATAGGATATATAAAGCATTGACGTCCGTCCTTGATGAACACAGTCATGACTATGTTTTTTTTAATAATGAGCCGTCCTGCATTTATCCAAAATAAAACAGCAAGACGGAGTTTTCCCGAGCCAGCAGCTCAGATAATGTTATTATAGTCCACGCCTTGAGGTTTGCTCCAGTCCCTCCGCTGACGCTGTACCATAGCAACCGCAGTGCTCCCTGCAGTAACACTTTACATCCAGAGGGGCGCTGTAGTGCATGTTGTGCTCTGGATACAATGTGATTTGATTGGAAATAACTCAAACCTTGCTACTAACGTGTTTTATTCATGCAGTGCAATCCATATTTTATGTTATAGTATATTATAGGCTACTATTGTATTTACTTCATTATTCAAATGTAGGGGACACTCAAACTGAGTTATTAACTTAAAAGCACATGCGGACTTTAATTGTGTCATTTAAAACCTCAGCTTTGATCAATACTATAATAATTTAATAATCCCACAGCAAGGTTGGATTTACGCACAAATTGAATTTTGTTCTCCAAAAAACAACAGCACTGTTTGTTTATTTTGAAAACTGTGACCGGAAGTAGGCTTCAGTGTTAAATTTGATGTCTGTTGCAGCTGTGCGCTGAGAGCCACAGTAGCAGAAGCGCACGCTGTGTTATTACCATGGCTCAGTTTAAATACTGGAGACGCGTGTCTACTCTTTTCTAAAACACAGCCTGTAGTTGAAAGTCGGAATTCGTTCTATTGAGAACAAACGAGATCGTTGCCATCAGTTTGTCTATCGTCTATCATCTGACATTCATTTGGGATTAAAATGGTCATCAAGGTTTACATCGCCTCCTCAACTGGCTCTATCGCGGTGAGTGTTTGCAAAATGTGTTTTAAAGCTTGTTGACAGTTGCACATCAAGGCATATCACAAAGGAGTGTTGAAATATGACTTGCCAAACAGTGTTTATTGCCATAATGTAGCCACGTCGTACTGTGATTAGTGCTGTTCACAAGCAGTGAAAGTAACCATTCAGACATCAAATCTAAAAAACATTTTTTATTGATTTTTTTTATTGTCAGGATACATTTATTTTGTATAATGTGTGATGCATGTGTTAATTCAGCCTGTTGCATTTTTGGCAAATGCATTTCCAGAAATATATATTTTTAATTTTAATAAATTGTATAAGAATTTTTATGTACAGCATTCTAAATTTTAATTTAGAAGCTTAATAAATAACACATTCTTGTTAGAAAAAAGTACCTGTTTGGTGAGCAAACAACAGCCCCCCAGGATGCACAGGTGTGGACAAAATAACAGGAAAACTACTGTGTATTAAACTGACTATGTTTGTCATAGTGAACTATATGTAGAAGTGCACCTCTCATGGAACATTCCTTATGTCCTTTTATTCGTGTTGTGAGATGTTATTTTTTTTGTTAACCATGGTTTGTTTAACCCTTAGGTTAATCTTGGGTGGGGTTCATACTTATGAGAAAGCCATTTCCTGTTGATATTGAGCAGTGCAGAAATTAGTAATTGAATAGTCCATCAACAGAAATGTCTAGCTGCTAAAATGGGAGTTTTTTTTAACAGATTTTAATAATCGTGTTTTGAATACAACTGGATTTTGGATTGATCATCAGACCGTAAAAGCACTTAAAGAGTTCACTTTTTGCTATTGATAGCAATGAATTGATGAACAAAAAAGAAATTAACCAATATGAAAGTCATTATTTGCAGCCCTAGTTCAGTTTGTGAATGCCAAATGTCATTGAGAAAGCACATCTGATATTTAGTACAGACAGATTATCAAACAACACTCTTGTGTGAATGCTTCAAGCCTTAGGTAATGGGGAAAATGAGTAATATATTTATTTTAACACGCTCCATCTCTATAAGAGAGCAGCACAATCTTTCTGCGTTTACAAATAAGTTATTTTTAACCCTATGACACATACATTCAGAGCACACTGACTCTCACACACACACAAAGCACAGTCGTGCACGCCTGGCTGAATAGGTCCACCATTTGGGTCAGTTATGTGAGTGTTGAGCTCATGTGAATGCAATTTACTGCAAATGCTTTTAAATTGAGTTACAAGTGATTGAATATAGAGGGAAGGTGGCACTGGATCCCTCAGCTGGTTTAAAGTCAATTGGACATGTGAGTAGAAAGAAATACAGTAAATAGTGTTAGATAGACATTCGGGGAATAATACTGTTAAATATAGAGTCAACTCTATAAAACAGACAAGTGCAACAGAAGTTGGAATATGTGAACAGCAATAAGGGAGAGTAATAATGAAAACACTCCAGTGAACCGATAAAATGAGCAGTTCACAGTTTAACAACAGCAGATTAGTGGAGCAGAAATCACCAGAATGAATGAAGTGCAAATTAGGTTATCCCTCCCACCCATCCGTGGATATGTGCCAAGTTCTATATAGTGGTAACGTGTGGAGGGGGGGGGG
>NW_011369945.1:27390022-27395931 GCF_000735185.1 Notothenia coriiceps
GCTGCAGTTTTAAAAATGTCATGTTTTTAAATGTTATTTAGTAGCTCGGGAAATGTATGTATTTCAATGTTTCCATCCAAAATCCTCTCTTTCCCTGTGTCCCTCTCTGTACATGACTGAGAGATTAGCCTCCAGTTAATCCCCATATTTCAGAACGTGCGCTCAAACAATGAATTCATACTCATATAGGGAAATGTGAGTTTTTAGTGAGTGTCATTTCTGCATATTCCCAAATTTAACCTGAACTCATCCATCCCTTGACACGCTCACCCTCACTGGGAGAACTCTTTTCATTATTTAGGCTCACGCTGCCGGCTTTTCAGCTCAGAGGAAAGTTGTATCATTTTGTGAGCAGCAATGTGATATACAGCACATACTTAAACCTGTGATTTCAAATGGAGTTTTAACCTTTGCCCAGAGCAAACAGACAGACATGTGTTTCTCTTTAAAGACAGTCAGTCCTCCTGCAATTCATTTACTTTGTTGTGAGTCTCCAGATAAATCTGTTTTATTGGTGCACAAAAAGGCTCACTGTTAGAAGGAAGACACAACAGATAATCTTGTTTGGGTGTGTGTCTATAACAGACTGTCCTGAACAATCCCTTATTGTTTTTAATGTTAAACAATAGCTCCATTGTGGTCCTTAGCGTCACTTAAATAATGGATACACTCGACATTTATACACACACAAGCTCCCAGGACCGTTATCATTATTAAATCGTCATATTTAAAAAAATTAAAAAAAATATCCTTATCTGCCAATGGCATCATTTGTAGAAAAATGTTTCCACAAAATGATACGCCCTGTTTTTAGTGGTTCACGCTGTCTGGTCCCCAAATGATTTTGAAAAATCAGCCCTTTTGTTAACTATAAATACTCAATCATACAAACGATATTATCGCAATAATAGACTGCATGAGATAATACAAATGGTGAAAAATAGGAATGAATGAATAAAGCGCACATTTATTGTTATTTGTTGAGAGCATTGATACATGATAACAGAATGTTTGACTGATGCTGAATATACAATTATTTCCATGCTAAATAAACGTAATAATTGCAGTAACATCAATAATTATAAAAAAGCTTTAAAGCAAAAATACAAGCTAGATAAATAAAATGACAAACATTGTTGAAATGTGTTTAAGTGAAATTGCCACCAAACCAATTCAGTAAAAAAATATATCATTTTTAATCAAAAATCTCAAAGACATTTCGACCCTTAAGTCTTATGGATTTGTGTGTTATGTTTGTTTGTTGTTTTCTCTTCTGTGGGAGTATTCTGACTTCTAAAATAACCCTGGGTTTGGTTTTTTCCCAGCACTCACAAACACATTGATGCAGTTTCACACACACAGAGACCCAGAGCACACACAGGGACAATACCGTAGGGAGCTGTTGTATCCATCCCTTAGACCACAAATGGAAAAATTAATTGCATGTCTTCACGGTGGGGTTCCCTCATAAACTGACCCAGCTATACAGAGCTACAGCACAAAATATGTTTGTGCGCATACATATTCATATGTACTGTGTTTATTCACATAATAGACAAACATTTATTTTCACACAAAAAGTTGACTCTCCAAACTCTTCAGGGCTGAATCCTCTTTTTTGTTACTATTTCTTTTTGGCCTGTTTAGATAAAAAAGCATCAGCAGGCAGTGGTGGGTTTCCTGGAGGCCAATCGAATCGGCTTCCAGGAAGTAGACATCACCATGCTGGAGGAGCAGAGGCAGTGGATGTACCGAAACATCCCGAAAGACAAGCAGCCAGAGAAAGGCAACCCACCGCCTCCACAGATCTTCAATGATGATCACTACTGTGGGGTATGATGGAAGTTTATTTATAATGTTTTATATGGTCATCCGTCCATATGGTAGCTTTTAACAGTTGGAGACAGTGTTGCCGAAAAGTTAATTTCTTGAAGAACTCAAGGGTTTAGAACTACATTTTTGATGGAACATGTGATAACAGCAGGAAGAACACCTAATATTTATCTCCAGGGACACTGGTGGTAAAATCTAGAGAAAGTACCTTCAATATCACAAAGAGAGGATTTAAAATGTAAGGAACATTTTTACCAATTGAGATCAAAATAAACTCAATTTATTTACTTGTTTGTTGTTTTATATGATAAGCAGAGGTAGGTGATTCGCCCAAAATCCCATTTGATTGGATATTTTTAAGTTCAAATAAATCATTTAAAATGTTGAAACAGAGTGAGATTTTGATACACAAATACTCTAAAAAGTCTATATAACAATAAATAGCTGAATTCTTAACTTTAAGCAGTGTAAACCATGCAATTGAGTTTTTACATACATCTTTATCAATGTAAGTCAGTACAAGGTTGAGCATCCTATGCTGGTGAGTTTGATTAGTTAGTGCTTGTCAGTTCATTTCTCCACTGAGTTTGCACGCCACCCAGTAATCCTGTGGTAATCCAGTTTCACGGATGGGGCGGATTATCTGCTGCCTGCCGTCCCTCTCACTGGTCAAGGTAATCCAACATTACTCTGTAATGTCATGGCAATTGAATTACATTAAAAACAGAAGAGGAGGGACTATTTGGCACAGATGTTAGCAACCATCTCTCAAATATCGAGATTATGTAACATCCTAATTGTCTTGTTTTCCCCACAGGACTACGAAGACTTCTTCCAGTCAAAGGAGGACAACACTGTGTTTGCATTCCTTGGGGTCAGTGCCCAGCCCTCAGTGAAAGTAAGGGAGATTATATAGGCATTTGAAAACACTCTGCTGTCTCTGTGGTATCAATCATACAGCCAAGAAAGTTAGCTGTCAATCCGGATTACCTCAAACCCTCTCCAGTGCTGGACGAGCAGCTATAGTTTCAGCAAGCTAGCTCTGAAACGTAGGATTTCCATTTTATTTGCTTTTAATTCAAATCAGCTTTGTTTGCAGGAAAAAGATAAACAAAACTCAAATCCCATATATCCAGATTCAGCTGCCTAGTCTCCTCCCCTCAATCTGTTAGAAATATTTATCCCAAAGATCCTCTTAGAATTTAGACAATCATAGTTCCCACTGAGTTAATCTCAGTGCTTAGATGACCAGTAAACAAATAACATACACAGTATCTCTGATTCCTAACTGCTTCGGGCAATGTTGATGCTTTTGAAAGAATACAAAGGTCCAGGCACAATTCAATGATCCACTTACCAAACATCAAAGGACCTTATTTCCATTCATCACATAAGAGCTTTTATTTGATTTCCCTCCAGTTGCGTCCATTTTCTGTCTCTCTCCTTATGGATAATTATGTTAGGCGAGATCTGATAATATGTAACCAGCAGGATATTGCAGATACATTCAATATGGACATGGACACGTGTAGACGAGATATCTGGCTTTTGAATGTTTTGTTTAGTACACTGGTTTCTTATCTATGGGTGTATCTGATCCCCACTAGGGGTCGCCAAAGCTTCACAAGGCCTACTTGATTACAAATGGTAGTAAGAACACTTTTCTTTGTTTTTTATTTATACAGTTGGCCTATATCCAATCTATCTGGTAGAAAGTAAATGAAATTGAAAAGAATCCACTCAAAATTCACTTGTTTTACACAAACTTCCTGCAGTTATTGCATTCACTACTTGGGTTCATTGCACAGCCTCTCAGTCGTTCTGTACTGATATTGTTATGCATTGAACCTAATATAAAATATGTGGCTTAGTTAAAGGTGTTCACTGTGCTTAATAATAGAAAAGGGGTCCCTATAGGAAAAGTTTTGGAACCATTGATCTAACAAATCCAAGGAGAATGTAGATATTGTTAAATATCCATATCATTTTGCCCCCCAATCTCTAGGACTCTGAGTCATAGCTGGGATCATACTGCTGGTATGTGACGACAAGGGACCCTAAACTACGAGGACCAAAACTGCATTGCTTCCTGTGTTGCATCACCTCTTCTCCCACGTTCTTCCTGCTTCAAAGCCAGCACCTTGCCAAACATCAGACTCCACGGATCTCACCCTGAACGACCTCTCCTGACTCTTCAAACGCTCATTCCACTATCACTTAAGTCTCCAACAAGTATCTGATGATCAACAGATACTAAATCACAGAAGAAAGGGGATTAACTTTATTATGTTTCATGTTTACTTTTTTCATGTTTAACACACTGTCACAACAATCTATCAGTAGCATCCATTCTGAGCAAACTAAATGTAGCAGCTTTTGCTTCAGGAGAACAGTTGCCTAAGTTCGATGTTTAATGCTGTAGATGAAGAATAAGATGAAGCGCAGCTTAAGTCACCTGAACACATCACCCTTGTGTGTGTATGCCTTAGTGAGTGTGTGTTTATGTGTCTGTGTTCTTCAATCAGCAGTTGTTAATAATAGCTGTGTATATTGAGGGAGGATAAGAGTTAGCACTTAATTCCACATTAAACAACTTGAGGTCTAGCTATCATGTCTGGTTGCGTGTGTGTGTGTTCATGTGTGGGAGTGAGGAAGAGTTCTCAGAGGTGACAGTGACACTTCAGTTCAACACAAAGCAGATCAGACCAAATACTATCAATCATAAACATAATAGGGATAGGCAAGATCTTAAAACATTGCTAGCATTCAAGTGTGTAGTCACCGTCATCAAATAAAACAAACCTTGTTTATTCAACTGCCAAATAGGTTACTCAAATTACCGGGAGGAAGGTCTTGGTTAGGTTACAAATATATTTTTTAATTTTCTAAGTATTTTCCTAAAGAAGCTAGGCACAATACAGCAAACGTTAGTAAAACAGAAGTAAATATCATTTGTAGGGACTACTTTAAGCTATGAGTTAATACACGTTTGGACCTTTTTGATTGTTTACAGAAGCAGGACAATGTTAGGGGATTAACCCTAAATAAACTACAGTGTTTAAGGTTCATGGGATGTGTTTATGACATGGAAAACATTGCCAGCTCTATCCTCTAATCCAGACTGCTATAGACAAATCAAAGCTACAATCAGGGTCACATGAGCCATAGGACTGCACTTGGCAGATTATTACTCCAAGATGAATCAGACACAGGACAGGATGTAAGAAAATATAGTTTATTGCTTAGAGATAAATGTAAAGCTCTGACAGATCATGTGAAATGTAAGCAGACTGCCTTCACTGTGTTTTACGTTGCATGTTATGAAATGAACAGGTTGACGCATCATAACAGCACTGTCCAATCTGTTGTTATATTCTTCGTCAGGAACACTAAGCATGTTGTTATGTTTCTCATTCTAATTAAATTATCACAGGTGAGAGGTTGACTAATCCCTTTATGTTTACACGTGTCAACACAAACAGATTCACCCTCACTAGCCATTCTTCCCTAAATAATGCCATTATGTGAATGGATGTCATTTTTACTTATTTCAAGTCATGTTGGGGACATCAATGTTTTTTTGCCACTGTTAAGACTACACTGTGTCCGGCAGTGGCTCAGTCAGTAGAGGCTTGGACTGTGAGCCGTAGGGTCGCCAGTTCAAGTCCCCGAACAGACCTAAATATGGAGTGTGGACTTCTACTTGGAGAGGTCCCAGTTCACCTCCTGGTCCCTGCCGGGGTGCCCTTGAGCAAGGCACCGGACAACCCCCTTCCCCCCCCCCACTCCCATTGCTCCCCGGGCGCTGTACAATAGCTCTGCCCACTACTCCTCGGGGTCTTAAAAAGTATTAAAAGTTGATAAATCAATTTAGCGAAAATTAAGGCTATTAAAAAGTATTAAAAAGTATTAAACGGCATTTTCCAAGGTATTAAGAAGGTCCACAGCAATGACAACATGAAACACCCTTTAATTTACTGAAACGACATGTCGGGAAACCCCCCCAGGGTGGCCCCATGCATAGCGCGCCGTAAAATGCTGCTTATTATTTTAAGTTTTGTTGCCTTGCTCCGCTC
>NW_011369945.1:27395971-27399860 GCF_000735185.1 Notothenia coriiceps
CACTGACGAGCCTCCACGTTTGGGCGTACTGGACAGTTGGCAATGACATGCCCGGCGTTGCCACAATACATGCATTGGCCAGCACACATCCGGCGCTGACGCTCCTCCGGAGAGAGTCTAGCACTTCCCAGTTGCATAGCCTCCTTGTGAGAAGAGGTGCGCACGTTGGGCGGCGAGAGGACGGAAGGAGACTTAAACACAGAGGGAACAGGGTAGCTGGAAAAACTGGGGTTACTGTGTGAGACTGGTGGATTCCGCTGTGTCTGCTCAGCTCGACGCTCCCGCAAACGACAGTCCAGGCGGGACACCAAGGAAATCAGATCTGGGAGATCCGCTGGAACGTCTCATGATGCCAATTCATCCCAGAGCTGATCCTTTAATCCTCTCAAAAAAAACGCATTGAGAGCCGCCTCGTCCCATCGAGCCTCTGCAGCGATTGTGTGAAACTCGATGGAATACTCAGCAACAGTCCGGTTTCCTTGTTGTAAACTGAGCAGCTGATTTGCGGCGGAGCCAG
Organism: Notothenia coriiceps; assembly: GCF_000735185.1. NCBI lineage: Eukaryota > Metazoa > Chordata > Actinopteri > Perciformes > Nototheniidae > Notothenia > Notothenia coriiceps. Next base: position 27,396,489 of record NW_011369945.1, read on the forward strand.
AATAATTGGGATGATCAAGAACAGCAGAAAACTGATTTGAGAAACTCTCAAAACGCAGGGAGTCATAATCCACCGATGAGCTCAAAGCCTCTGCCCAGGTTAAAGCCTTGCCACGGGGCAAACTCAGAATATAATTAATCCTGGTGACATCAACTGCAAACGAAACAGGACGCTGGCGAAAAACCTTGTTGCACTGAAAAATAAATCCTCTGCATTTCTCCACTTCTCAGTGGAATGGCTCAGGGTCGGTGATGGGGAAATCCTGGTGTGGAGTAGGAAAAGGAGCTGGATTGGGAGTGGCACGAGAAGCAGCAGCCGAGGTAGTGAGAGCTGAGATCTGGCAAGCTAACTCAGAGACATGATGAGCAATGGATTGATTACTCTCGACTAACGCCCGGATGAGCTGGTCGTGTTGACCCAGAAGGGAACCCTGACTAGACAGGGCATGATGGACTGTGGCGGGATCCGCTCCAGTATATGCGGGGTTCATTGTTGGCCAGTTTTTCTGTTAGGCTTCACGTGAAGTGACTGGAGATGAGAACCCACTGCTCAAGCACTTAGACAGATACAGTGTCAAAAAATAGGCTTTATTTGACCCCGGCACAGGCAAGGTGTAGACGAGGAGCTCAGAGAAGGGAGACGAGGAGCAAGACAGAACGGGGGGAGGCTGGACGTGGCAGGCAGAGGCAGGCAGAGCGGCAGGTGTGTGTGGATCTGGAAACAGGAAAGAAGCAGGGTTAGGAAGGTATATCCTCTCACTAGGAGCATCAAAAAAGTTACTAGGAAAAATGCTAGTTGGCCTGGACGATAGTTTACCACTGATGAATAAACGAAGAACTGGCAAAGACTGAGGATGGGAACCAGGGTTTTAAGCAGGTGCACGTGAGTAGTGGCAATCAGTGAGATGAACAACAGCAGCGGAGGTGAGTTGGCGGGAATCAGAATGTAGGACAGCCACGCCCAGCCAGGAAGACAGATGGACAAAAACAAATACAGAAGGGGGAAAGAAGGAGGAAGCACTTTAGATCCTCACAATGCCTCCCCCCCCCCCCTCAACGGGAGCCTCCTGGCGACCACCAGGCTTGTCTGGATGTGCCCTGTGAAAGGCCCTTATCATAACGGGGTCAAGGACTCGGGAACGAGGGACCCAGCATCGCTCCTCGAGGCCGTAACCCTCCCATTCCACCAGATACTGTAAGCCCCTGCCCCGGCGCCTGACGTCCATGAGACGGTGCACAGTGTAGGCAGGATGGTCATCGATGATTCGGGGGGGAAGAGGGGGAACGGTTGGAGGGCTCAGGTCGCTGGTGTGAACAGGCTTAACCTGGGACACATGAAAAGTGGGATGGATTCTCAATTCTCAATGTTCTGGGAGGCTTCAGCAGGACTGCAGAGGGGTTAATAATCCTTTGAATGGAGAAGGGACCAATTAAGCGTGGGGACATCTTTTTAGATTCAGTGAGGAGAGGAATGTTCCTGGAAGATAACCAGACAGACTGACCTGGGACGTAAGGAGGGGCAGCTGCTCTTTGGCGGTTGGCTGAACCGAGCTGAAGTCAGGAGAAGAGCAGAGCGAGTGTCTCTCCAGATCTTCTGACAACGACGAACATGCTGCTGGACCGAGGGGACTGCTAGTTCTCTTTCCTCTTCGGGGAACAGGGGCGGCTGGTACCCTAAAGAGGCTTCAAACGGGGAGAGACCAGTAGCAGAACAGGTTAGGGCATTTTGTGAGTACTCAACCCAGGGAAGATGGGAGCTCCAGGTAGAGGGGTTACAGTCAATGATGCAGCGGAGGGCTGATTCCAGGTCCTGGTTGGTTTGCTCAGTTTGGCCGTTTGACTGGGGATGATAACCGGATGTTAAACTGACAGAAGCACCAAGAGACTGACAGAACTCCTTCCAAACTCGAGAGGTGAATTGAGGACCGTGGTCAGAGACTATGTCGGAAGGGATTCCATGCAGCCGGAAAACGTATACAGAGAGGAGTTGGGAGGTCTCCAGGGCTGAAGGGAGCTTAGGAAGAGCTACAAAATGGGCAGATTTAGAGAACCTGTCAACAATGGTGAGAATTGTGGTGTTACCCTGGGAGGGAGGCAGGCCGGTAACAAAGTCCAAGGCGATATGTGACCAGGGACGAATAGGGATGCAGAGGCTGGAGCAACCCTGCAGGTGTTTGGTGGGAGGACTTACTCTAGCATACGTGGGACAGAAAGAAACAAACTCCTGAGTGTCCCTATTGACAGTTGGCCAAAAGAAGTGCCTCTTAAGAAAGGAGCGTGTGCGGTTTACTCCGGGATGGATGGAGAACCGGGAACTGTGGACCCACTGTAGGACCTTGGAGCGGGCAGCATCGGGAACAAACTGGTGGTTCAGAGGACCTTTACCCGGGTCTGGTTGCTCTCTCAAAGCCTCCTGGATGGTGTTATTAATCTCCCAAGAGAGGGCGCCTACAACAAAACTCTTGGGCAGGATAGAAACAGCAGAGGGCTCGGGAGAGTCAGGAGAGTACAGTCTGGATAGAGCATCGGGCTTTACATTCCGGGAACCTGGACGGTATGTGAGACAAAAGTTGAAACGACTAAAGAGAGCCCACCTGGCCTGTCGGGAGTTTAGCCGTTTTGCTGACTGGATGTAGGCAAGTTTCTCCTGGTCCGTCCAGACCAGGAATGGCTGCTTGCTGCCCTCGAGCCAGTGTCTCCACTCCTCTAATGCCAACTTTACTGCCAGTAGTTCCCTGTTTCCAACATCATAATTGCGCTCCATTAGAGGAGTGGAGACACTGGCTCGAGGGCAGCAAGCAGCCATTCCTGGNACTGGGAAGTGCTAGACTCTCTCCGGAGGAGCGTCAGCGCCGGATGTGTGCTGGCCAATGCATGTATTGTGGCAACGCTGGGCATTTCATTGCCAATTGTCCAGTACGCCCAAACATGGGAGCTCATCAGTGAGATTGGGGGTCCTGACGAGTCCACAGCCATCATCTCAACCCCCTTCCTTGAGCCGTTTTCTAATACCCGCCAAGATCTGTGTTAACACTATGACTTTGCCTCTCCAAGCCCTCATTGATTCTGGTGCTGAGGATAGTTTTTTAGACCGTGAGCTAGCTGAACAGCTGGGACTCTGCCTGGAGCCTTTAGATGAACATTTAACAGCCTATGCACTTAATGGGCAAATAATCTCCTCTGTAATAGCACAGTCACCCCCTGTGACAATGATCACCTCCGACAACCACAGAGAGCTGATCCAGTTAAAGATAATCTCCGCACCATCCACACCTCTGGTTTTGGGTTATCCGTGGCTTCGTACCCACAACCCACACATTGATTGGGCTAAAGGAAAGATCATAGAATGGGATCAGTACTGTCTTGTCGCAAA
>NW_011369945.1:27399900-27415807 GCF_000735185.1 Notothenia coriiceps
GTGACTTTGTGTGTGCTCAGGAGGAGTTTGGCTGTGTTTCGCTGTCGCTAAACAAGGAAACCACACCTCCACGGTGCTCAGCGCGATTCACAACGTCCCGACCAATCCGAGCACACTGCGCTCACAGGGAGGGTGGGGGCTGGGGCTATTGGATTTACAACGAGCCGTTAAAGGCAGAGAGTGAAATTCAGTGAATACACGTAGTTTACAGAGATGCTGTATGAGAAACCAAAGTGATTTTGGAAAATTGCACAATATAAATCTATTCTAGTAGACCTCAACAATGGAATTATGATCAGTGGAAATGGCCATGACATGTGACCTTTAAGCGTCTTTGATTAGAACACTGTACAGATTATATTACGAGTATTTTTGTTCATAATTATATGATATTAATGTATCCTGTTTGAAGAGGAGTTTAGACATGTACAAGTACTTGCAATTTTAGATTTCCTTATATCTGTTCTCCAAACAACGGAATGCTAACATTCCAATCAGCGCTAAGCTACAGTAGATTCACGAGAGGGGTATTAACTTGACGTATTTTATGTTGTAGACAGCAAAACGTAAACAACTCTTAAGATTATACTAACCAAGGACATTTTTTAAGGTATCTAACCAAAAACAAGTTCAAAAAAACTTCAAGAAAAGGGAACCAGAACCAGAGTTTCCGAGTTCTGTGTTTTGTGACTTGTTCCTGCACCACTATATTTGACCAAATGACAATCTGTGTGTTTCTGTGGTAACATGAGTGTTTCTATTATTGTTAGTGTCATCACTGAAGAAACATGTTCCAAAACAGTTCAGTGACCGCACTGTTTACTTTGTCTATAACCAGAATAAACTGGGAATCCTCTCCGGTTTGACGCACATAGCAAGATCACACCTGTTACACCAGCATGGGTAAACAGATCAGTGTTAAACTGACATACAGAAGGCACACTCACGTCATAGAAATATGAGGATATTGTTAACACATTCAGCTGATCCCAGACACCATAATCCAAAACCTTTGTTCTACAGGACATAAATTATTCAAAAATGTATAAGCTCTTTCACACATAATTCATTGTTATGATAGATGTTTTTTTGTTTACGCAATGGCTTCTGTTGTTCTATTCTTAACGTTATTTTTAACACGTACGTGTTGTTCACACACTGCTGACACAGGTTGAAGCTGTTGTACGTCAGCGTATTATATTTTCACAGCAGAGAGAGGACACTCTTTTATTTCCATAGCACGCTACGTGAAAGTAAAGTAAAAGAGAGGTATGCGTCTTTGTTCTGAGCAGACACTGATGAGGCACTTTTATCTGGATAGCAGGCCTTCACACTAAAAATATCCTTCTGTTATTGTCTGTGTTGCTCAGGTACATGTACAAATTTGAAACATAATACAAAAGTCAATTTTGAGCAACAAGGATGTCCTCTCAGTTTCTACTGCTCTATAATGCTATGAAACAGGATTTCACAACTCTGAAAAGATTTCATTGTGACTTTAATTTGATCTTTTGTCACGCAGAAGACTTGCACGCATAACCAACACAATGCATTTCCTCAAGCACGTACAAGTTCAATGGACTGTTAAGTATGTGCCATACACTGAATACACTGAAACAGAAACCCTGCATTTTTATCTTTAGGTTTTATTATTATTATTATTTTCACATTAAATCACAAACAATGCGCATATCCAAGTTTTTTTACATTAAATGTACATTCTACAGATCTTATTGTAAGGAAACGTGAAAATTATAATAATACATTTTAAACTAATATTTGGGTTAATTGGACCGCTCATCTTGATGTATTACATTCACCTAGAGTTTGACTGTTTTGTTCTTTGCGTGAACAGGCATGTAGACATGGTCAAGACAATCTGTTGAAGTTTAAACAAGTATAATAATAACAAAGAAAGAAAGGTAATTTAAGAGAGGATTGATCAGGACATGGATGTTGTTGTTGCCAGATGGGCTTAAGTATTTCAGTAAGTGCACTGATTTTCACGATGAACCATCTTCAGGGTAAACAGAGAATAAGCAATGTCCAGTGTACTCCTGTCACCTGACAAAGATCAACTGAGCGTACAATAAGCATGGGCTCTCAAAAACTGTAAGAGTAGAAGGCAAGGCAAGGCAAGGTGAGGCAAGTTTATATAGCACCTTTCAACACAAGGCAATTCAAGGTGCTTTACAAAAATGAAAATCATTCAGACAAAGGCATTTAAAAACAGTCATTAAAAATAGAATAAAGATTAAAAGAAAAAATACATGAATAAAAAGTTACAGTGCAGTTTAAGATATGAATAGTTCACACAGAAGTTCCATTTTACTGATGCCTTTCTTTAAGGTTTCTCCGAACATGAGCTGTGTATGGCACATACGTCCCGAGCAGCATACACAGGGGCGCCGCCAGGGATTTTGGGCCCCATGAAAAGATATCACATTGGTTACTTAAACCTTTTTTTCTTAATGTTCTAAAATAGTTTGGGCCCCTGTCAGTCACGGGCCCTTAGAATCCTCCTAACTTTTCACCCCCTTACGGCGCCCCTGAGCATACACAGAGAAAATTAGCTAGGACAAAGTCCCCAGACACTGATTCCCTGGGGTTACTAGCCCCAAATATTCATTAACCAAAAACGAAAAACAACCGCTCAGTTTCAATTAAAGGCAGCGGCAAAAAGAAAAGTCTTCAGCCTGGATTTAAAAGTAGTAAGAGTTGCAGCGGACCGGCAGGTTTCTGGGAGTTTGTTCCAGATATTTGGAGCATAATAACTGAATGCTACTTTACCATGTTTAGTTCTGACTCTGGGGACAGAAAGCTGACCAGTCCCTGAAGATCTGAGAGATCTGGATGGTTCATAATTTAGCAGTAGGTCAGAAATGTATTTTGGGCCTAAACCATTCAGTGCTTTATAAACCAGCAGCAGTATACAGTCGGAATTTGGCGTAATACGGCATAGATTGCGCCAAACTCCCGGTGTTGTGTTGCCTCAAATCAACAACACAACACTGTCTTGGCAAATTATTGGGCCCCAATGAATTGCCTGTACTCAAATGGCCTGCAGAATCACAAGATCCCAATCAAATGGAGCAATTTTGATATGTGGTGAAACAGAATAATCGCAAATCAAAAATATGTGACCAAAATCTTTTTGTTGGGGTTTCCAGACCCTTGTTGAATCTGTCCCGTGAAAAATAGTGTGCGTTCTGGAACGACAGATCCACTGTGTCATGGACAATGAAACTTTTTTTATGTGATGTGACTACTCAGAGACACCAGGTAGCATTGGTTATTAGAGAACATGTTTACAGTACATAGTAACCTGGTTGCTGCCGTACAACAGAACTTATTTTGGAAACCTGGCTTTCTTCTCCTTCCTTTTTATTCAATAGTGAGAGTCTCCATCTCAAGTATTTGTCATGAAATTGCATACATCTTGTGACATATGCATACAATGCATACAGAGTTAAGGCTGTTATGACAGTGTTGCGACATGCTTTACGGCATTGGAAGGACTGCTTTACTTCAGAGTAAGCCCGCCAGTTGTGTTGTTGCTGCCTACTGTAATGTCTTGACTTACTGTACAATAAACCTGAGTCGTGAAAGATACTCGACCCTCGATCATTCTACATGATGTCAGAAGTGACCGGTGAGTCACAGGAATTAAACAAGACAAAGTAGAGGAATATAGACGGCGGAATGGCCAAGTTTAATCCCCCAGCGAACTTTTCGTTTGATAAGCCGACTGAATGGCCAGAATGGAGGCAACGCTTTGAGCGGTACAGACTCGCTACTAAACTCGACAAAGATGACGGGAGTGTGCAGGTGAGCTGCCTGATTTATGCCATGGGCAACAAGGCAGAAAACATATTCAAGTCGTTCACTTTTGCCGAAGAAGATCACGGCGATGACTTTGCCGTTGTGGTGGGAAAGTTCAACGAGTACTTTTTCCCGAGGAGGAACGTTATCCACGAGAGGGCATGTTTCCACCAGCGGGTCCAGCGGCCAGGGGAGAAGGCAGAGGGTTTCATCCGAGCCCTGTATGATTTATCCCTATACTGTGAGTTTGGCCTAAGCCGAGATGAGAATATCCGCTACCGAATTGTTGTCGGGATACGAGACAGAGAGCTCTCGCGCAGGCTGCAGCTGACGGCGGACCTAACACTAGCACTGACGATACGGACCGTCAGGCAGTCAGAGGAGGTCGCAGCACAAGTGAGTCTGCAGGAAGACACAGTGGGATCAGTACAGGAGGTGAGATTCAAAGAAAAAAATAACAAATGGAAACCTCAACAACATCAAGGCAAGTCAAAAGACAGAAAATGGGGGCAGGTAAAACGGGTAAGTCAAACAATTGCTTCACCTGCGCCGGTGACAAAGCGGGGATTTTCACGAAGGATTACGGCCGAAGACCAATGTTTACGTAACCCATGGTAGTACTTGGCCGGGGGGCTGTGTTACGTGTGCCAGACCTCGAGCGACCCCAGGGCGTTGCGAAATTGAGTGTGAAACCAGGTAAAACGGGTAGTCAAACCAATTGCTTCACGCTGCGCCGGTGACAAAGCGGGGATTGTCTCACGAAAGATTACGGACCGAGACCCGAAATTACTACCCCATGGTAGTACTTGGACCCGGTGGGCTGTGTTTACGTGTGCCAGACCTCGCGAGCGACCCCAGGCGTTTGCAAATTAGTTGTGAAACAGAACCAGTAGAACGGGTAGTCAAAGCAATATGAATACTTTCGAACATGCGGACGCTGTTTGGCTGACATCATAAGAGCTCAGATCAGCATCGTAACACTCCAAGTATCTGGCTCTAGAGCAACGAGTACCCGATTGCTCCGTGTCCTGTAATGATCACCACGTTGCAGTGGGAGATGGTGTACACACGGCCTCCTGCTCTTACTGCCGCTACTGCTTCGGGCAGTCCACACTCGTCACCGGTATTGCACGTCGCATGATATTGGGCTCGTCAATTGTAGAAAAGACGCCTCCCTCCTTACCACTAAGCGCTGTCTTCGCGTGGTTAGGGCAGATGGTCCTTCCAATGTATGTCTACTGACCCGTGGCCGCAAAAGGTAGGTGAACGTCAGCTCTCTTCTTGTGTGCCAAAGTAGTAACTCGGGACGTACTAAATAGACTTGACTCTCAAACGGCAATTCGTCTCTAGCTCTTATAGGCGCTGAGTGAACGAAAGTCTATGCTCTGTCTACTCGAGTCGGAGAGCCGTTCAAGGAGAAAATGGCGGTACATGAACATTGTGCTAGTGACCGTATGCCGACTCTGTGGTTAGGCTCAGTCATGCGAAAATCTACATCACATTGTACCGTCTCGTGTGCTATACGATCGTGACGTCGCTATTGTGGGTAGTCGGTCCTAACGCTCAGCGTCCAGGTGTAGACTCATATCGGTCGATCTCCAATGCGCGTCACTATCATCAGTGTCTACGTCTGTAGCCTGTCCTCCCAACTTGAAGTGAATTGTGCGGACTGGTCAGTAGAGGTTGACTGTTTAGGCCGACTGATCCAATTAATGTGAGAGGGGTATCACTTGTATACGGTTTATCCATCTGACATGACATCGATAATTTCGCAGGGTCTGTGTTGTCAAGTGGAGGACTCGACAGATTACCCTTCAGTCGACCAAAGGTCACAAAAACCACCTCACTCACACACCTTTACGTAAGGAGTGTATTCTGGCGACTGTAGTCGAGGACACAGTTAAAATTTAAGGTAACCTCATCTTAAGGTGGACCTCGACATGACAGGTGACGAGAAAGAGTAGACGTGACGTGTGACTCGGATTCTTTATACCCACGACTGAGTCGGACATGTCAGGGAGACACTGGAGTGAGTGACTAGATAACGACAACATCCGTGTGAGACCGGTTTACAGGATAAAATAACGTGAACACCGTACATCGAAATCGGACGTCCTGTGGGAAGAAGGAACGATACGACACTAAAGGGTGTAAATGGGTGTAAAGGNCTCACTTCCTCCAAAGTCTCCTTTCAGTGGAGTCCCCAGGCTGAGACCGCCTTCCGGACTCTTAAGGAGAGATTCACCACGGCACCTGTTCTTACCGTCCCAGACCCCAGCGACATTTCGTGGTGGAGGTGGACGCCTCCAACGTGGGAATAGGAGCAGTGTTGTCCCAGAGATCCACCAAGGACAACCTCCAGCATCCCTGCGCATACCTGTCCCGTAAGTTATCCTCAGCTGAGCGAAACTACGATGTAGGTGACAAGGAGTTGCTAGCGGTCAAGGCAGCATTAGAGGAGTGGAGACACTGGCTAAAGGGGCCGGAGCAACCCTTTATTGTCTGGACAGACCATAAGAACTTACTCAACAGAGAAAAAATACTATGGTGCATCATCCAGATGGCCACGGAAACTGCTCAGTGGCTGCAGGTACTTGCAAGGCTTTATGACTGTGGAAGGGGAGGTGGTGGATGTCAGTTTTTTCTTGGCTTCTATTATTAAGATGGGATAAAGTAGTGTTTCGTGCTCTCCATACACTTCTGGAGCAGGTTGTGTTTTGAGGATTCTCTTCTGTGGCTTCATTCTTGAAGAAATAATAATATAAAGTGTGGTTTTTGTATAGTTATTAGGGCTATCAAACGATTACAATTTTTTATCAGATTAATCACAGCTTAAACATTTATTAATCATGATTAATCACCATTCGAACTATGTTTGGACATAGTTCGAATGGTGATTAATCATGATTAATAAATGTTTAAGCTGTGATTAATCTGATAAAAAATTGTAATCGTTTGATAGCCCTAATAACTATACAANTTTTATTCAAGATGTTTCCTTTTAACTCTAGTTAGTCCTCCGTTGTGAGTCTCTTCTGCGTGCGCACGGTCTCTCCTCTCCTTCTTCAGCTGGTTAGATGATTCCTGTTCTCTGCTTCTTTTATAGCTCTCCTCCTTTAGTCTGCAGCCGCTTTGCGTCGGCCTCCCCCGGTTCTTGCATACTTACACTGCTCTGCATCTGAAAAATGGGATTGGTTGTGAAAAAGGCTTGATTAGAATATTGAAGTCCAGGCTTTTCACTAGAATTTCATTAGGCGTGTCCTCTTTCTATAAGGTATTTTTATATGCAATCAATCTAAAAACATTTTTAGATTCATACATCAATTTAATTGTAAAAGGGCCAAACCTAAAAAGATGTCACAAGGACTTAAGACTAGATACCAATACATATATTGCCTGAACCTCTGCTTGTCACATTTAGAAACTGAAAAAAAGGGATCTGGTGTTCTTGCAAGGAGACCCACCTGGGAAAAAAGTTTGACTTTATTATTTCAGCAGGGATTGGGTAGAAAGGTTTTTCTATAGGTTCTGGATCATGGTAGGGATCTGACTGTGTTAAAGTATTTAATTTTGAGTTATTTCGTTATCAAAATGGTAAGACACCTCTGGTAGAGGTAGCCGAGGGGTGTAGCTACCGATACTGACATATTATTATGGTATTAGATATACTTTTTGAAATGATATATGCCAAAGCGACTTGCGGGTTTCTTTATAGACGTCCGCAATATTAAGACAATTCGGAAACTCGTATATAATATTAGGGTGGGGATTTATCAGTTAGGCCCTCAACTTGTACATTGACGGGGTGTATACGACCCTCAGGGGCTCAGAAAGCTATTGACGCAATGGGAAAAAAGTTCAGGATTAGGTGGATGGTATGGAGATCTTGGTCTTAGTTGCCCATTTAACTTGAGCATATTTCCAAAAAACATGTAGAGAATGACTTGATGTTAAACTTGTTAGCCTGTGAACAGCAGTTTGAAATGTTGTGCATTTATGCTAACAGGTATCGCTGTTTGGGAATGTTGTTTAGTCTTGTTTATTATATTTTAGTGCTTAAAAGCGACAACGGCCCTCGTGACTGTATTTTGTTTGTGTTTCAGTTTTACAAAATGGAATGGGAAATGGAAGTTGAATTACATGGGAAATGATCAAGTACGTCCAAAACTGAGCTGTTGTCACCTGGGTTTTATTTTCTCGTTTAAGCGCTATCTGCAAGCCTGCATCCAAAAGTATTCTTGCAAGGCAGGATCCCTATCTAAAGGTCCCTATGTCCATGGCCACTCTACTGTTCATATTCCAGTGTTGACGTCTCACTAGACTAGATTTATATTGTGCAATCTTTTCAAACTCACATTGGTTTCTCATGCGCATTCGTGTATGTATGTGATTTCACTCTTGGCCTAAACGCTTGTTGGAGCTCCTGCCCCCCCCTCCCTGTGAGCCAGTGTGCTTCCGATTGGTCAGCTCTGCCACTCTGTTCTTGGATGTCACCACAGAGAGGTGCAAAAACCCACCGTAGCACCAACTTGATGCCAAGATTACCCATCATCACACCCTGCGAACCTCCAATACATTCAGATTCCGTAACGGAGAAGGTAATTATTTTTTACCTGTACGATAATACTACTACGGTGTTTGATGAAAAAGTTCCATCATGTGGTCTTTGGCTTTATATGAATGATATGTGTATAGGGGCAATGATTCAGGGAAAGTTAAGGCTATACGTATTTCCATCACCATTCTTTTTGTTTAGAAATATACAAATGAAATGTGTTCAATATTAGGGGCCGGGACTCGATAAAAAATTAATCTAATTAATTAAGGCTTTGTCATTAATAATCGCAATATTCGCATTTTTATCACATATAATATTTGACCCTGAGAACGTGAGAAGCCTTTTTTTCACATGGTTTTTGAGTTCCCATACCACTCTGAATATGACACGGAATACATCCAAGCTTACAGACCCACAAACACTTGTTCGTATTCCTTATCGTCAACGTCCGGTACCCTCCTCGACCAACAGAAAGTGCCAATTTTTGCCATAAGTGTAGGCAATAGTTATTTAGGATTAGTACATTTCGAAGATTCAGGTTAGCCTATAGGTAGGTAGACCTTCTGTAACTATAACACTTTGTTTTTGGTAAAACACTTTCAAGTGCATTCAGAACATTGGAAATTAGAATTATTAGGAATCTCTCTGTTGCTTCAGGGGCCATAACGACTTTGTTGATTTACCAACAGTTTGAATTTAAAAATCTTAATCAATTTCAGTCCAACTCTCTCAATACCTTGGCCACCACAGTGGACACAGTCTCAACTAAGTGCAGTTGCCACCACAACGTGATAAATAGTTCACTAAAGTGTTACCTTTTAAAATCGAATAAACAAGTGCAGTGATTGACTTCATCCCTTCCTTATTTTTCCATATCCTGATGAAAGTTTAAAAAAATCTCTCTGTGTGCATAGGCCTGTTGTCAACGCGAATTGGGGTGTGGTCCTTGTATCCGAGTCGGTGCTAGTCCACGGATGGCTTCCGCTAGCTGCTATATGTTTTGCATTGGGTGGATACTTGAGGCTTTGATGTTTGCTGCTGGTGATATTGCGTTCCTTTTGGCATCAATTTGCAACACGTGCTCTTATTGACTTCCTCGTCCGGTTTTTTTAAACAAATGTCCCATTCACGGGGCCAACCAAGGCGGTTCATCGCTTCTTGTTCATGTTTGACTTGTTCACTGTGGCTTGTTGTCTGAGTCATGAACGTTAGTTGGTGCTTCGTATAACGTTACCCCTGAACTCATCCAGTGAGGACAACGTCCGCGGGTGCAAAATAGGTCGGATTAAATGCGTTATTTTTTACGCGTTAATTTTTGTTTAATTAATTAGTTTCTAACGCGTTAAGTCCCCGGCCTAGTAAATACATATATATATATCATCATCATCATTCCTCCCTCATTCATAGGCGTTTTCGGCATCTTGCCTATCGCCGTTTGTAGCTGGTGCTGGGGCTTTTGTTAGACGAGGCATCGATGGTCTCCCGTCATGTGTTGTCCGCCGGATACGCTGGAGTTTCCTGATATGGCTGGACGATCAAAGCAAATCACAACATATTGTAGAGAAACTTAGTTGTTTTAGGTTGTTGGCTTTGCCAGCTAGAGGAATATGGCTACTGTTGCTAGTTGATTTCAGTGTAATATGCCAACCTCTATGACAAAGTAGTGGTTCTATTAGGCGAGCAAACATGTTTACATTTGCATTCTTGTACGGGTGTCTGCTGACGTTCGGTCATTATTGTAGCTGGCATAAAACAATGTGTTTTCCTAGCATGTCTAGCTCTTGGTGCCTTCTTTTTTTAGCTCGGTGCTACTGCTAGGGAATGTCCAACTTATAATGTAAATTAAGTTTTGTGACTGAACGGTACGGTAATAACCGGAGTATACTGGTCTATGAGTATTTCGTGTGTGAATGCAGACTTTCCTGAATGAGATACATTGTAAGGCCATCTGACTGACATTGGAGTTGATGTATGTAAAACTCTAGAACTTAGTTGCTGGTTAGCACCTGTGTAATGGCTTAGGCGCTCCGAAAAACGTTTCCATTTTAAACGTCGTTGTAGATACCTTGTTTGTTTACATCATTAAATGCACAACATCATGATACTACATGATTGTGTACCGAATCTCCTGCTGGCCAACAAGTAGGAATGTATCGTCTCGTGTTCACTGCGCTGTGCATATGCATGAATCGTGCAATGGTTTTGCGAAGCTTTGTGTCTCGTGAAATGCCGGACACAGTAATTACCGGCTCGAACATCTGAAGGAACAGTTGTTAACAGAATGTCAACCACTGACTTCGGTAAGGCATCTGAAGTCTTTCTCCTCACAAGATCAGGAACATGCCTCGTTGCATGCTGGTACGTTTTGAACTGAACCGGCTTCAGGTATATGTTCGGCTGGAGAGGGTGCGGCCATAGCCTGGGCGTGGCCATACGTCACGGATACCCAGGGAAGAAACATGGAAAAGAGGAATCTCCAACGACGCGGTTTTGGGAGGTCTGTGTTAGAGTTTTACTCCATACAGGGTGTACTTTGTGGGTTTTTGACTCTGCAGACGGTTTACATGCATAAAAACCTTCATAACACACAAGGGGACGGGTAATAACCGGAAAAGCATGACATGGGACCCATACTATCAGATCATGCTTCGGGCGGGATAGCGTTTAGTTTAGGCCAAATGCCAAGAACCCCACCCACTAGGTAGAGTTTTAATACATCCCTACTCCGAGATGGACAGTCCCTGGAAAGATAATGGATTATTGGCTGAATAACGAAGGCTCAGTTTCAAACACAGCCGTTGAGTGGGATGCATTTAAGGCGGTTATTAGAGGTCGACTCATTCAGCACTTTTCATATCTGAGAATGAGATTGGTTCAAAGGCTTCAGGAACTGGAGCTGGAAATATAAAATCTGGAAAATATAAACTCTTCCCAGCCTGACCACGCTACCCTTCTGGAACTAAACAAAACTAAAAGTAGAAATGAACTCCATATTACAGAAGAAAGTAGAATATGAATAATTTCGGAACTAAACAGAAATATTATGAACAAAGAACTGGGAGATTTCTGGCGCAGAGAGCAAAGCAGCAGTATACACAATCAATGATACCAGCAAAACAAAACGATAGGGGCAATCTGAAAACAGACATTAAAGCTATATTTAACATATTTGATCAAGATCTCTATAAATCAGACAATCCTTAGTGTCAGAATATAAGACATTTTCTATCTGAGATAAGATGCCCAACCCTGTCAGACAAAGAACGGGATGAAATTGGAGTGGACCTTACATTAGAGGAGGTTAAAAAGGCCATCAAAGACTTACAGAATGGTAAATCCCCTGGGGAGGACGCCCTCCCAGCTGATTTTTATAAAGCCTTCTCAGATTTACTTGCCCCAAGACTACTTGGAGTTTTTAGAGATGCATTAGAGAGGGGATGCTGAGAAAGCATTTGAGAGGGTAGAGTGGATGTTCCTTTTCCAGCCTTGGTCCATCTTCTATTAAATGGGTTAAATTATTATATAGAAATCCAAAGGCAACAAATGGCAGGAAATCCCCCCCCCCCTTTGAATATGAACGGTGTTGAATGAGTCATAGGCCCCTTTCACACCAAAGTGGTTCCAGGGACGGTTCGGAGCTAGAGCCTGATAAGCACTGGTGTCCTCTGTTCACACCGCAGCCGAGCTTTTCTTACCAAGCTCGTAAAAATTGTCCGTCTAGAAGCAAGAACCGCATACGTCACGCTTACGTCAGAGGGGGGCGAGATTAACATGAGCAATAACAGTTTATGGCGAGTACGGCAAATAAAAGTTGTAACAAGCAGTAGCGCTGAGCAAAGTGACTAGAACGCAACCACACACAAAAAAACACACTTTATAAAGTCAGGCAACACTAACCAGGCTTAGTGTGATTCTGTTTATTTGTACCTTACTTTGACCATCCGTTCGCTGTTATTGATCATTGTGGAGAACAGGCAGACGTTTTGTTTTGTATTATTGCAGCTATCGGATGGAATCAATACATGGGCTGCACAGGTCGCTATGTCCGACTATCAAAAGTAGAATCATAATGAAAAATACGCCGGTAAAATGTGCCTGTAGAAAATGGCTTATGCCACAATAGGATAGGAACAAGTAGTCAAGATAGTCAGTTTAGCTTCGATTGCTATGCTAACATCATCCATTTTATACCAGAGAAACTTTCATAGCGTTGTGATGCCAAACAGCGTCAATTCATACTGAAACACATTCACTTATGGGAGATGGTGGATATTTATCAGCTGCTTGTGTGACAGTCAGACAGTGAATACTTTCCAGCGGATGCTGCCAAGAATAAACTCTGGTGGACGAGCAACACTGCAGCGGTCGGTAAATGCCGCTGAAACACATTAATAAACAATGAACCACGGCACAAAAGTATAAGGGTTGAGAAGTAGTTATTTAATTTAATCTGGCTTCGTATGATTTTAAAGCAACGCTACCATCGACCCGACGCAGTCCCCCATTGTGGTTGTTGGGGAGAAAATCAGCGACGTAAACGGTGACGTCATGACGCAAAAGCGGCAGCACCAGTCGGGCTCTGGGCGGTGTGAACAAAACGGGGGCTGAAAAGAAAAACCGGTTCCGAACCAGAAGAGCGCAAACACGGAGCTAGAAGGGGAGCTGCGTTGGTGTGAAACGGGCAATAGAGGAACAAGGCAGCGCTGTCCTTTATCTCCCTTAATCTTTGCGCTGGTACTTTTTTACATTTTTACACATGTTACTTGTTAGACGCTTTTATCCAAAGCGTCTTACATACTCAATACTGTGGACAATCCCCACAGGAGCAATTTGGGGTGAAGTGTCTTGCCCAGGGTCACAAAGACATGCTGACTGCAGTGGGGTTTGACCTGTGCTCCCCTGATCCGAACACCAACACACTATTCCACTGCGCCACGATTATCCGGACACCCGCTAGGTGCTGGGCTCAAAACATTAGCCTGCTTCACATCATTTTCTATCTGCCAGGAGACCGCCCCAACCACGCAGTTCAGTGGAAGGATTGCCTCTGGTTCCTTGGCAGTAGGCTCTGGCTTAGAGTCGTGACAGTGCGTCTGGTTTTCCATTCCCGGTACCTTCTTGTAGTGTCTCCATCTCGTAGTATCGATATGTGTTATATGAGTACTATGGACATCGCTTGGGTGCGACGTGTAATGATCTTCCATCAGTAATCTTAGATTTCAAAAATGGCTTTTCCCTAAAACTATAGGAAAAAAAGTGGGTAATTTAGTTCCTTTTTATGACAGTGTCGGGATTTTATAGTTAAAAGCGGTACGAAATCGATATTTTTGACACATAAATATTTAAGTCCGATACTACTACTATACTTGTTTGAATACATATTTGGAAGTAATTATTAACCACATCATTCACGAATGACTTCACCTTTAGAGGAGTCGACAGTCTTATATCCCCTCTTTTTGGGTAAACTTCTTTTGCGCTCGGAAATTTCTAACGCCGACGCATGGACTTTGGGAGGACAAGAAACCTACTTTCGAACGTGTAGGATCCGTGAGGCCACTTCTCATAAACAGGTACCAGTCCCAAGTAAACAAAAAACGAGATTTGGCAACGAAACACCGTTCACTGTTAACAAAACGCAGAAGAGACACTGCAAAAAACAGCGACTAAGGAAAAACGCTTAAAAATTAAATTAAAGGTCGCCTTTCGACATTGGTCCCTTCACAAAATCGTGTGGTGTGACTGCCGTACGACTCTGGTACTAGTGCAATAGTCTTTAACTGTCGGTCCGGTTAACTTCCTAAACCAAAAAAGCCAAATTAACCTGGGGAAAACATTGAAGGCTGCTAAACCAACGGACTAATCTTTCCTTTACTGGTATAACCTAGGCTACTCTAACACGTCCTCTCTGCCTGAAAGGTTGCTATGGAGACTAATGCACCAAGCGTTCTGCTCGCTAGACGCAGCGCCTATGAACATACAATGCAATCTTCGATTGAAAAACCACCTAAATCGCTCCTTTAGATGTCCTGCGTTTATCTGTTTGATACATTTTTATTTGTAGATTTACACATAAAAAATGTAAAAACAAAGGTTTTTCGGACTTTCTTGTTGTACAATAACCTTAGTTTAATCCCGTTTTAGAGTTTTAAACTTGTCACGTACTTTGTAATACAAAAACGGCACCGGCACAAGACGGAATTTCTTGTGCGCCCGCTATTCGACTACCCACTTGACGCAACAGAAAACGCCCGAGGCCACTAACCATTTAGACCCGAACTACGAAGACTATACCTAAACGTTACAAAGACAAAACCATACAATGGTAATCGGGTAGATGGAATGGCGACTGCTTGTTGCGGTTGTGTGGCAGGAGAAGGCTAGGCGGTGAGCGTTGTGTCATTGATGTAACATCAGGTGTCCCTTTGGGGTTTTACAAGGGGGTGTGGTCGACTAAACTTTCGTCAATACACCAATAGACTTTAGCGTATGATTGAAAAGAAGAAGACATAAACAAAACAAAACAATACAAAAGAAAAGCAAGAAGTAAACAACAAAATTCTCCCTAAAAAAAACAAGTAACTTTAATTTTTCTTTACAAACAATGTAATTCTACAACAGACAGACCAGCACGTAACCCAAAGGTCAAGACACAGGTCCACACTGTCTTGCTTCGACCTGGCAAATTTTACCCTGGGTCGCTGGGTGTTTCGCGAGGGTCTCACGGCGTTCGTCACGACTAGGATGGTCGTAGGTTCCTCGTTCGTTGTCGGATAACCCGTGCCTCATTCTCCGAACAGCCTGGCGGTCGTTCCAAGAAGTCTGGGAGGAGTTGACGTGTCCAATCTAGTAGACCGCTGGTGCCGGAGTGGTCTTAGGAGTGGGTAGATCTCTTGGTCGACACGGCTGCCGTGGTCAGCGGAGGACAACTAGGAGTCGACCGGGTACCGGCTCCAAGCGAGTCGTAGAACAAGGAACTGCCACACCCGTATGGTCTGCTCGCAAAAAGGCCTCAACCTTTGACGTCTTGCAAGGCCCGGTCACACTAGATGTGATGTTTGTGTTGGGTCGCCGCAAACAAAAAGACTCTTCGGTTCTAGCGGAAGAACCAGAGGGTGGAGTGGCCGTCTCGGCATCGCTAACCGGTGCCGACTTACCCGAGCTCTTGAGAAGGTATACGTGCCAGCAATAAGCTAAAAATTCTGTGATGACTCGGCCACAGCATAGCTAGTGCTGGAGTGGAGGTCCCCTCCGATGGCAATGAGAATACGTCCACTTGGGCGGACGCCGGATGGACAGGCATTCAACAGGAGTCGACTCGCTTTGATGCTACCATCCTGTTGCCTGCGATCAAACGATCGCCAGTTCGTCGTAATCTCCTCACCTCTATGACCGATCTCCCCCGCCACTCGTTGGAAACATAACAAACTGTCTGTATTTTCTTGAACCTCATATAGTCCTTTCGGTTCTCTGATAAGGCGTCAGGGCAACCCAGAGAAAGAAACTGTCTAAGTTAAGTGTTAAAGG
>NW_011369945.1:27415849-27426559 GCF_000735185.1 Notothenia coriiceps
GAGTCATCATTTTGAGAAAAAGGCCTTCAAAGTTTTCTCTTCTCTGGAATCCATCGATCTGATTGATTATTAGCGGAGCAAATGATCAAAATAGAGGGAAGATATTTTCGTTTGGATTGCTGGTCTGGGAGAAGCTCGCGAGTGTGTGTGTGTGTGTGTATACGTGTGTGTGTGTTTGTGTAATTTTGCGTTTGTGTGTATTGCGTTTGTTTCCCGGGGGAAACCCTCACGAGAAACACCGGCTGTTGTTATGCCTGCTGTGACGTTAAGTTACTCCGTTCTCCGCTTGTAATTATGCCGTTACAAGCTTCAAAGTTGTATTTATCATCTGAATTTGCCGAAACAAGTTTAATATTCTGAAAGCCAAGACTTTGTTTTAACTGAAATCAGATGAAAACAAACTGTAACGGACCCTGCCGTGTTATTTATGATTACTCTACGCTTACATTCATAATGTCAGCCGGAGGGAGGGGGAGCGGCGCTGCGGAAGAGCAGATTGCCTGTCATCTTCCCTTTACAAGCTTAAAGAATGTATTTATCGTGTGAGTTTGGAAATAAAAGTTTCATATTCTGAAAGCCAAGACTTTGTTTTAATTGAAATCAGATGAAAACAAACTGTAACGGACCCTGCCGTGTTATTTATGATTACTCTACGCTTACATTCATAATGTCAGCCGGAGGGAGGGGGAGCGGCGCTGCGGAAGAGCAGATTGCCTGTCATCTTCCCTTTACAAGCTTAAAGAATGTATTTATCGTGTGAGTTTGGAAATAAAAGTTTCATATTCTGAAAGCCAAGACTTTGTTTGTTTAAAATCAAACAAAACACCCGAACCCCGAAAAAATAGTTTTTTATGCAAATCCACGTTTATTTTGAAATGAGCCGTTGCGACTTCGGACTGATTTCGATAGAGCGGGTCACATATTACGTCATATCGACAGCAAATCTGGATCAGCTCCGTTGTACCCCCGTTTTTAGAGATTTGGGTACGGAGGAAAAGAGAGAGGGTTTGGTTTTCTGACACTTTGCGAGTTCCCTGACACACCAGGGACACATATTTATGTATAAAATACATAAAAAAGAAAGTGCGTTTTGCATGATAGGACACTGGTTAAATGAGACTTCTGAAAGGCATCATGCAGAACATTAGCTAGTTTTAGCTTATGATCTGCATGACTTAAAGTCAAGTGACGGTGTTGTAGCTTGTTCATAGCCTAGTCTTAGCTTTTCTCTTAAAAAAGTGCAAAAAGTGTTTATCGCAATATTCCAGAATCCAAAGAAAAGATCCCGTTGTATTTTCTCAAGGGAGTCCTTGGAATGCTAACTTCCGGGTCGGCCTACGGAAATACGTCATAACTGTACCACTCTACAGCATCTCTCGGTAAAAAGGATCCTTTCCTTAAAGCTGTCAATCCAGTTGGGTTTACACAGTACCTGCCTCCTTCTCCATTTATACATGAAAGAAGAACACATCACTTTAAACCTGATAACCTTAACAAGTAATCTCGTGAACATGTTTTTCAAGACATTAACTCGTGTATGAAATGCTGATGCTTAAAGTATGCCCTGGAATGCCAAGGATCACTTATCTTTCTTAGACTTGGACTATAGACAGAATCATACATTAATTAAACTCTGTGTGACCTTAACCCCACAACATGTTTTATGAAACAGAGAATACTAATATTGCTTTATTTAGAGTGAAAATAAATCCAACCAAATGCTGGCAGTTAAATGTACATACATCCTGGCAGCTAATCAGCCGAAGGGCTTATGTTATTTATTTAAAGCAACACTTGGCTAATAAATGTGTTTATGTTGTACATTTTAGAATGTAATACCCAGTGGACTTAAATAGTCACTTTCTTTTTGTGTTAAATTATGTCTCTGATTGCTGAACATTTTCCTTTTTTCTCTCTTTCCTTTGACCCCTTTTTAGAAAATATCTGACCGTGCTAAAATCAGAGCATGAGTCTTAGAGTCTACAGACACACACCAGCACACATGCACATATACACACACGTGCATGCATTCATGACTCCCCTCCCACACAGTGTGAAGGGTGTCTGTGTGTGTGTACTGTATCTGTGATGCTGGTTTTGTGGATCTGTGTGTATGCACATGCAAGTATGCTCTTTATTTTCTCTACGCATGCAGATTGCATGCATGTGTTTCTTATATCTAGGCCACATCTTCAGATCTCGCCCCCTAAACAGCATCACATTAGTATTGCATTTTTTGGATACACAAAAAAGAAATCCAAAAAACAGCCAATATCCTGCAGCCATGACGGATTTAGCCCAATTCTGTTGGTCAAAATAACCAAATTAATGGGAAGAAGATGAAACTGACCATATATTTTAGCTTACATACTCTTTTTCTAAATGTTTTGTAAATGTCTTTTTTTGTGTGGATCCATTACCCACTGAGGAAGACTCAAATATAACACAACACTAAAATGTTAGGTGATGAAAATAAACCAAATTACAATAAACGTAGGCTTCAGTCTTTAACAGGAACATGTGTTATGAGTGTATTGAAATACAACAACAACTCTGAACTGGCATTAAACTACTCCTGAAAAACAGAAAGATCACACATCATCTCTTTGCATTGGAGCTTTAAATACCCGATCAAAGAGCTGATTGAGCAAAGCATTGTGGGCCGATGGAGAAAAACATCACAGCGAAACGCATCAGAGAAAAGAAGCAGGATTAAATCACGCAGGCAGAATAAACCACAGCAAACAGAGAAGGACAAACAGTGCACAAAATAATTCATGAGTTACACAAACAACAAGACAACATGAGCACAGACAAACACATGTTAGTCTGCCAATATGGAAATATGAATATGAAAGAGACAGTCCAAAGCTGCGATAATAGCTCCAGAAGATGAATGGATGTCTTCTTCACTTACTTAGTATATTGATTTATTTATCTCCCTTTCAATCCATTACTTACTCCTGTCATTTATTTACTTGGTTTGTTTAAATGACTGCCATATTTTGCTCTCTTCTTTATATATACTTGATCAACCACTGTATTTCCTTATCTTCCTTTCTCTCTTCTTCTGACACTGTTTCAATCTCAGTTGCCTCCCTGGTATTGTTTTTGTTCCCCGCACTGACTTCCATTTTCTTTCCTCTTTTACTCCCTTGCATACTCATCGCTCCCTCTTGCTTCCTTACCCAACCACTGCTAACATCCTTGCTCCTCTCCAAACATTCCTTTTCTTTCTGTTTCAACATCTGATGCAACCCAACGCAACAGCACCCACTGGTGCTTCAATCCAACAATGCAACCACTAACCAGGCCTGTAGAGGCAGATTAAAGAAAAAGCTGATATTGTTCTGTATTGTTCCACAGAGGCACAATAACACCAGCCTTGTTCTCTCTTTAACTCTCCTGAGGAACTTGCTGTACATGGCCTCAATCTAAAAACCTTTTATCCCACGAGTGAAAGTTGGCAGGATGTGGCTTAAAAGCATGACAGAAAATATCACTAAATGCATAAGACAATATAATAATAATAATAATAATAATAATAATGATTCATAAAATTGTATTTAGGGGCACCTTTCATGATACAAAAGGAAACCGTACAATTTGGTAAATATTCTAAGACGTTAAAAGCAAAAGAACATGATAAAAACACAATCAGGCAATCAAGGAGGGGACAATAAAAGTGGACACAAACGGGACACAGATGATGGTGAGCACTACAGTGAGTGGGCTAGTCAGACTGTCGGATGTGTGGGGGGAGGGAATTCCAGAGTCTCTTCCTGTGTAGCCAGAAGCCCGATCACCCATGGTGACGAGGCGTGGCGTGGGGTGGGGGCGGTTAGCAGACCAGCAGAGGATGGGCACAGGGAGCAAGAGGGGGTGTACCAACCCAGTCTCACAAAGAAACGTGTAATAACTACGTTGGTCCACAACCTAGGACGTAGTATTTCTACAAAAACGCCTCTGAAATTGTAAGATCCCTACGTTTTTTTTCACCATTCATTCCAATGGCTGGCGTCTATGTCACGTGATCTTCAAATTTCTCCCTGCAGAAAAAAAAAACATGGCCAAACTTCGTTTTATTCTCGGTGGAAAATGCCTATTTTAAAGTTAGTTTGGCCATTAAAATGCGTTTTGATGTCATTTGATGCGAGAAATATGAGTTGTTATTTCAGATTATGTGTGCAGTGGATGTACATGATCTTTAGTTTTTAAGTTATTACGAAGATTACTTCAGGAAATCGTGTCTATACAACGTTTTCATTGTTACCAAGGTGGTCATCTCACATCACATCGTCATAAAACAAATACCGGAAACAATAAAATAATACTTTATTCCGAGTGTGATTGCTTTTCTCTTTGAAAGTCATCACATAACGGCATTGTAATACACGGTTCGGCTGCATTAAATATTACGTATCTGCCGTAGTTCTCTATTTATAGAGCCTTGATGAGAAGACTTCTAGACAAACATGAGGAACTGCCGCCAACACTGAAAACGTGACGTGGATCATAAATATATCAGCAATTAAACAACATCTTACATTTCTTTTCACACAATACGTCTCCTAGCAGTATCAACACTGCTGACTTTTATATTTGATCCAATTGGTAGATAGGCTGTATTTACATCATGAAGGTGCACTTCTGATATAAAGGGACACCTAGTGGTTAAAGCATGTTATTGAATGAAGACATTTTACTGAAGTAATCTTCATAATAACTAGCAAACTAAAGATCATGTACATCCACTGCACACATAATCTGAAATAAAAACTAATATTTCTCGCATCAAATGACATCAAAACGCATTTTAATGGCCAAACTAAAACGAAGTTCAGCCATGTTTTTTTTTTCTGCAGGGAGAAATTTGAAGATCACGTGACATAGACGCCAGCCATTGGAATGAATGGTGAAAAAAAACGTAGGGATCTTACCATTTCAGAGGCGTTTTTGTAGAAATACTACGTCCTACGGTGTGGACCAACGTAGTTATTACACGTTTTTTTGTGAGACTGGGTTGGGTGTACTCCTGAAAGAGGTCAGCCAGATAGGTGGGGGCCAGGTTGTGGAGGGCTTTGTAGGTGAGCAGGAGGTTTTGTAGTTGATCCAGGATTGAAAAGGGAGCCAATGCAGTTGGATGAGGATGGGGGTGATGTATTCTGAGGATGTGTTGCAAGTGACGAACCAGGTTGCACAGTTCTGTATGATTTGAAGTTTGGTGGGAAAGCCTGTACCGGGGGCTCTCGGGCTAAAGCTGTTAAGCATATGTTTGTTAATATGTAAAGCCCACTGAGACAAATGTATTTTGTGATATCGGGCTATATAAACAAACTTTGATTTGATAAATAAAAACACCTAAGTCTGCTTTGCACAAATTGTCATCTTGTAATTTTTCATGGATTTTTGACACACAGTATTTGTAACATCTACCTAGATGACACTTAAAATATTGCAGCTCTGATGCACACATTATTCGAAAAAACATTGGCAACTGCATTCAAACATGCTTGACAGGCTTGACTAGCTAGCTAACCTTTCATGTTAGTCTGAGCACAGTTGATAATGCCAATCATGACCACATACCTAACCCTAACCAAAAGAACAACACTTGCTTATGGAATGTTTTGTGTTCGAGCTAATGGGTCACCCATCTCTTGTCATGGTAATATTTTGTATTTACTCGTCCTGTTCTTATTCGTGACTTTCAACTGAACTAAAAGTAAGGACATCACTCACAGGCTTAAAGCTAAAGCCTCAGACCACAGGAGATTTACTAACAATAGGTCCAATTGGGTGAGGAACAGGAGCAGTCAGACAATAAGACAGTTTGTAAACTGTTCAGATATATTTGGAAACTGAAGACAAAGTTAAATTATAAAACTATTCCTCTCTTGTGCTCATCCATCACAGTTTGCAGACCAATTTCCTGGTGCAATTTTGATCTATCATACTTGCTGTGATGTGCCCACTTACTTTGCAGTCGGGAACTATTTCAGCATCATGGGTGTGCTCACCTTCAATTTACCACTACAGAAAGGGGTTTAGATAATCTGGTTAACCCTGTTGACCGCCTTGTTTGAATTGTGACTGCTAATTAGTAGTGCCTCAAGTGTTTAAATGTCTTAGAAAAACACTGGTTCTATGTTTCTGATCAGAAACATAGAACATTTTGTAAGCCATTCAACTGAACAATTAACTTCTGGACTTAAATATGGAATTGAACATACATTCAGGAGAAAAAAAGTGACTTGTAGAGGAAAGAAAATGTGCTTTGGTTGTCACTATGTCATTGTTGGCAAATGTGTGTGTGTGTGAGCTGCGTGGAGGTGTGTATGCTTCAGTAAGTAATTAAAAACCACCTACACCGCTTTATTACTAGTTGTTCCAGAGACAGGGATAAGCAGGTGGTCTTAATTTTGTGTTGACCACAATTGCAATGCTCGCAATTGCAATTCAACCGCAACGCAAGGCAATCACAATCCTATCTTAAATGCAATATTGCAATTGTAATGCAACCACAACACAACAACTATTATAACCACAGAAACGCAATCGCAATGGTATCGCAATTACAATGCAACTGCAACGCAACCACAAATATAATGCAACCACAGCGCAACGCAACTGCGATACCACCAAACAAAATCATACGCAACACAGAACAATTGAAACGCAAACGTACGATAATGCAACACAATTACAATCGCGACAGAATTGCAGTTGTTTATTGTTTGCTTTTTCTATTAAAAGAGTATCATGACTGCAATTTCCGTTATTTACAATAAAGTGAAAGGAACAAAAATACAGACTCTTGTTATTTTTGTCTGACCTCCCTGCGTTAGTGTAGTCAGCTGCTATATTGTTTTTGCTACACAACATCACTTATTGACATCATTATACTGCTGAGAAAATACGCCAAGAGCCCACTTAATACTTTTTAGATTTCAAGAGTTTTACTGTTTCACCAAAAGCTGAATAAAAGTTAATTTGTAGTGCCGTGTTCAGTGTAACAGCATGGTTCCTCCACAAAAAAACAACCAGTTAAAGAAATCATAACTGTGAAAGAGAGAGCCCCTTCGGACACTGGAACAGCAGGATTCCACATGAGAAGAACCGCTGGAGGGCATTTTCCTTAATCCAACTCAGATTTCAGCATTTTAATCTTCCCTAAAATGTCATAATTTGCACGCGCTCTCCATTCAAATAATCTCCTTGATGGAGTGGAGAGATGAAGAGAGGGGGTGACAGAAATGTGCTTTTCTGCCTCCCACGCTGCTCCTCTCCAGAAATAATATTCCTCTGCCACCCATTTTTTTTTCCCTCAACCCTTTATTTTTTCACAATCTTTTTTAACCTCAATTTGTGTCTGTGCTGAAACTGAAATGCTGTGTTAAAAAAATGATGAATAGTTGCACATTTAACCAAATAATGGTTCCGCTTAAGAGCTTTCCGTTTTTCATTTAGGTGGGAAAATGACACATTTAGAGTCTTGAAGCACATTTAAAGATGATGGATGATGTTCTTCAAGCAGATATTTGCTAAAACGTTTTGAAAAACCTTGATTTGGGTTTATTTTCCAGCTGCTTGTGATTCATTTAATCTGAAAACTAGGGCAGAGCAAAAACAGTTTCCTGAATAATATAATTGTAGCTTTAATAGGATGGCAGGAATTATCATCTAGACTGTTGGCATTATGTTGTCACAGCCCTGAGACAAAGACAGACCATATGACACATTGCAGCAATATTTAGACACTGAAAGACACTGACAGGACAAGATATATGTTTGAGAGTAAATCCTCTTTTGTCATTTCTCCACCTTTTCATGCATTATTTAGCATGGTTCTTAGCATTTCTAACTTTTAGTATAAAGCCAGGCTCTTCATTATACATTAAGGCAGCAGTATATATTTATATCCCTAACTTTGATCACTCACTGGCAGCAAGGGTGTAACTTTGGTTTGAGAAGTGGGGGGGACACAAAACAGGGGTCCTCCACAATGAAAATGTTTCTCAATTTAATTCCATTTCCTGCCTTTCTACAAATATATTAGGGATGGTGTAGTGTTAACAAATCCAAGAAAAATGTTTAGTGTACATAATGAGTGTGCACACTTATCTATTATCCTATCCATGTGAACCTGTTTTATTTGTGATGACCTCACATCATCTAGGGGGGTCCGGGGGCATGCACCCAGGGAAGATTTTTTCTTCTTTAAATTGAATCTAAATATATCAATCTGGTGCACTTTGAGGGCAACATTAAGAGATGCAAGGATACAGTTCTCAACACTCATATGAAACAGAACTATATATATTTCAATAATCATAAAAGCCATTAGAATAGGCTCACAAGCAATAACACATCATTGATAAATCATTGATAAACTCCTCTCTCCTATCTTTATCTTAGTCTGAATTCTTTCTTTTTATTTATGCATATTTGACTAATCACTCCCCTTTCAAACTGTGTTTTTTATTTTTGTAATGACCTATAGTACACATTGGAAGGATTTCTTAACTTATTTTATATACAACTAATATTACATAGATGGAAATATGTATTTGTTTATATTTGATTCGCACAGACAGCAGCAGGTTGCAGCAAAACGTTTCTTTCTACTGACTTTTCTACTGACTTGACAAAAATCCACCAGACTTCTAGAAGGTAAATCATATACGTTTGTTGCCTGTTAAGCTCCACAACACTTTAGGCTTTAGTGTGTTAGCTTTAGGTAGCAAAACCCAGAGATATGCTTACCTTTGGCTGTTATTCTGATCAAAATGTGTGTTCAATGGCATTAAAAGGAGAAAAACGCTGGAAGACCTGGAAAACAGGCTCGGGGCTCAGTCAAGGCTGGCTTGACTTCAGGTATAATTCGTCTGTAAACACACTTTGGCGGCTATCCTAGTTAGCGTTAGGTTAGCTTGCTAAGCTAACGTTAGCTGATGTCGGTATGCTGGGCTGGTGTAATGCGTAGGCTACTATTAATCACTGCTGTGTGTAATGTCAATTTGCAGAAAATAAAGAGAAAGTCAACAGACATCTCTTCTTATTTTAAGAAGAAGATGAGTAAAGGAGAGACAGAGCTGGCAGGGGAGCAGCAGCATAGGGCTAGTGAGGAGATGGCCATACATGCTAGAAAGTACATGTGGAACTCTGTTTTGTAAAAGTGAAACTAAAACCTAAATACAGTTTTATTAATGTGATTGTGACCTTTTTAATCATTTAAGTCTTCTACACACTTTAGGTCTGCAGCTCCTTCAAAATGAAACGAGAATCTATGCAGTTTTTCCTCTTCTGTGTTCTGAGGTTATGAGCCGACATTAGTCAAGTTTGTTTTCATAATGTTCTGTATGCTAATTTAAAAAAAGGGTAACCAGTTTGTTTATAAAGTATAAATATACATTTTCAAAACAAATGGAATACAAGCTATATGTATTACTCTCCACAGTGGACTAATCTAAAAAAATAGAAATATGTCTCGTCACCTATTTTCTGTCTAATACTAAAAGGTGGTGTTTTGTATCATTTATAATGTTTTGAATTTGCTATAAAGGTCAATAATAGATGGTGTTTTTGTGTTCAATCACAGTATGTTTACCATTTTATACCCCTTGAGTTTTTGGGTCCTGTTGAAATAGTCATGTTTTAAAACTTGATTTAATAAACTCATGTCAATCATCTTTGATCCCAGTGTGACACAAACAGCTTTGTTCAGTCTAAAACAATTTATAACCTAGAGCAGTGGTTCTCAACCTTTTTACACCAAGTACCACCTGAGAAAATAGTTGGCTCTCCAAGTACCACCATATGACCAATGTTAAAATACAGTCCATGCAGGACTCGGAGGCAAATGTTTTTTCTCTCTCTCTCTCTCTCTCTCTCTCTCTCTCTCTCCCTCTCTCTCCTCTCTCTCTCTCTCTCTCTCTCTCTCTCTCTCTCTCACTCCTCTCTCTCTCTCTCCCTCACTCTCTCTCACTCTCTCTCACTCTCTCTCTCACTCACCACAAGTGAGAATATAAAGAACAAAATAATAACTTATTCTCACACAACAAATGTCAACTGTACAAACATGTCATTTCCTGGACCTATACCAAAGTTTGAATGTAGGCCTCCTGCAACAACCTACATCGTAACAGAAAATGTCCTATTGGGAATTCAGTTCCACAATAATAATGAAGCCTCCAGGAGCAGATGAGCCTAAGGGCTAATAGCTCATCTTCAGTCTGCTGATGTTTGCTATTGCCATTTCTGTGGTGGCAAAGTAAAAAAGAAAAGAGATAAGAAAAAAGAGAACAATTAAGGACAAGTGTGTGCTTGTTCTGCTTTTGACCTCTCTCCATCCTTTGAGCAAATGCCTTCTTCCTGAGTCACTTCTGTCCTCCATCACAGCGGCTGCGCATATCACTTTTGCGTTGCTTGCGGAGCCTGCGCTTGTGCTCGGTTGATGACTGTCCTCCTCCTCATTCACTTGTTCACTTTCGCTGGTAATATTCTCCTCTGTACCTCTCTTCCGAATACCTCCCGTTTTGAGTCCACGTTTTTAACATCATTCAGCTTTCTTCTTTCTTTAGCTTGCTTGCAACGTTAGCGGGTAGTAAGGTCGTAATTAGCAACGCCAGAAATAAAATAAAAATAATGTTTTCGTTTCTAAATCTAAAAACAGCAATAGCCTATTAGAACTAATTTAAACCACAGTTT
>NW_011369945.1:27426604-27436791 GCF_000735185.1 Notothenia coriiceps
CAAAATATTGGACATCGTGGTAGCAATTGGTCCAGGGGGGTGGGCATTGTACACCCGTCGTTCTCACACAGGGGATCCTATATGCAAAATGCACTTTGGTACGTCTTTTATACAGAATATGTTGTTCCCCGGTTGTCCACGGGACGACTCAGCAGAGTATCAGAAAACACAACCCTCTTTATTTTCCTCCTATACCAAAAATCTCTTAAAAAAGGGTCTGCAACGGATGATCTGATACAGACTGATCCAGATTTGAAACACTGGTCCAGACGTCTGGAAGGTGGGCGCTACGGCTATTTGGTCAAATTCTCCACCTATCAGGGGAATGAGAGGTTTGGGCCACGGCCGGCCATTGCTGCTCGAAAGCGCTTGGAGACGCTGTAGTACATATGCCAGGCACTGTAAGTGGCTCTGCTAGTCTGCACAAAAGCAGCGAAGAAGACTTCCCTTGCAGTGTGTTGCCGTGGTTGCCCTTCCCTGTTTATTCTCTCCGCTGTGGCTCTTTTTCTCCTCCCCGAGGCAAGCTTTTGCGTTCCTCCCTGCTTTAAAAAACAAATGAATAAATACTCTATATAATCAATTTAAGACGATAATGGTGCAGCGATGCAGTCATTATGGGGAAAAGGAAAACACCGACAGGCTGATCAGGAGCCTGACGCGAATACGGAGGGATCAGAATCGGTAATGAAGGTCGCTGCGCAGCTACGCCTTATTCACATGGCCACATTCTCCAACAATGTAACGATGCATGACTCCCAATATTAATTGAAAATGCTTTATGGATTTGGAAAATGATTTTATTGATCTAAAAAATAGTTGTATTTATTTAAAGTTGACATGCATCCGCTAAGAAAAATAGTCCGTTGTTTACTGTTTGAAACTGACGTAGCAACGGCAGGAACTGCTTCGATAGCCGTTTTTGAGGAGCATTTTGATACAGGATTTGAAAAACATCATTGCTGCTTTAAAGTAGCACCAATTCATTATGTCAAACTTGGAAAGTATCTAAGATAATCCTTGCCTAATGCCAAAGTAACTGCAACACTGAATGATGTGTCGCCGTTTGATATCTATGTCTGGACCGCTGTGCGTAAAAAAGGAGGGTTTCTGCCCGTTTACTTCTTCTTCTTACTTTTATAAGAATAAAACACGGAGGACAGAGATCTCTTTTTTCTCCCCCTCTTCCGACAGCCCAGCCAGCTGAATCTCAAAGCATTCCTCCCCTCATCCTGCAGGGGGGCGTGGTCCAGCTGAATCTCACAGAATCAGCCCCCTGCAAAAACAGCGCTGGAAAAGAGCCCAATAGAGCGAAATGAGGCAGATGGCTAAAATGCAGGATCTGTTTGGTGTTGTTGAAGAAAAAAAACATATATTTATATAGCTTTATATAGGTATGGGCCCTACAATATATTGTTCACTATATAGCAAGATAGCTCAACCTTTAAGTAGTTTTACGGCATTTACTATATAGAACTTAAGAAGGTTTAACCTAACATTTGCAAAGAGGCAGTTGTCTGTGTCCATATAATCGTAACCGGTATCATTTATTTTTCTTTTCTAATAATAAAATAATGGGTTTAATTTATAAAGCACTTCATATTTGACTTCAAATCCGAAGTGCTACAAGCAGTGAGCATGAACAGTATAAAAAAACATTTACACAACACGTATAAATTAATAAAGCAATAAAACAAACAAACAATACAAATAAAATAAAAGGAGGGGTAACATAAATAAATAAGACGTCTAAAATGCTCCTCGGCCAGATAGAACCTAAACAAGCTATCAATAAACATAATATAGTTTCTTTACAGCTATCCGAAAATGTGAAAATACTAGTTGTTCCTCTAGAATCGAAGGGGAAAAACACAAAAGCTTTGTACACCAATTCATACCAATCAATGTAAATACTTGATGAGTACTGCAGATATCACTGTAAAATCAATAGACAGAAAGGACAATTCTTTACCTTCCTGACGTGTATGCAGCGAGAGCTGCCACATCTTACTGTAGTTAACCATGAAAATGCAGAGACAGTAAATACTGTTTTCCCGCCGTGAGAGTTGACGATAACTTACCATGGACGCTGGGTCAATATATAATTAATAGGGGAGAGAAGACGTAGCAATCTCACAATTTTAGGGGTCGTGCTGCAGAGCAACCCCTCTTTTAGTTAAGATACGTAGCATACACGCTTTCCTGGTGAAACCTGTCTTATCTTCGTAATATCTATCAAACTATAGATCCTACACATCCACTGACGTGGATTCGGAAAGTAGAAATATACACTTATTGCTAGAACATCTAATCAAAAAAGCAATATAACGGCCAAACTAGTCCGGCAGTGGCTCAAGTCAGTCCAGCAGTGGCTCAGTCAGTAGGGGCTTGGATTGGGAGCCCTAGCCGCGTCCGGTCCCCAAACAGATTAAGTATGGAGTGTGGAGACTGCTAATTGGAGAGGTCCCAGTTCACCTCCTGGCCCGCCGTGGTGCCCTTGAGGCACCGGACAAGTCAAACCCCACTCCTGTTGTCACTCCGTCTATAATAATAGATCCACTGTTCTAGTGCTAGACTCCTGGTAGGCACTAGGATGGTTAAACAGAGAGAATTAAATGTGCTGTGTGTGCGTATGATCTGCATAGTGTGATAAAGAGGGTCATCCTCCCCATTCTATTCTATCTCTAATTTACAATTCAAATTTCCACACAAAAAACAGTCGGGTGTCAGCCAATGTTTGTGTTTGTTTTCCACGGTAAAGTTGTAGATCCGTGATCATGAGAGGCACTGATAATTTCATCTCTAGTAAATGAATGTAGCAATATCTTTCAGAAGGATTTTTGTGAATATACTACGTTTTTGCCCTGGACCAACGTAGCCATAACATCACTGCTTTGACGTGATCTAGGGTGCATGTCGGAACTGTGGCTTCATATGGACTCTCAAACAGGCCACAGCTGTTGGCCGGCTCTGATGCCTGACAGACTTACAGATGAAACACACGTTCACTTGACCTCTTATGTGACAAAGACAGACCGGTATCCACTTCGTCCTTATAAGGTGGATCATTTCGGTTATCATGGAAACAAGATACTCTGATTATAGCTCACAAATCCATCATATGACACGATCAAACTTCTTCAGTAAAATGTGCCATCGTAGACAGTCCCTTATGTTTGCTGTGGTGACCTGATGTGCGTTCGTGCGTGCATCGTGGTTTGTCTGTCATTACTGGTGAGTATGGTAGCTACCTAGTTCTTTACTGTAGAAATCACCCATGTACAGGCCGCAGCCCTCCCTCAGCTATTTCGCTATTTTCATGGCATAAACCTTCACAGTCATATGTAGGCATGACTAAATACTTTTTGGTCAACTGTAAGTGAACTGAACTGAATAAGTTTTCTATGCTGTTTACTACTGAACCTAATCATGACATTAGAGAGGACGGCACGGAATTGTCATAGCCCGTGTTCACTTACTGCATCAACATCCCAATACAGACTTAAGAGTTCCACACTGCGAGAGAGCTAGTCTGTATGGATATTAATCGTACCGTATCATTTATTGTCTGACTATAATATACTGTGTGCTGTGATAATGCCTTATAATTACTCAGTCCGGAGCTCAAGTTCTGTGAGAATGGAACAGTAGAACATCTTTCTTAACACAGACACGGACAATTAATCAAAAGGTCGCTCACACAACAACAGCCCAGAGCCACCACTTGAGCCAGGTAAAATGGTAGGTAATAAATGTCAGTAAAGCGTCTAAGATTGCTCTGCCGAACACTGAAGCCTAAGCATGATATCACAGACATACGTTGAAGTTAGTTTGCTTCGGCTATCCGAAAATGTTAGCTAGTATAGTTGTTTCTGTAGAGTCGAAGGTGAAAGTTGCCCATAACAACACCTGGACTCAAATGTGCAACCATCATGTTTACTTGATGAATTTCTGCAAGATATCACTGTAATTCTTAGACTGAATGATATTCTTACTTGACAGCGAGTATGCGCTATAGCTGCCACCATCATGAGTACTGGGAGTTAGCCAGAGAGAATAAATGAGAGACAGTTGTGAAATACTGTATATCCCGCAGTAAGAGTAGAAGACAACTTTCACATGGGGAGCTGGCATATTTTTTAATATGTTAAGAAAAATAAGAGCTATCTCCAGTTCTGTTTCATATGGATGCTTGCAGAGACCTGTATTACATAAGATACGTGCTTACACGTTGCTCCTAGGTGCACCAATGTGCTTTCATCTTCGTAATATCTATCAAATCTACGTAGCATGCCTACACCTCCTACGTGAGAACCTGAGATTCGGTATAAGTAGAATATGCTTATCTATACAATATGCTGTGGACTCATACTAACATCATAAGACAAAAGGCTAGACACGTGATCAACGTAGCGGAGAACGCGCCAGAATGAGTCGCAGTCAGTTCCAGCCAGTGGCTCAGGGCCCAGCAGTAGAGGCTCGGGATTGGGAGCCCTAGCCGGTTCAAGTCCCCAAACAGACTAAAGTAAAGTATGGAGTGTGGACTGCTACTTGGAGAGGTCCCACAGTTCACCTCCTGCGGCCCTGCCGTGGTGCCCTTGAGGCACCGGACAGACCGCCCACCCCCCCCACTCCTGTTGCTCCCCGGGCGCTGTACAATAGCTGCCCACTGTTCCTAGTGCTAGACTCCTGGTAGGCTACTAGGATGGGTTAAAAGCAGAGAACAAATGTCACTGTGTGTGCTGTATGATCTGCATGTGTGATTAAAGAGGGTTTCATCCCTCCCAATTCTATTCTATCTTCTATTCTACAATTCAAATTTTCCACAAAAAACAAGTCGGGTGTCCGCCATGTTTTTGTTTTTTTTCACACCGGGAAAGTTGACGATCACGTGACAGGGGCACTGGTCATTAGAAATCTATAGGAAACTATAATGTAGCAATATCACCATTTCAGAGGATTTTTGTGAATATACTACGTTTTGCCCTGTGGACCAACGTAGCTATTACAGGGTTTTTGTGTGACTGGGTTGTAGGGTCGTTTTGGAACTGTGGCTTCCATATGGGCTCTTCAATCAGCCGAGCTGTGGCCGGCTCTGACCTGCAGATCCATGCTTCCTAACAACGACACACCGGTTCCACTTCTTCCTTATAAGGTGGATCATTACGATATCATGAAACAAGGTAACTCTGCCATTACAGCTCGTAAATCCACAGATGAACACCTATCAAACTTTCAGCCTAAAATGTGCCACTCGCTCAAACAGTCCCCCTTACTGTTTGCTGTGGTGAAGAGCACTGAGTGTGCGTGCGTGCGTGCGTGGTTTGCTGTGACTATACATGGTGAGTATGGTAGCAACCTAGATTCCCTTACTGTAGAATGCCACCCCATGTACTGGCCGCAGCCCACCTCAGCTATTTCCGTCTATTTTCATTGACATAAACCTTTCATAGTTCATATTTAGGCATATATTTTAAACTGTTTTGTTAAGATAAGTGAACTGAACTGAATAAGTGTCTATGTTGTTTACTAACTAATTGCATATTCAGGTGCCAGTTTCCGGATTTTCTTAGCTTTGATTAAATAAAACAACATATTCATATATTGAAACCAGTCTCTGTCCCTCAGTGAACACATCTGTGCGTGTTTTTTATTTTGACTTTAAGGGTTTGGGCAATGAGTAATGCATTTCATGGATTGTAAGTTCCCAGCTGGTGATGTTCGTGCTTTATCTCCTTTTTATAATACAAATATAATCTTGTATAAATAACAAAACGTAATGCCCCACCCACCACAAATAAATGAAATGCTCAGCACATAATTTAAACACTGTTTTATTAATAGTGTTTATTTACATTGAAAAAGCACATAAATATAAAGAAAAATATTCCATTGTTTGAATATCAAAGTTTTTGTTTGTCTAAGATCAGTCATCTAAAAGGACCAAAGGTTAGTGCTCTGTGTTGTCAATAAAGATAAAGGAAGTTTACTTTAAAGGAAACCTCCTCTCATCTAGTTTTAACTGCAACTGAAGAACATATTTCAATTTAGAAAGACTTTAGACTGAGTAGGAGCTAAGCTGAGTATCATCCGTGTCGTGACTCTCCTTTACCGGCATGCCCAGCACAGCCTGAGGATAGTGAGGATAGTGGTGCAGCACAGCCTGAGGATAGTGGTGCAGCACAGCCGAAGCTGGGATCCTGTCCATGGAACCTCACCACTGCTGAGAAGACACCAGCGACCAGAGTTCTTTGACATGATGCATAATGACTGCAGATTTGGACGGGGAGCTCCTTCCGTTCTGAGAGAACACGACTGACTTCATCACGACATGACTCATGTTATACTTGTTTGCTGAGACAGTGTACAGTTTAAGGCTTTTTCTGAAAATGACGACCTCATCAGTGTTGCAAAGATCATTCGCAAACATTCAACTACAGTATCACACAAAGCTTTGAAAAGATGGCTGTGAGGATGCAGCAATGAACGAATTAGAGGTAAAATATTTAATTCACAGAGGTAAAAGAAGTAAAAATCTACCAAGAGGTTTAGTCCTCAGGCAAGAAAAATGATCTGCTTCATTGACGTGAAAGACGTGACGAAACATGCCTGGACAATACCAGGAAGGTTCTCAAAGAGGATAATAAGGAAGAAAGCAAAGTGTAACCTGTCTTCTTATCTTGTAAGCTCCCATGGTGTCTTGCTTTCACAAGTGTTATAAATAAAAGGAATGTCTCCTTAATGTGTCAGTTCTGCATTAAAAGATGAAGTTAATCCAAATCATCACCTAGATGGTAACTCATTAATTTAGCTACTTCGGAAGAATCCTTAATGTTATCTACATCATGACACTACGGTGCTAGATTAAAAGCCTGTCCAAAAATTGAAGTCCAACCTATTTCATTCCCTGTTGGAATGAAATGACTTGTGCCTTGTAAATGTGTGCCTGATCTTTTCTGTCTCATTGGACAGCTGAAATGACTGCACAGCTCTCTGTTGTCCTCAAAGGCACTCCTGTTGAAGTCTGCGAGGACTCAAGTCATTTATAATTAATAATTAATAATTACTGTTTGGTCTGCATTTATTGAAGAATGTAGGGGTCCTCAGCAGGGTCCAAACAGAAAGTGGCTCCAGCCCATCTCCACTGCCATCGAGCGTGAAGGAGGAATCGCTCCCCGGGCGCCGTACATAATAATGCAGATGTCGTATGCAAAATATTTTTGGGAAAAATGTGTTTAAAGAAATGATTCCAGAGCAAAATAAAACCGTTATTAGAGAGGGCATTTTGTTGGGTTTAAACAACAAAATGAAAATGGTGTTTAAAGTCATGTTTTTTTTAGGAATTATTTTCTTTTTGCTAATTGGCATTGAGAATCCTGGATTTGTACTGGTATTGTTATCGACTAAAACCGCAGTGAGAAGACAAAGAAAGCGGAGGAATCTGCTGCAAGTATCAACTGGAGATCACCATAGTGATAGTGAACCATCTCTCTGTAACAGAACACCAAATACAAGCACATTTTAAACTTGTTATTTATTGTGAATAATCGATTATTTTATTAATCGATTAACACCTGTACTTTGTGTAGACTCACAACAACACGGGTGAGCATTTCCATCTTCTGCTCCACATCATTGGGCCCAGCAGTGAAAGTTAGTTTGATCAGATAAAAGAATAAACCATGAATGTAATAATAGTCATTACATCAAAACAATTTTTGTGAATCATTTTTGTTTACAATTTGGACATGCATACCAAGTGAACCTGTTCCCATGGCCACCAAATCTAGAATAGGTACTTCAAAATACGACACCATGTTATCTGATCATTCCCACAGTCTGTCATGTACAGAACCACAGCTGACAACATACATAGCATAACCATAAGTGTAATAAACATGAACAGCAGAAAAATAATTAAAAGCATTTTCATATCCCTGAAATGTAGAACATATACAATGATCTAATGACAAATTAAATGTCTCCTAAGAAAAATACAAATATCAACACAGGCAGTTTGTTGGTCTGTGACTGAAAGGAGGGAAAAGAGAAAGTGCTCTGTTGATGCCACATGCAGCTGGATTTCCATAAACATGGTGCCTTCACTGAGCTATGGATCATCAGTCTGGGGACGTCTGCAGACAGAATGTGAATGTGATGGTGTGGGTTATAGCTCCGGTCATGGCAGACGGGCAGGCCGAGTCACATGGGTTGTCCTGCTCCCAAAGACATGTCTGTCTGTGTCAGTGCATGCTGGGAGTTTGGTACTGGAGGGCGTGGTGAGGTCAGATCAAGCCCCGATGAAAGGCGCTGGTGGTTGAAGAACAAGCGGTGGTACTACAATTTCCTATCAGTCCGTGACATCATTGGGCCCAGAAACACTTTTCCCCATTGACTTACATTGAAAAAGAGACGTCTGTAAATCAACGGATATTTGTTATGGAGCTAAACCAACAACCCAGCTTGAACGGGTTAGATGTTACCTTTCTTTAATTCTTCTTCCTTTTTACTCTTACTTTGTTTAATGTATGATTGTTTGCTATTTTGTATTGTTTTTAGTGTAGCATTGTCACAATCTTATGAAGGACCCAAATGCAGCACTCGAGAAACCACGGAGTATTGGTAATGTACTTTATTGGTAATAATACCAGCGCAGAGGGATACCGGTTGATGTGCAGGCAAACAAACCAGAGGACAGCGGGCAGAAGGTGATCGGGCCGGGCAGAGGGTCAGGGAGCAGGCGGGCTGTCAGCGTAGGTACAGGCAGGGTCAGACGCAGGCATGGCAGGATACGTCCAAGGACACGGCAGGATAGGGATCGGCAGAGCAGGCAGGTCAGGGCAGGCGGGGTCGGAACGGGTAGGCAATCTGATACAAACGCGTGAGCTAGCATGAAACGGCGTACAATCTGGGCACGGGTGTGTGTCTGCTGAGGGTTTAATACCTGGCAGTAAAGCTAATTGGGTTGCAGTAGAGAAGAGAGTGAGCAAAAAACGTGATGTGGTTATACAGGTAGAGACAGGTGGAATGGAACTACTCGGTGAATGATGGAGAGACCTCGTGACAAGTATAGTGCGCTTGGGGTTTGTTTGGGTTTGGCAGTCAGTAGAGCCGTGGTTTCTTTGGGATGGCGTTCTCTGAGAGGCCTGTCCTCTCTCAGGAAAGATGTGAGGGTGGAAATATTGACGGGAAGGTGACAGGTCTCAAAGGCAGCTGTACAGTGGGACATTCACCTGGATCAATAAAGGTTTGAAATGAAACATGCCGTGCGGCCTGGGTTAACATCTGGGGCCTATGGAAATGTCTGGATCATAAAGCTGGTTTGAGCATTCCTAGAGCCCCCATTTTTAGAGTGCGACCTCCTTTTACAAGACAATATAGTAGCTGTAGCGGCCTCTGACCTACATAAAGCTATGTGATAACTACATCCATAGAGAGTGCCATACGACCCCCCGTCTTCTTGCTGGACAGACAAACAAACCACAAGACATCTAAGCTGTTGTCAAAAATTCCTGGTCACATTTGCCCTGTTAACTAACCACTGGCACGTGTTTCTGAGGCGGGGGCGCGACCAGGAATGGTCTCCCAATAGCTTTCCCCGCATGGCTCTGCGTCTGGAAATACATCAAAAGCGCGGCCTGGCACGGAGCCCAGCGCGCTGTTGTGACCGTCTGGGACCTGAAAACTGTCTGTGGACGATTTGAGTACAAGATAAATGAAACAGCAATCCTAAGGTATACTTATTGTACAACATCAATGCCGAATGCGTCATTTATCTTTAGCAAATAATAACATCCCAAGCGCAGGGAGGCTTCTCTCATGTGTTTATATTAGCTCCGTGTGTTTGTGTCTGCCGCGGTTACTACGTGGTCGCTGCTGTGCAGCTGTCTTTGTTTGACTTGTCTCAGACGCAAGAGTGCGAAGAGGATGAAGCCAAACACTATTCAGAGATGGCGAGAGAAGAGCATAAGAAACCTGTAACAGAGCAGGGCATGTTAGCTAATCTCGCACAGGTACCAGTGCCACGCACGCACACTTCGAACAAACATGTACATTAAAACACACAAACACTATTTACTTCAAGAAAACATCGTCGCTTCAACCTGAAGCTCTCTCACAAAGGTGAGCATTCTTGGGGGGCACTGAGACATAGCGCTTTACTGACGCACGCAACAGCTCGTTCCCTTTCT
>NW_011369945.1:27436836-27455939 GCF_000735185.1 Notothenia coriiceps
TACTACGTTTAGTGTACTTTAATAGTGTTACTACTACAATGTTAGACATTTAATAATATGTAAATTTATTATTAAGAATTAAATAAAATTTAAGCCCGCCACTTCTTCGACAGACCCGTACCTGCACCGAGCCGCTCACCAAATGGTCGTAGTACCGTTGCTCATGAGGGTCTAACAGTGAAAACACGACTGAACACTCCTCAGGACGTGTCTTCGACGTTGGTACACGTCACCTCACTACCTTTCCAAGCCGACCGGTAGTTGCCAGGATTCTAGGAAATGTAGCTGCCGCCCACAACAGCACGCGTCTCGGGATGTATACACCTCTGATACCAACACGCAGACCTGTATAAAGTGTCCTCAGGTGCTCAGACGTGTTTCGGCATGCCGTGTCTAGCGGAGGCCCACTCCCGCATACCAGTGCTCCTCACACCACATATGTGCCAGGAACGGCGACTTCCCATCGAGGAAGTGCACCAAGAAGACATGGACGACGGTGTGGAAGAGGTAACACAAGGGAAGCCAGGACAGGGAGTCTCCCGCGTGCTGTAAGGACAGAGCGGTGCGGATATTTCATGTCAGTCTTAACTTATACACTGTTGAGAAAGTGTAAAAAACTTTTACGTGTGTGTAATATTGTACAATCTAATATCATAAATCAAACCATATTCTTACGACTTTATTTGTGGTGTACCTACACTATTCCCTGCCGTCCTTTCCTACCGAACCCACTTCGGAGCGACTCGAACCCTATCCTACCGCAATAGGGTTGACTCTGTGGGAGAAACGAGCGACCGACGGAAGCATGTCCCAGCGCGTCCTGTCGTGGAGACACATGGTCGGCCGTGTGTAGTGCTACTCTGCAGGATTTATTGTATGTGTCCCCTTTCGGTTTACTTCCGGTCGGTATTTTGCCGAAGTCACCGGGTAAAGTATGTATCTTATGTGTAAAAGTTTGACGTATTCATTACAGTCTCTCTTAATATGGAACCTGCACCTTCGGTCGAACCTCCCCACGGTGTAAAGAGGTGTGACAGCTGTGTTCAATAAGAGGGGCGCCCTGTGAAATCGCCTCATGGAGGTGTGAGGTTGCCCGCGGTGTGTTCTGGCCGAGGAAGTTTTATCAACGCGGTGATCCGTCTGGATTTGGGGGCTGTTTCGGTCCTCCATGCGCCCCCTATTTTGGTGTAGGACAGTCTGAAGGTAGTCGGGAGCGGGAGAACTCATACTTGAGACTACAGGGAACATGCTTAGGACTTGCCCCCATTTGTTGGGAGAGAGGTTACACAGGAAAAAGTCGGTCCTATACAGCCGTCTACCCCTTTTACGGTGGTTCCAAGAGGGTGTTTTGGTTGGGTTCGGGGATTCTAGGTGGACATTGTCGCGTATTGGGACCTTATCGTAATCTCTGAATATCCCATTGCCTTCTAATACCATATTGTAATAAGTTTATAATCATTAATTCGTTAAAAAGCGTGATCATGGTTGATAGAATGAAGACGCCTACCGGTCGTCTCCAAAAAACACGGAGCTACAAAACCCGAAGAAACGGAAGGTCTCGTCGTCATGTCCCGGACCTCGTTCGTCATCGTCCCGACCTGTCGTCATTTCCCGCCGGCCTGTCGGGTCCTCGTCCGACCCTGTCGTCCCGTCATCGTTGGTAGGAGTCCGGCTCACTGGTAGACAAAGGAAACCCTACCGGTCGTCTCCAAAGATACGGGTCTACATAAGACAAAACGTCTTACGGCCCGCCGCCGACCAGTACGGCCCGCGCCGTCGTTCAAAGTACGACCTGTCTGTGTAGTCCTTTGTGAC
Organism: Notothenia coriiceps; assembly: GCF_000735185.1. Classification (NCBI taxonomy): domain Eukaryota; kingdom Metazoa; phylum Chordata; class Actinopteri; order Perciformes; family Nototheniidae; genus Notothenia; species Notothenia coriiceps. Next base: position 27,438,652 of record NW_011369945.1, read on the forward strand.
TCGTTCGTCGAAGCCCGGCTGTCGTCACCGGAGTCCAGCCATTGTCAACCGAAACCCGGAAAAGAACTAGTATAGATTTTTAACATGTTTGGTTTCGTCGTAAACTGTAATCCTAATAATAGAAAACTTGTAACAAGAGGAAGTATATAATGACACAGAGTAATTATGTTTTGATTGACATACTTTCTTGGTGGAATCCATCTTCATGACGGTGCCAAAAGTGGAGAAGATCTGGCTCCGGTAATCCTGCACATTGTTTGCCAGCAGGAAGGCATGGCGCAAGAGCCGCGCTATGGGGAGCTGTTTTTGGGCAGGTGGAGCCTGGAATGTCTGCCCCATGGCAGAGACGATCCCTCCGGGTGTAGCTATGGTCACGAGGAGTGTGGTGTACAGGTCCTTGCGCTGAAGGTACTCCTTCACGTGGTTCTTCTGTACCTGCTGCCACACCTTCTCCATTGTGTTCCCTTCGGTCCTGTCCCTCAGAAGGCGCACGACATTCCTGTCTACGCCACGCCTATAAGTACAGTCAGAAATTGATATGTGACAACTTTCACATTTTTTGGAAATGCACACACATTATAACATGTTAATGTATAGTATAGTTTGGTATAGAATGTGAAATAAACACACATGATGGTAAGGACGGCAGGAAAGATGGCTTGGTGAGCCTCGCTGAGCTGGGATAGGATGGCGTTATCCCACTGAGACACCCTCTTTGCTCCTGGCTGCCTTCGTACAGGGTCCGCAGGACAGCACCTCTGTGTACCAGCCGGACACATCACAGATGAGACGTACCTATAACATACACAGGGAAAGCAAAATGAAGGCCAGCATAAAACGTTCAGTGCCCATTTCATACATAGAAACACATTTTCAACTGCATAGTAATGTCAGAGAGAATGTATACCTTGGAGTGGAAGCCAGACTTGGAGAGGTGCACATTTCTCCCACTGTCGACACAGTTATCTCCCCGCGGACACTTTAGCGAGTACCTCCACACTCCAACGGGGCGCCACACAAAGACCCGGCTCCTAAAAAATAGTTGCGGAGTAGGCAGACCACCCCCGACAAAGCCAGGAGGTACCGGGGGATAAAACCACATCCTGTCAGACTTCATCACCCTTCGCCTCTTGATATGAACTCTGATGTCCTTGTACGTCTGAACGGGGGTAAACAACCCTCTCTCTGTGTCCTTTTTCAGCCAGGATATGTCGGCAGATGGGATGCCACCAAGGTTCTCCCACAAACGCACCCAGCCCTCTAGATCCACCTGTAACACGCATAACCTGGAATACATTAGAGACTTATAGGGTAAGAAGTTATGGTATAACATTATTCAATTTAGTAATTAAGCAATTTTCCACTAGTACAACTATCTTTACTTCTGCGGATGGCCAGCAGAGGTTTTGTGCCTCGATGTTGGCTTCTTTGCCTTCAGAGCAGCAGTAGCAGGCTGGACAGCAGTAGCAGGCTGGACAGCAGTAGCAGGCCGGACAGCAGGAGCAGGCTGGACAGCAGCAGTAGCAACATCCTCAGGCCGAGTGACCTCTGTTTCTTTGGGATGGCCAGCAGAGGTTTTATGCCCAGATGTATTCTGTTTTGCAGAATGCCGGGCGGCGGCGGCATGCCGGGCGGCGGCAGCAGTTTCATGCTGGACAGACACATCAGGAAAATGAGCAGCAGCTTCGGGCCCGACAGCAGTGCCTCCAGGTCGGTAAGCAGTTGCTTTGGGCCTTTTCTTGATCATATCTAAAAATGTACCAAACAAAGCACATTTGAATTAGGATTATTATTTTTGAACATGTTTTCCTTCATATATTAACTGTGTCTCACTTGCCTTCTTCCACAGCCTGGCTTGCCAGGCTCACCAGCTCGGCATCATCCCCTGGCCACGAGGATGAGTCCAGCGTGCTCGTCTGATGTTAGTAAAAACAAATGTAATGTTATCCTAATTTGATGCCAATTTTTAATGACCAAAATATTGATATGACAGTATGATGTGACCATGATTTTCAACTCTTCCTGTGTGATAACACAGGAATAATCAAGTAAAAACACTTACTTGTTCAGCACTACTGTACTTGTCCATTATGTACGTGCGGAACCTCTTTAACTGCACGCTGGTAATGTCTGTCACTGGTAGGCACAACCACTTCCCACAGACCTATGTGCGGCGGCTACCCTTTCCCTCTGAACACCTCTGCTTTCTGCTGTCCTTTTGGGTTTTGAATTGCCGATAGAGTTCCCACATCTCTGCAAAGGTGCTGTTCTCAAAGCCCTTTTGGCCGTATATCCACCTGTCCACATTGGCCTCGAGGATACAGGAGACTTGAGGGAAGCTCTCGGCATATTCGGCCAGAAGGCCTTTGACCCACCGGTTCCCCACTTCTCCCTTCCGGTGTGGGTCTTCCACTTCTGCCTTGTGCCTATCGAGGAGACTGCAATAATAAACATCAATTTAGTGTCATAGTCATAAAAGCACTGCAATTGTGATGAGGAGAAAAGGAACTTTGTAAAGATGAATACTACACTTTTATAATAGCCATAAACACAAGTTATATAAACGCTTAGCAAACAATTGTATTAAACTTACAATGTTATGTAGCCCACGTCATTCTCCACTAGCCAGTGAAAGGGTGCATGGATATATTGGCCAAAAGGCAAGATCAGCTTTCCCAGGCACTGCTGGCGTGAGTGCTTATGTGTCCCTTTGGCTCGAAGGACCTTCTCCGCTCTGGCCATGGCAGTGGCCTTGCTGAGCAGCTCCACCGGAGGTGTGGGAAAAGCCTTTCTCTTTTCCCGGTACAAACGGGCCTCTTTTGATGGCACCACAACAGCCTGTTGTCGATCCCCTGGGGCTTGGGGAGTCCAAGGACAGGCAGGATCAGGGATCAGGCAGTGTCGGAACCGGGTAGGCAATCTGGTAACAAACGCGTAAAAGACTAGCATGAAGGCAAAGTACGATCTGGCAACGGGAGTGTGTCTGCTGAGGGTTTAAATACTGGCAGTAAAGCAACGGTGGAATAAAGTATTGACACAATTACATTTGAATAAACGTGAAGTATAAAAACAGACATGTCACAAATAATACACGTTTATACTTGTACTTCCTATTATTATGTAAAGTATAGGTATCAATGTGTAGTATATGTATGTATACACGATATTCTGTTTTTGAATGCAAAATAGAAGGTCGAGGGACATGAATAACGTCAAGTTAATATCATTAAAACGATCAAAGCGATAACGTCACACGGACTGTAGCCTACTATCAATTGTTAGAATGTAACGGTAAACACAAGCAGTAATGAGCTGGTTAACCCGAGATTAGATAGATAATGACAGAAAGTGAGCCTTAAACTCTAGTGGTTTGAGCATTCCATAGAGCACCCCATTTTTAGAGTGCAACCTCCTTTTACAAGACAATATCAGTCAGCTGTAAGCGGCCCTCTGACCTACAATAAAGCTATGTGATAACTACATCCATAGAGTGGACCATACGACCCCCACCGTCTTTGCTGGAACAGAAAACAAACAAACAAGAGCATTTAAGCTGTTGTAAAAATTCTGGTCACATTGCACCTGTTAACAAACCACTGGCACTGTTTCTGAGGGGGGGGCGACAGGAAATGGTCTCCAAATAGCTTTCCCATGAGCCTCTGGTCTGAAATAAAAATAAAAAGGGCTGGCAGGAGCCGCCCAGCGCGCTGTTGTGACCCCGTCATGGGAACCATGAAAAACTGTCTGTGGAGATTTGAGCAGAATAAATGAAACAGCAATCCCTAAGTATACATATTTACAACACTAATGCAAATGCTCATTTATCTTTAGCAAATAATAAATACACAAGAGAAGGGAGGCTTCTTCTATGTGTTTATATTAGTCCGTGTGTTTGTGTTGCACGCAGGTTATACGTGCTCGTGCATGTGAAGCTGTCTTGTTGACTTGTCTCAGACGCAACGAGTGAGAAGAGGAATAAGCAAAACACATTCAGAGAGTGGGAGAGAAGAGCCAATAAGACCTGTAAACAGAGCAGGGCATGTTAGCAATCATCGCCAAAGTAAACACATGCACACGCAGCACACTTCAACAAAAACATGTACATTAAACACCACACAAAACACTATTTATTCAAAGAAAACAATGTCGCTTCACAAGCTGAAGCATCTCTAAAAAGTGAGATTTCTGGGGGCACTGAAGAACAACAGGCTTTACTGACGCACGCCAACAAGCAGCGTTCACCTTTCTCTGCTTCCTTCTCAGACAGACTCTATTTCAGGGACCTCTGATGACTCTGTCTTGGCCATATCTCCCTTTTTCCACTGAAGAAAAAAGTTATTCATAATCCTCCCAATAACTCAGCACTGTTTGTCTAATGTGATAAAGCAAAGGGAGCGTTCACAATCTAAATTTGCATTCCTCAGAAGTGAATGTCTTTGTCAGCTGGAGTAATACAGTTTGCTTGGTCTGCCTCCTGCTGCAGGGAGGCTGTTTACATGGGGACAGCTCAGAGATCCAGAGAGAAGACAAGGCTCCTGGCTTCCCCCACAAGAAAGGCCTCCGTGGGTGGGCAGCGCTTCACCCCCTCATGTTCCAAGATCATCCCCAAGACGCACAAGAAGAATACAACTCTCAAAGGAATTGACAGATTTTGTGCCAAATAGTCCATTTTATGACAGGGCCGCCCTTTCAACTGCATCGTCTGGACTTTAGAGCCTGTCACTTGACGGGGACATGTTGAGAAATGAGCAGAGATTATCCTTAAAATAGCAATAGGAGGTCCGTTAAAGAGGGAATCCCCTTAAATCTTATTTTTCCCGTTTTGGGGAACTTTAGGGTCTGTGTTAGGACCAACAGACCAGAGGTTAGAGGTGGGGCCCCTAAGGGGACCCTTTACTGCTCTCATCCCTGGCTGAAGGTAATCAGAAACACAGGCTGGAGTGATCCCCGGAGTGTGATGCTAGATAACACTCTGGCAGGCATCAAACATGGGGAAAGCGTCACACTTGTTCTTGTGTTCTAAAGGCCATGGCTACTTGCTCCTGAAAGGCCTTGAAATTAATCTCAATTATTTTCTTAAAAAGTGTTTAGAATGTAATCCAAGGCCAAAAGGAGCTAATGATTCCTGTAGCATGGCGTGGGGCAAAAACATGAGAAAGCCAATAATCTGTGTCCTTTTTTCGGGGGGGGTGTCAATGTAATAACGTAACCAGATGAGTTATTACAGCGTCCGGTATCATACAGATGCAGGAATTGCACACGCCTGTTATCTAACCGACAGGTCCGCACGCACTCTTCAGCCGAAACTCTCTCGTTTTATTCATTGATGCAGCCAACCCCCCCCAACTGCATAACCTGCCGCTCAATGCGCAGTGCAGATACGGTAATGAATACAAAATAAGCATTAATTCACAAACTAAATCAGGAGACCTTTAAAGTTTTACGTTCACATCAAAGTATCAGTAGGCTACGTGTATGAAACACATGTCTTCCAAAACAGTTATGTGCAGAAACATTGCATGCAATAGTCCACCTTCTCTTCCCTTTCTAACACACACGGCAAGTGCAGCAGCAGTCTCAATCTCATCTATTCAGGTGATCGGGCCCTATATGGGTGCTATCCGCGGTGCTGATTTTCTGATAGCACCCTGTGCTAATTAAACAACTCCAATAAAACAACTACTTCAGACTGACTAACACCTGCAGCTAAATCCAGGCAAGCAATGCACAATAACCAACAGAACCACATCAGAAATTGCACACATAGCTACACGGGCAGTTCAGGCAACAGGTATGCCACAGAGAGAAAGGGGTGTGCATTTCATTCACCATATTTGAAGAGGTGGTGGCAAAGTGGTCAATAACAATGTCATAGAACTTCCCAGTGGCCTTTAGGTCCTCCACAACAACAGAGTCAATGGATATTGTGGCTAGGTTGACAAATCTATCCTGTCCACACGTGTTCCTCAGATACGTTTTTATCCTTTTTAGACGTCATAAGTCTGACAAATTAGTTTGTGTGTTGGACTGTAGTTCCCGATGGCTCTCATGACAACTGATGTTACAGCTTTTGCGTCTCTTTCTAAGCTGACATCAAAAAATCAGAGAAAACGTTCACACACACTGCCTTTTTCATTCACATATCTGATGATGACAGTGAGTTGGCACTTATTGGAAATGTCTGATGTGTCATCCTCTTGTACAGCAATGAAAGGAGAAATGTGTATTTCTTTATCTGTCTCATCCTGGATAGAACGAGCTATGTATGCTTTCAATTATGTCATTTTGTATGGTGTTTGACATACCGCTGAAGACTGTTGACGATCCCAAGTGCTCCGCAAGTGCAGTGTCAAACTCTGCAAATGCACGTACTAGCTCCACGAAATGTTCCCTGTTAGAGCTGCCAGCGGCCTCATTGTGTCCCCTGAATGCTTGTTCTTGACGCGCAAGGTACAGGGCAGCAATGATGAGTTCCCTCAAAATATCCCGGTTCTTTTTTACTTGTTCATTGTGCTTCTTTGTGCTAATGGTTCTTGCTAAATCCAGAGCTTCGTCAATCCTGACGCGTCCAAAAAGCTTCAATTTCACAGCACAATCTATGTGATTTCTTGATTTAGCGTGCCTCTCAATCGCCCGTGACAGATTGGCAAGGTCGATGAATCCTGAAGTTGCCCAAGGATTGTTCAGGGAGCACGAATCCTTGTCAAAAAGAAGACATGGCCAGCAAAATAGACGCTGAAGTTTAGCGCTTCCAGCCACTCCGTGCGGACATAATTGTCCTCATTGAACGTCTTTTTGCTCCCTTTTTACTCTGTGTACACAGCTCGAGTGCGGGCATTGGCCTGTCATCTGATTTAATTTTAGTTGCTGCTGTAGCGGAAGTTTAGTAAAGTTATGTTTGATTAAGTACGCCAAATCTCCACCCTCCATAATGCTTCATTTGCTTGATCATTTCTAACGGCGGTGATGACAGTTACAGTATTAAAACTGATGTTGATGTGATTTGATTGGATGGCAGTGTCCAATCAAATCGCTAGCCGCCAGCCGCCTCTGAAGGGAAGCAAGAGGCAGCTGGCTTCCCTTGGCATGGCCCTGACCAATCACAGGTTGGCAGGGGCATCACGTTTTTTTTTACCAAGGGAAGCCAGATTCGGCTGGCCTCCTCTCGCAACAGTGAATGCAATCTACTGTTTCACCATAACATCTAGAGGGGCGCTGTTTGTTTCACTCTTTGTAAAATACTCAATGAGAATGGGGGAGAGACGGGCCGGTAGCAACACACAGCAAAGGAGAATTATTGAAACAAAACAAAGTGTTTTTATTTATTTATTTAAATTATAACTAGAATCCGAAAAACAGGGGAAGCCTGGCTTCCCTTGGCCTCCGGGAGAAAACGCCACTGGTGGAAACGCAACAAAAAACGGGCCGGGCACGGCACGCTTAAACCGAGCCTGTAGTGGAAATGCGCATTTAGACAAAAGCAGTGTTTCTCAAAGTGGGGGGCGCGCCCCCCCTGGGGGTGCAGAGGCATGACAGGGGGGCGCGAGAGACCAGGAGGAAAAATGGTTATTAAGAATAAATAAGTCATAATTTGAAAATGTTTTGATTCTAAAATAATATGATACAGTATAGTACAATTACATCTGGGTCTCTGTGTTTCATTCAAGCTCGGCTCTGTATGAGCCATTTTGTGTGTGTGCGCGGGCGAGAGAGAGAGCGCACCGGAGATCGTTGTTGTTAGCTTCTGGTGCTAGCGAGCTACGCTAACGGATATAAGGAGCTTTTTCAACAACAAGGTGGAGGAGAGTCCTCTCCTGTCAGACTGAGAGGCTCAGTGAACTAAAGGAATCTGAGTATTTAGATAGTTAACTTTAGTCTAAGTTATCTCAGTGGGTCTCAAACGTTTTGGTCACGATTCATGTAAAAAATTATTTCCGAGGCACACGTTTACATGATCATTATAGTTATAAAAAAATAAGAGAATAAATGAAAAACAGGTTTGAAATACCATATGACAGTAAAAAAAGAATAAAGTTTAAAAGGGTGATTTGTAAAATATCCATAAAGAAAAAGTAAATCTGTTAACAGTGCTGTTTCATATGGGTGTTGAGAGATGTATCCATAGATCTCTCCATTTTGCTCTCAAAGTGCACCAGATTGATGCACTTCAATATTTAAAAAAGAATCTGCCCCCGGACCCCCCTACGTGAGGTCCACACACCACCTATAAAAATAGCACTTTAGCCCTGCTTACACTTACGTATATGCCGTGAGCTGATTATCGAGCCTTCATTGTAACAGTCGCGGGTACACTGTGTATTTGCGTGGGGAGTGTTGCAGTAGAACATTCCACTGTAGCGACCGTCTACATTAATGGGAAACCCTAAATGTTTCATGGGAGCCTGCCTGCAGACCTCCACTCTCAGGACAGTTCCGGTGCAGGCTGCACTCTCAGGACACCTCCACTGTCAGTACAGGAAGTGACGATTCTGACGAACACGTTTTTTTTCCCGCCCACCGAAGGACTCATTTGATGGAATTTTTCAAATCACAATGGAGACTCATCACGGAGGTGATGAGTCCGCCCACCGTGCACTTTGGGTCGGCCTTGGTCAAGCCCTTTTGACCCCCCCAGCCTGGTTCTCGTAAAAGTTTTTCGCTCAAATGAAACCATGGAGGAATGTAACTGGAGTTGACAGGGGACTCTGCCCGCCTCACGAGTGCCTATTTTCGGACACTTTTTTTCACTTTCCCCCCTATTTTCCCCGGTTTTATTATTTTTAATTTTTTTGGCTATTTCACCCGGTTTCTACCGGGGACATTCCCCGGTCTCGGGTGTCCCCCCACGGCCTGTGTCCATATATATATATATATGGACACAGGCCGTGGGGGGACACCCGAGACCGGGGAATGTCCCCGGTAGAAACCGGGTGAAATAGCCAAAAAAATTAAAAATAATAAAACCGGGNAAGGCACGTGTTTCGTAGACCACCCCTAAAATTCTGCGCCTCCTACGTGTATACGTCGGAGCTTTAAAGGGCGTTGTTTCCTGCCGGATACCCGTATCTAAGACAGAGTATAATGAACACCACCTTGTATTTTTATTAAACACCACATTTATACACTAGAACCTTTACATTTTGGGTAGGTGTTTACGTAAATTTTCTAAACGTTTGAGTGTTATGTAAACGTTTACATTTTGCCTAGTCGTTTATAATGCGATTTATAAAAGTGTTTATTTTTTTTTTAGACAACTTATAGGGAAACCTCCCGTTGAAATAAAAAGTCAAAAAGTGTTATGTCATACAGGTTGTAAATACTTATTGTTCAACGTTTTGCGGGGTCTAGGGTGGGGGAGGGGAGGTCCACCCATAAGGGTCACTTATCTGTTGTTTTGCTGTTTGTTTTTATTTGCTTCCAGTATCTTATTTATATTTTTTTTTATGATAATATATTTTTCTATATATATTTAGTTCAATTTTATTTACTTTTTTGTCTTTATCCTGGTTTGATTCGTGGTATGTTGTTTTTACTGCATTATCTGTCAATATGCACATCTATTAGTCTATAGTTATTTTTGTAGGTGTTATTGGTTATTCGTAAAAATCAAATACGATAAGAATACGGTCGGAAGGATTTGGAATCACGACTGTTCCAATGCTATTGTTGAAGTTCGAGTGTCACATTCCTCGGGGTCTCACAGCGTCCAGGTTATCAGTCTCTCCTTTACGTTTCCAACTTAGTCCACTCCCTATCCGGAGATTGTACCCAATTATCTTATCGCTGGTTCAAAACAGCATAAGACAAAACCTGATTTGGCACGGTCACTCATAAATGTAAAAAGGTTCAGATCCGGGTTCGTAGTGAAGGGACTTAGGCTACTTAATCCTTCCCCTAAAAAAGGAAAAGTTAAATCCGTCATACTCTGCCGCCCGTACGCGTTACTCGTATCCGTGGCGCTAAAAACACCTCCCTCCTCCTTGGGACAAGGTCCATAAGTTGTCAAGGTTTTTATCGACAAACTTCCTAATCCTCGTACGTACGGACGGTCTATAAGGTCTCCTCACTGGCTTTGTGTCTTCGTGTCTTTGACGAATCTACTGCCTGCTAATGAGTCTTGTATACCGGGTCCCTTTGTCCTTCTTATTACTGTGGACCCTGTCCAGCCGCGTTGTGACCCCTTTCTAGAACATCAAGACAACAACTCATTACATCGGCCACAGATGGAATTAACCTAATTAGGTAAGTTATGTCTTTCTTTCCACCACATATGCACTTTTGTTAACGGAAGGGTCCGAAGGAGACTTTATCTTAGTGGTTATAGAGGAAAGGGTACACGAAAAAATCAAAGACAGGGTACAACCCTCCCGCTCAACTAAGTCTTAGTTACAGATATAAAAACCTGTGCGGGAAATAAATTTATCTAAGTGTAAATTCCTTGCTCACTCGATCTAGAAATCCTCCCACCTGTAGCTAATCTTTGGCGGAAATCGCGCTCCATTTAAGGCGGGGCCTCGCATATGACGCACACCTGTTAGCCTGTTCCACCATTCTTCGTTTTCCGAGGCTGATTCTTGCCTCGCTTCTGAAGGACCTGACTCGGAAGACATGTCCTACCAAGGAAGCGTCCTCGACATTGAGAAACACCCAGTTAATGTGAAATTATGTTTTCATACTTACCTCATTCACACCAACGCAACTCCGGTTCAAGCTCCGTGCTAGAGCTTTTCAGGTTCAAAACCGGTTCTTCGGTTTGGCTCCGGCTCTTTCCACACTGCCCAGAGTCCGACTGGTGCTGCGTCATTGCCTCATCGTTTGCGTCATGACGTAACCGTTTGCGTGCCTGCTTCATGAAGCCAAACCGCGCGGAAACCCCTCACAGCTGACACCGACAACAACAACAATGGCCAATTGTGCTCCAGCTTCCTCTGTACCTCTTCGGAAGACCAGATTCCCAGTAGGTAGCTGGTCTCTTCAATGGACCACTGCTGCTTGTGAAGTTTCTCCATCGGTAAATGTTAGGTTTTTGTTCCAGCATGTCGTCATTTTATCATTGTCATATCTTCTCTATAATACATGTATTTGATATATTTATGATTATGGCTGAACTGTATTTTGTTTATTTTGTGTTAGAGTTCACCTTGCTTTCACTGTGAATCTTTAGTTTTCTGTGGAGCTTTTTTCTCTGACTGATACATGCTTAGTCACAAAGTGAAAACAAGCCGGCTGCTGCCCCCAGCGATACACTGAAAGCAACATACTGCATGTAATCCCCAGAGAGGAATGTTGATGTGCATGAGTCCACATCAGGATGTCCTCGGGCAGCGAGGGACAGGAAGATTGTTTGTGTGTCTGCTTCTCTCTCAGACTGGTTGCGTGCCGCCGCTCTCAGACCTGGGACCAGCTGAATGATGAGTGAATGAGTCAAAGGATGGGAACCTGCTGATCATCACAAATGTTCGACAATTATACCCAACAAGACACGCAACACAGCTATGTTATAAGGGTGACTCACCGGCAGCATTCCTCTTCCACCTGTGAAACAACACCGTGATGATTGATTCCACAATGTTGTCCTCCAAATCCCTACAAGAGCTAATTATTCCCACGGGAGCAATACAAATCCATCTATAAACTGCCGATTCAGTGGTTTGGCAGTGTAGATTGGGGATGTATTTCAGAGATGTCTCAGCTGGGAAACTTACATTATTTACAGTTTGAAGGCCAAAGAGTGGGCCAGAAGGCAGTGATCCTGCTGCTTGAGATGAAAAATGAACACATCTACAGCTGTCACTCTGGGAGACAACTTGAATGATCTGCTTCTAAACATCCTGCAGGAAAGCTTTGGAGTTTTCCTTGGCATGTGAGGAGAGTGTGGTTTTGGTTCCCTCTTGCTGAGAGACTGAATTATTTATTTGCTTTCAAGACAATATCTTATTTAGCTGTCATTCACATGCCATCCCAATATGCAGGACAGAGTGATGGTTTACTGCAGGGTATCAGTGTGTGCTGTCACAGAGCTGCACATCAACATGTGATGACACGCTTTGAAGAACAAGAGTCTGGAGTCGGTGGACGCCAGGTGCGCATAACTTACGTAATTAATCATATATTTTCGATTATAAGGAGTAGAAATATGATTCAGATATCGCGGAATTGCTGGAAGGGTAGCTTTCCAGCGGTACCTCCTGTGAGACTGTAACCAGGACACGGCAGCCAATATGGCCGCTCAAAGCAACTTGACTTTACACTGTGTGGGATTGGTGGATTCGTGTGTCCGTCAAGGAAATCTCGGCCGGCAGCCATGATGGTCTGAAATGACCAATGGACCAGTGGCGTTTTCTCCCGGAGACCAAGGGAAGCCAGGCTTCCCCTGTATCCGTCTCGAGTATTTTTACAAAGAGTGAAACAAACAGCGCCCCTCTAGATGTTATGGTGATTGGACACTGCCATTCAATGAAATCACATCAACATCAGTTTTGATACTGTAACTGTCATCACCGCCGTTAGAAATTACTGTGCATTACTGTGTGAAGTTGATCGAGCTGTGCGTGTACCAGGGGGTTCTGCTGTGAGGTGGAACTTTAAAAGCCGCGCGGTACAAGCCATCCATGAAGGACGCGGGTCGCTCTGTATCGCTTTCGACAAGATAATGACAGAGCCGGGATGGGTCAAAGAGACCATTGCACAGAGTGCTTCCTTGAAGCAAAAACTTGAGGATTTTGACTTCACCTTCCTGCTCGGGGTCTTTCAGTCCATTTTCAGCCTCACAGAACCACTCTTCCAGGTTCTGCAAAGTAAGATGGTGTACATAAAAACATGCCAGGATTGGATCATGAGCAATCTCAGCGCTCTCAAAGCCACAAGAACAGATGAGACATTCAGTCGCATTTACGATGAAACAGTCAAGGCAGTCGGAGATCCTGCGCCCCGACGTAAACAACGTCGCCGCGGCTGGGACGACCTGGAGCAGGGGTTTAACCAGCACCAGCAAGAAGGAGACGAAAAAACGGTTGTGTCTTTCCGGCGTCTTCATTTCCAGATTGTTGACGGCATAGTGTTGCACATGACCCAAAGATTTGCAGATATGAAGCACCTGAACTTTTTTCGGATACTGGAACACACATCATTCACATCTTTCTGCAAGCTGCATTTCCCAGTAGTGAGCTGGCTCAGCTGATCAACACGTATCCATTCTTTGATGAGCAGAAGTTAAGGAATGAGCTGCACACGCTGTACAACAAGAGGTTGTTTCACAAGCCACCAGGAGAGCTGATAGAGCTTCTTATTGAGGATTACCTACAGGGCACACTCTCCGAGGTCTACAAGCTACTCCAGCTCATGCTCACGATAACAGCCACCAGCACATCAGCAGAGCGCTTCTTTTCCTGTCTAAAAAGGATAAAAACGTATCTGAGGAGCAAGTGTGGACAGGACAGACTTGTCAACCTAGCCACAATATCCATTGACTCTGTTGTTGTGGAGGACCTAAAGGCCACTGGGAAGTTCTATGACATTGTTACTGACCACTTTGCCATGAAAGACAGGAGAATGGCCTTCGTCTTCAAATAGGGTGAGTGAAATGCACACCCCTTTCTCTCTGTGGCAAAACTGTTGCCTGAACTGCCCGTGTGTCACGATCTGTCTGTGTTGTGTTTTGTCTTGTCTAGATCTGTCTTTGGTTTTCTGTCTGCGTTGTGTTTTGTCTTGTTTAGATCTGTCTTTGGTCTCCTGTGTGTGTTCCTCCTACCTGTTCCCTCCTACCTGTTTTCTTGATTGTGTTCACCTGGTGCCCCTGTGTTTTCTCCTCCCTCCTCACCTGTCTCTTGTTTCCTTGATTAGTCCTGTGTGTATTTAAGTTCTGTTTTTTCTGTCTGTCATTGTTGGTTCGTCGTTTGTCTGTGACTGTGTTCACGGGGAGTAGGGATGGGTACCGGACCGGTATTTAGTCAATACCGGTACCTGATTGGACGGTATCGTATACCGTAAGCCGCTGGACAAACGGTGCTGCTTATCGATAATTCTGTTACGTTACTTCCTTAGTTTTAACTTTAAAACCATTCTGGTTGGTTGGGAACCCCTCATCCCGTGTGATGTATCCGGTTTGAGACCCTCTGCGATTTGGCCACTGTAAAATGCCACTCCTTCGCAGTCTCTCTCAGCGGCTTCTATTATGTGTTGGAGACTCCCCAGGCATGGCGGACAGAGCCAAAGTGGATCCAAGGTCTGGGTGGCACTTTTAAAAATGTAAGTGGCGATAGTGCAATTGCATCTATGTACTCAAATTAGTTGCTTGTAAAGGGGGTGACACAAGCAAGCTTAATGAGAAGATTTGCAAACGAGACACTCATTGGATCTAAAACGGTGGGTTAGCGATACTGCTAGGCTAATCGTGCTAGCGGGCTTAGCCGCGCCGTGGTGTATATGACCTGACGAAGGGCTCACAGGCAGGTTACTGCTGCGCACGGGTCATATGTTTTGTTTACCTGAGTGCAGTCTTGCAGGCACATCCCCTTGTCTTTTTTTTAGTTTATTAACACCAAATTATTGAAAAGTACATAAGAGTATCGAAAATACCGATACCGATAAGCAGTACCGGTACGGACCGTATCGTAAATCCTAACGATACCCACCCCTACCGGGGAGTGTTCTGTTTACCGTGTATTCTGTAAAGGTTTATTTTCGTGTTATCTGCATTTGGTCCATGGCTTGCTTCGGCTCACCGTAACAGACAACCAGACACAAAATGGGACTTTTGATGCTACCGCCGGAACGTCTTGGGTACTTCTCTGGGTCATTTTTTATAGTGGTATGAGGCCATTCATCTTTCGGGGTAGAGTGGCTGCTTTGAGGAGGCAGCGGAGGTGCTCGCAAGCCCTTGGCTCAGGAGTTGTTGCCTGAGGTGGCTACAACTTTTTTACCAGTAGTTCCCTGGAAACTTTCTCAGCCTCAGTCCCTTTCCTGGGATCCGATACTATCCTGGTAGAGGTCCACGGTGTTCTCCAGAAGGGTCCTCTAGAGACGCAGGGCCAGGATTCAGCCCGTGCCCCAGACAGCCATGGTTCCAGCCCCCGTCTGGCCCAGCAGCCATGGTTCCAGCCGTTCTGGCCAGCAGCCTGGTTCCGGCCCCGGTAGCAATGGTGGGCCCCCAGTTCTGGCCCCAGCAGCATGGTTCGCCCCAGTCTGGCCAGCCAATGCCATGGTTGTGCCCCGGTTCGGCCCAGCGCCATGGTCCGGCCCTGGTTCGGCCAGCAGCCAATGGTCCTGGCCCAGTTCTGGCCCCAGGCCATGGTCCTTCTCTAGCCACTACTCAAGTCCTTCCCTAGTCCTCTTCTAGTCCCTTCTCTAGTCCCACTCATAGGTCCCTTCTTCTGTCCCTTCTCAAGTCCCCTTCTTCCTCCTCTGTCCCTTCCCTAGTCCCTTCTTTAGTCCCTTCTCTAGTTCCCCTCTCTAGTCCCTTCTTTGTCCCTCTTATCCCTTCTCTATTCCCTTCTCTAGTACTTCCTAGTCCCTTCTCAAGTCCTTTACTCATAGTCCCTCTCAAGTCCTACTGAAGTGTCGTTGGAGGTTCGCCTGGGGTCCTGCAACTTCCATGTCCTGTCGCGTGGGCCCGCGACTACTCTTCTCCGGGGGTCCTTCCACCCATGTCCTGTTCCCGTTGGGGTCCCGCCGACACCTCTTCTGCCGGGAGTCCTGCCAACCCTGTGTCCTGTCCCGTTGGGGTCCCGCCGCTGGCTCTTCTGCGGGGTCCTGCCAACCTATGTCCTGTCTCGTTGGGGGTCCGGCCGGCTGCTCTTCTGCCGGGGGTCTGCCAACCTGTGTCCTGTGCAGTTGGGAGGCTTCGCCAACTACTCTTCTGCGGGGGTCCTGCAAACTCCATGCCTGTCGTTGGAGTCCCGCTGAGAGTCCTGCCACGTCCCCATGGCCTTGTTCCGTGGGAGGAGGTCCGCGTCACTGTCTCCGCCGGGGTCGTGCCAACTTCTGGTCCTCTTCCATGGGATCCTCCCGGGCTGTCCCGTCAGCGCCTTCTGCCGTCCTCCAGATTCTTCCGTCGCGCCGCTTCGCCCTCGAGCCCGGCCCCTGAGCGCCCGTCTTTGCCTCAAGCCCGGCCCCCCTGAGGTGCCGCGCCTTCGCCCTCAATGCTCGCCCCCTGAGTATCGCCTGCTGGTGCCTTCGTCCCTCCATGGGACTTGCCTTGCCCCGGGCCGTTCGCCCGAGCCCCCTCGGACTCTGCCTTGCCCCGGCGTCCGCCGAGGCCCCTCCATGCGTCTCTGCCTTGCCCGGCGTCCGCCGAGACCCCTCCATGGTCTTTGCTTTGCCCCCGGGCCGTGCGCCCGAGATCCCTTCCGGGTCCTTCGGCTGTGCTCCTAGGTTCCAGCCCAAACCCGTCCTCCTGACCCCCTCCCACCCACCCTTGTGGCCCTAGTTTTTTCTGATCTGTCATTTTGGTTTGTTGTTTGTCTGTGACTTGTGTTCACCGGGGAGTGTTCGTTTATCCGTGTTCTTGAATAAGGTATTTTCAGTGTTATCTGCATTTGGTCCTGCTTGCTTCGGCTCACCCGTAACCCGTGTAGCTATGTGTGGCAATTTCTGATGTGATTCTGTTTATTGTCGCATTGGCCGGTTGCCTGGTTTAGCTGCGTGTTAGTCAGTCTGAAGTAGTGGTTTTTTGCAGTTGTTTAATTAGCAGGGTGCTATCCGAAAATCAGCACCGCGGATTGCACCCATGTAGGGCCGATCCACTCTGACATAGATGAGATTGTTTTATATTTGTGTTACCTTTTGGACCTACGGGACTGAGCTAATTACCAGAGACGGGGACTGTTGCTGCACTTGCCGCATGTGGTTAGAAGGGAAAGGGAAGGTGGCTATCCAGAAAGTGTT
Organism: Notothenia coriiceps; assembly: GCF_000735185.1. Classification (NCBI taxonomy): domain Eukaryota; kingdom Metazoa; phylum Chordata; class Actinopteri; order Perciformes; family Nototheniidae; genus Notothenia; species Notothenia coriiceps. The sequence goes on from NW_011369945.1 coordinate 27,455,536, forward strand.
TCGCACATATTGTTTTTGAATTCATGTGTTTCATACACCTACTGATACTTTGATGTGAAGTTACACCTTTAAGATCTCCTGATTTGTTCGTGAATGAATGCTTCTTTTTATTCATTACCAAATCTGCACTGCGCATTTGAGCGGCTGGTTATTGCATTTGGGGTGGGGGGGGTTGTTGCAGAAATTAATAAGTAAATGGCTTCATTCATAGACGAGAGAGTTTCAGTGGGAGAGTGGTGTGACCTGTCGGTTGAGAACAGGCGTGTGCAATCCGGGCATCTGTGTGATACAAATTGTGTAAATGATACCGGGGCGCTGAATCCACTCATGGCGTGGTTACGTTATGACCACAATCCAATGAACGCAGGCGAATGTGATGCCGCCATGAACGACAGCTGTGGTTT
>NW_011369945.1:27455984-27470575 GCF_000735185.1 Notothenia coriiceps
CGAAACAAAAGTATCTGATAACAGAGAGTTTAGGACCGTTGGGGCTTCTTCACCGTCCCCGCGTCACAGGATTATCATCGTCATTCGTTGCTCATGACCTCTTCGAAACAAAAAAAAAACTAGGTTACGACGTGTTTGACTGACTAGGTTACGGACCAACACATACATGATGTTGTGTAATTTGAAACCAAAACTAAGGCCTCAGGATGACTTTAAGACTTGAACATGGTCATTTTTGTTTTGTAACATTGAATACAAAATAAAAAAAAAAAGTATTAAAAAAAAAATAAAAAATCCCGATCCCCGATTTTTTTTCTCCCGATTCCGATCTTTTGAAAATCACGTGATCGGCTCCGATCACGTGATCGGATCGGGACATCTCTACTACTACCCTGAATTCACACTCTCCATTATTTTTCCACTTGTGCAGGAAGGAAATGATTCTTAACTTGTCCCCTAGAAAATGCACACACATCGACTAAAGAACACATTGTCAGAACCAGTTCCTTGCAATGTGTTTTGTGCAAGACGCTGAGAAATGACCTATTTTGTCGTTTAGATTCGAGAACTTGTTGTGCAAACCACCCGCTTTGTCTATTTGGTACAAACAGTATTTCTGTTCCTTCGGTTGGAAACCTCACTTTCACTGCAATACTTTTTTACAGGAAACATGACAGATGTTGTTCAACAAATGTGAAAAGCTTCAATACTCAACTCACTGCTGTGATGTATCATCCAGCTGTGAAAAGATGGAGCAAAACCAGCCTCAGCTTGACTAACACAGAACTGCATGTGTCCGACCTTGTGGTCAGCACACAGGAAACCAGAACATCAGCGACCTCGACCCTCTTCATCAAAAAGTTACTCATTGCTGATTATGTCAGTCAGAAAGGTTTCTTGATGGAGTCCTTGGTCTTCAGAGAGTCTATGCTGTCAGCTCGTATTGTTGTACAGCAGTATGAGAGACAGCAAACATGTTTCAATTATCTCTGGAGAATGCATCTGAACACCAAGGTTTAAACTTTCTTTCACCAACAGATAGACCTTTAGAGGAAGTTGTAGGATTGGATATATGTTAGGTACATGGCACCCTGATGTAAGTGACCCTGAAGTTCCACAAGGTTTTGTCATACTCAGAAAAAATACTTATATCATCGAACAAAGTTTATCCTTTATGGACTTATGATTACACTCTAAAGTAAAGTTTGCTTCTACACTTAGCTCCCAGTTTTGCGGCTGCCCTCAGCTTTATCCCGCATGTTAGCTTCTCTCAATTCCTTTTTTTGCTTTTATTGCTCTCACCAAAACTGTTTAGGTTCACTCCTCTAGCTGTCATAATCTCATTTCATATGTTGCGGTGGAGAGGTGGGTACAAAAAGCCATGACTTTAACTCGTTTTGGACCCAAAAGTCAACACGGATATCAACATCTTCTGTAACTAATCTTTATGTTTATGCCTTAAACGTGTATTTCTTTAATAGACAGCAGGGGTGGTACACTGGTTGCAAACAGAAGTCTGGTTGTATAGAAGTCTATGAAATAATGACCCTACTTTTCACTTAATATCCTCAATTCACATTTTCCTTTTGAGTTAACGGTCTTAAATGCTGGTTTCAAGTCTTCTCCCATTAAAAGTAAAAGGGGGCGGGGTTACCTTGTGATTGACAGATGGCTACCAATGTTATGGTGTTGTCATTGTTTTAGTTTAAAAAACTTAAAACCTTCATCAGTTTGTTTCAAGTTCAAGAAAGTAACATTTCTCATGTCATTCATTTGATTTAGCGTTTTACTTTTGGTTCCCTGTGTTTTCTAAAATTAGCTAGGAGAAAGGACAACATCATCAATCTCCTGTGGCAGAGCCATATTTGCACTTTTTGTTTTACAGGACACAGTTGTTTATGATTTGGTTCAATTCAATTAATTAACATTATTTTAAGTGCCATCAAGTTGGCATTAAAGCCCGTCACCATAACGGTAATCTTAGAATATGATAACTGTAAATACTTAGATTTCACACATGCCAGATGGGTATTCTACAAGTACAACATATTTCATTTTTCTTTTAAGGTTCATGCTTTTGAAATTGTCAAATCAATGCTTTCACCAAGGCAACACTTTAACCACCTGGAACAGGGTTTTGGAATTGCTCAAAAAAGCCTGTTTTAAGCTTTTGGAGTGTGTAGTGGCTGTCAGAACATTTCACTTACATCATGTAGAGTGAACCTTTGGCACACGGTATGAAAAGCTCATTTTCATACAGAAAGCTGAGGTGTATATGGAAATGATGTGCTTAAGGTTCTTTGAATACATTGCCAATTCATCATGAAAGTGATAGAACTGGTACCATGAGCCATTATTAAAGGGCCTAGTTGCGATTTGATGTCAGAAAATGCCTGAGGTGAACTCAGGTTGAAGCTGCTGTTGTTCCTTATTTCTCATATGAAGCTCCTTGTTGGACTGTAGGTGAACTCTATTCAAAGTTGTATAGCTCCAAAAGGCTGAAACACATTTTCTGGTCTTATCAATCAGCCCAACGAACAAAAGTGAGCTATATATTAACAATGTCTTGCTTATGCATAGATTGTTTATGTTGAATTCCATATGGTTTTATGCAACTTAGTCCTGTTTGTGGCTTAAGACAGCTAGGAAGTCTGATGATCACTCAGATTGTTCACATGTTTACAGTTTAACCAGACTATTATAAAAACATTTTGGGGAGGTTTAACCAAGAAGCAGTTGGGTAATGATAACTAAAGCTAAACTAAAGCTTTGACTGAGAGCTTTCCACAGACACCTGAATGGGAGAGATTGGACCTTGTGGACATTATGCTTTTTACACTCCTTTTCATAACTGTTTGCCCTGCAGTTTAGCAACACATTGTCTTAAACACATTGTTATATATAGGTGCATGTAAATGGTCTGCAACGGCTTGAATCCAGTTTCTCTCCCACACCGGCCTGAAATCCATCGTTAATCAATTTGACTCTCTTTGTTTTCTTCTGTAACACAGTGACATCACTTGCGCTTCAATTGGCTTTCGCTCCAACACATTGTACCTGATTGTCTGAGGGGCGGGACCAATCGCAACAGCTGACCAATCACAACAGAGCCGGCCAGCTAACCGATCAGAGCAGACTGGGCTCTGGTTTCAGACAGAGGGTGAAAAGAGGTGCTGCAGAACAGGCAGCATGAGGAGAAGAGCTTTTTGAACATTAAAGCATGGAGACATGTCCCAGGAGAGGCACAACAAACGACCTTAATATGAGCACATGTCTTTAAATCATCCAATTTAGATTTAACAATACAGTTGAATGAGAAAAAAATATTTGTATTCATTTGTTTCAAAAAGAGCAATCTTTATCCGTACACTCCCTTTGTGTTTGACGTTGCAGAATCAGTATCAGCGAAGTGACTTCCATCTTTGCAGTCAGGGTTATTGCCATTTAAAGATATGGAAGTTAGTCATGAAGCTATGTGATAAAACAGTGAAGTAAGAACTAAGTGGCAGGCTTTTCGTTAACACTTTAAAACCATCGTTAGCACCCTTATTACACGACACAAAACAGGGTCAAGCAACAGCTCTCGTCATCTAGTGTAATTAGTATGATTTACTCTGTCATGTCAGCATCAGCAGCTCCACTCATTTAAATATAGTCTCCTAGTATGTTAGTGCAGCCATTATAAACAGTCCTTATCGTGGAGACTAATGCTGCAGTTCTTTTCTATTTGGTTGCAGTCCGTCTATCTCAAAGTGTACTCTCTTCATTTAGAGCTGAGCCCAAGGGGAGTTCTCGCAGTTTGCTACAGTCTGACCCTCATCAGTGATTTGTGGCTTCTACACAGGCCCTTATTTCCCCTCCTAACCCCCTGCTTTGTTTAGAGGCCTTGGGTTTGCTCGCGGTGGCTGGAGGATCTTTTCGAGGTGGTGACAGTCAGAGCGGTGTGCCATTTGGCCATGACGGGAATTAATGAGACATGCATGGGTAATGAGATTACTAAACTTGTAGCAGAAAGGAGGATTACCAGGTACACACTTTCTGTCAGAGCCTCAATTCTGCACCTGCACGCACAGCCCGAGTAACATTTCCAACAATGCCAGCACGATGAAGACAAGGCAGCTGTGCGATCTAATTTCTGGTGTCTGTCCGGGACCCCCACTACTCCCAGTGGTGTCAGGTTCATGGCAAAAAATACGACATCTGCCATGTTGTCTCTTCATCTTCTGTGGGGTTTCTAAATGCAGTATGTCGGGAAAAAAAATGCCGTTTCAGATTATCAATAACCAATAGATTTTCCTAGGGAGGGTACAGGAAGTATATGTGTAGATATATATACGTGTATATGATATATTTGTTGTAAATGTGTATCTACATGCTTTACAGTACGTTGATGTATGTAAGAGTGTGTGTTGGTATGTAGACGTGTGTGTGTGTGTGTGTGTGTGTGTGTAAGAAGAATTGAGCCGGGGGGGTGTATGCTGCCTTTAAGTTGGATGCCTTTGGTTATGTTCATGTTTGTTCTGCATTTATGTATAAGAGGTGAAAAATGTGATACAAATCTTAATGACAAAAAATAAATAAAAAATAAAACCAATAGATTTCGAGGAGGTCAACGTATGAATCCTCGGTAATGTTCAGAATCAAAGCATCTGCTAAATATCTCCCGAGTAAATTTGACGCCGATATTGCATACATAGAAAGAGTGAAAGCTGAATGGCTGTGTGCAGAGACAACGGCCATGACCTTTACATATTACATCATCAACACATTAATAATGCATTCTGCAGCACTTTGCCGTGTGCCATTACTATGTTTCAGATTGTGAGTCGCACAACAACAACAACAGCTCATTCTCCTCGCCAGCTTTGTCTGTCAACCAGACCTTCAGGGCCTGTTCAAAAATTAATGAGCAGTGCTTACTCTGTAAATAACTGCTGGTAATGCACCGTGGGTTATTTGAAATGTAAAACCTGCTGTCATGCTTTGATTATCTATGTATCTGCCCTGAGCGCGGAGTCAGTGTTCCATGCAGTGTGCTTGCTGGCTGACTTATTAAGGCATGTTGTCATTTGTGTGAGCGTGTTGGAACAATTCCCCTGAGTTGAGGAGCAACGGGAGTGACTGCAACAGCATTTTAAGGGGTACTTCATGTATGTACATAATTTCAGTGTTATCCTGAAGAGGTTGTCATTTTTTTTTCTGACTCCAAGGATTTACCCAAGCATTTACACAATACTGTCGACGGGCACTCGTTTCTAAGAAATCTTACACACTTTTTTATTTATAGGAAAAACGTAAAATGACATACAATCATTTGGCTTATTTTCAGTTGTGGAAGATATACTCAAGTAAAATAGCAATACTAAATTGAAAAAATACTGTTACAAGGATGCACATTTGTGTTCAACACAGTTGGTAAATGGGAAGACAACTTGAATATCCTGTATAATTCTGCAGGACATTTTAACCTATAATAGTATTTCCTTGTTTATTTAAAAGTTGATTTGGATTTTAGCTTATTATACGTGTCTGTAAAGTTAATTCTGTCACATACATGAAGTGGAGTTAACAGCACAATATTGGTAGCATAGCATACAATTACAACTTCCTCAAAACCTTTTAAGCTCATTTGCAGGTTCATATTTGTTTTTGTTCTTCTACTGTAACATTTATGTTCATAAATTGCTTTTTTTTTGTCCTCACAAAAACCTATTTAACACACGACAGGAAAGGAAAAACCCCCAAATCATAAAAGGTCTCCTAAATGTTCTAAATTAAAATCCACATACTGCGTAATCCAGGCAGCGTTTCAGCTTCATGCAGGTTAAGAGACAAATAGCTCCCGGACTGTGTGATCAATCAGTGAGTCAGTCCTCATTAGTTTAGTTCTGGATGTACCCTTAAACAAGCCCGACCCCGTGTCTTTGTTATTGTTTCTCTAGCTACTGATACCAGGCTCCTGCCGAGAGAATAATTAATTTGGGTAAGCTATCATTTAGATTCCTAGTCTCCTGGTCACCCTTTTTCTATATCGAACTGCAAGTCTATTTTTTGCCCCGTATCAATTTTTCATAAGCAGCCATTTGTCCTTAGGGGACGAATGTCATCTCAACACTGGAGTTCTCACCTTTCCCGACACCGTTGCACTGATATTTCATGGACACTGAAAGGCTTTAGGGACTTATTCTTACTTAAAGAAAAAGAAAAACATGTCCTACTTCAGCCTGCCATAGTCTTGTTGCTTCTGCTACTTCGAGTTTCATCCACACTCATACTTGTCAACCCTCCCGATTTTCGCGGGAGACTCCCGATTTCATTGGCCTCTCCCGGTTTCCTCCCGGGGTCATATTTCTCCCGCATTTCTCCCGATTTCTGACAAAAATCAGATTTACTCAGGACTGTTTCCACTCGGACTTTCATACAGCTGTTTGGTTTCCATGGTAACGCGTCTCTTTAGTAGCGACGCAACTGAAAGTCTGAGAGGGTGAGGAAGATAGTCACAGAAAACAGAACAAGAATCGACAACTACTCTACTCTCCGCTCACTCCTTTCCAGCCCACACATATGCTCCATCAAGGATGGTGCTACAGGCCGCAAGGCATTGCACTTAGAACTACAATAAGCATGTTAATGTTAATCTAACAGCTCCGGCGATCCACTAGCACCCCCCCCCCCCATTTCGCATTTTGAAATGCTCCCGATTTCTGTGGTCTCAAGGTTGGCAAGTATGTCCACACTGGAGCACCTCCACCCTGCATAAATATAATCTCAAACCTTTTTCCTTCATTTGATCATCTATTTGTTTCACCAGCGGCCACAATTGACCTACACAGATCAACATGAATGAATTTCGAAGGCACCTGATTATCAACCTGCTTGATGAGTCTGGGCTTTGCCTCCCACCCATACGCGGTTAGAAAAAACCGGAGTGAGGCTTGCTCCAGATGGTCATGCCCTTTAGAAGTCTCTCTCTTCCCTGTAATGGAGCGAGTTGGCTCTTACTCCCCAGACTGAGTGCTGGGATCAGTCCAGGCGGCTGCTGTTAATGAGCCTCGGTGTTCCCTCCTCTGTCACGCTGGGGTTTCTGGCTCAGCATATACCTTGCTTCTGTTTTATCTGCTCGTGTCTCTGCATGGGATCAGAAGGGGATTGGGAAACAGGTTGCCCAGTGAAACCAGAAGCTTCGGTCTGTCCCATGTGTGCTATAGCAATGGCTGACATGCTAACCCAATTGTGAATATACACACAGCCCTAATTTAAAGTTTTTGAAGTTTATATGAAGAGCAACTTGCGAAATGTAGATGACATTTATAATAAAGCATATCCAATGCTGAAAATGTAACATATTATCATTAAACTATCATTTAAGCAGACATACAATTGTTACTGATAATTCCCTCCAAGCTAAACTGACACAATTTATTTTCTCTTGAAAAATATTCAAGGACATTATTTGCATTGTAGTTGAAATTGTCTTATTTAATTAGGACAATATGGATTTGCATTTTAGAATTTAGGTACAACCTTTTCCACACCTCTTCCTAGAGTTACTGCTAGAACAGTTTTAGAAGTGATCAACAAAGTTCTTCTGAAAATCCTGGGCACATTAGTTTGGGGAATTGCCGTTCAGTATTGTCAATAAAGAACATTACCTATTTTAAACAGATATCTTTATTTGGACACATCACCAGATAACCTGTTCAACCCAGAGCCCCCCCCCACCATTTTTGCTGAAACAAAACACAAGTCTCACAAGAAGCGTCTAAATGAGCACGGAGCGAAAAAATGCTAACACACTTAGCACAGAACTCTAGGTATAAATACCTTTATTACATATCGGATCTGCACAAACAAGATATCGATTAGCAGGCTGAGATTTCACAGATTCCAGAAATATAAGTATCATCACTGAACGATCAGAACTCGCGACAGGGGAAGCAAACACAGACATCACAACACAGAGCTTTACGGAGCAAAAACGGGAGAAATATCTTACATTTTGCTGTTTCTGATCAAAAGTTGTGTTCAATGGCATCAAAACGATAAAAACGCTGCTGAAGGTTAATCCAATGGTTAATCCAATGTGTCTGTTTCACTTTGAAATTATTACTGATAATCCATCTACATATTTACTAGTTTGAGCCTAGGTTTCAGTTTTCAGAGCGTAACATAGCTTTCGTCTGCGCGTCACTGTGACTCCTCAATGGTAACCTGTGTGTGTATGTGGAACTTCCCCTTCGATTCTATTGGGTCTAACGGTTCAAAAGAGATGTCAATCACCAAAATTGACCAATGGGTTCCAGAGAAACGGCAAATCCACCCCAATGACCTCAGAGGTGGGTTTTCTTTTTCTAAATCTCTCTAAAAAGGTCAAATGTCACTAGTTTTGCATCAATCTTGATACAGACATATATTATATGTTATAGTTTGGATTCCTAAAGCTTTTAGTCTACTATCCCATCATTCAAGGGTGGTTTTCACTATAAGTAATGGTTTATTTTTGGACGGTCACTATAATTTTTTTTTTTTACTATGTTCAATCTGAATTTACTTTAAAATAAGAACATTTATATTGATTCTACTTCTAACTCACAGATGTAACCTTGCTTTGAGAAAAAAGATTATTAATTTTAGAAGTGAAGTTATAGTAATTTAACAGGTTCAAGGTTCTTTATTGTCAAACTAACATAGCTACAGAGTAATTATGTCGTTGAAAATCTTAGGTCACAGGCTTAACAGGATAAGGTTAATATGCTAAATGTGTTGCCAAATATGAAGCAACATTAATTAACTCCAACTTTCACTCATCTTTTAGCTTTGTTTTGGTCTTCACCAAATACCTTGCCTTTTAGCTGCTACATGTGCTCACTATAGCCGCTAACGGTTGTCTGGTGATAAGCCGGTAACGGACAATGGGTTTGTCAGAGCTTTTTCACCAAAAAAAAGGTTGACGACCAAAACCATCAAGTTGCAGGCCGTAAAACCAAATATTTACCTTTATCTTGCTAATGCCTTTTGGAGTTGAAGGAAACGGCCGAGTAGGTGGAAAATCACTGTTGATTCCTCAATACAAGTTCCCCCTTTCACATTACATATCGTCATTAGCTCCATTGTATGTGAAAAATATTGATTCGTTGCTGCAACGTCGTAAAAATATAACCAAAAAAACTTTAAAAAGCACCATCAGTATTCCTTACAGGCTGTTTCCCCCATCAGCTACATGCTGTGGCTACATTGAGAGGTTGGGATTTATATACACCATTGGGCACTTTTCACTTGAGAGAACTGCTAGCTCTCACAATGCAGTGAGGTCTGCAGAGTTACCTGTCATCACCTCCATGACTACTGACCGTTCTGTGGTGCTGGGCTGGGTGTCCCCTCAGGCTGGTGAAGTATACTTGGGACCAGGTCGGCACCTTTATCTTGCTGTGTGTAAGGATTACTGCCTGTTTCCATTCCCATCTATTGTTGGTGTCATGGTTGGTGGTCTTAGCCATAAACTTCACACAGGCAAACACTCATGACAATGTCTATGAACTTTAGCATGTAGGCTAATAAGCTGGTCTCCGTACTAACAGCACTGCAAGACTGTTTGGACTAAGTGTACCTTTTGAGGAATAAAGAAAAAACCAATTCTTAATAATATGTTTTTCTTTTCTTTAAACCACATTCAATAATTGGTTGTGACAATGGCTTTAGTAGAATACATGTTGTTAATGTGATCACATTTGACTGCACTTGACAGTAAAAGTGCCACAGGATAATTAAAAAAAAAGCGGATTGAGAAGTTATATCTGAGCCATGCTAACAGTGTATCTCTCAGGGTGGAAATGTCAGTAGATGACAAAAGTATCTCACTAAGTTTTGATTGTTTGCTGTGAAATGTTGTGCAAACATTGATGGTCCAAACAGGACAACGTTTACAAGCTGCTGAGACTTCCTTTTGCACCTGTTGGGGCGTGAATTGAACTGTCTCTACAAAAAATGGATAAACTGAAACCCGAACCCTAACCCATAGTGTTTCATCGGGTCAGAATGTGTCCAATATTTGCCTAAATGCTTGAGAAGTGAATGTCATTTCGATGAGCCTCATCTGTACTGTGTTATATGCAGACATTAGCATGCTAGTGGGGCAAACGAAAATGTTAACATGGTAAACATACCACCTGCCTAACATCAGAATCGTATTGTTGTTTCCAGCAATTTAATGTCTGTTTTAGGTGCTTAGTGATTCTGTGTTGTGTGCACACAGACGGAGGACTGGAGCTGTTTTCCTGTTAATGTTCTGCGACCTCCTGTGTAGACATAGTGTTTGTAGAACCCAAACATACAGTAGGCTACAACCGTTGTTTCAATGGCATGTTGAAGAAACACTGGGTTTTTAGGCTTACTTCTTTTACTTATAGAGGAAAAAGTGGAGTGTGCTCAACAATGGCTCAACTTTATGATTTTCAGTTCCATCACTGATCCATGACGTTGCCCAATGCGGCATAAGACTCTGCCAAGGAGCTTATGTTAATTAATTAATTAAAAATGACTAGTCCTTTTTTCCATGAAAGTTGTTGGAAGGGCATACTTGTCAACCCTCCCGATTTTTGCGGGAGACTCCCGATTTCATTGCCCTCTCCCGGTTTCCTCCCGGGGTCATATTTCTCCCGCATTTCTCCCGATTTCTGACAAAATCCGATTTACTCAGGACTGTTTCCACTCGGACTTTAATACAGCTACACCATTGTTTGGTTTTCCCATGGTAACACGTTCTCTTTAGTAGCGCGCGCAACTGAACGTCTGAGAGGGGGAGGCAGATAGTCACACAGAAAACAGAACAAAAACGACAACTACTCTACTCTCTGCTCACTACTTTCCTGCCCACACATATGCTCCATCAAGGAATGGTGCTACAGGCCGCAAGGCATTGCACTTAGAATTACAATAAGCATGTTAATGTTGAATCTAACAGCTCCGGCGATTCCACTAGCATTTGAAATGCTCTTGATTTCTGAGGTCTCAAGTTGGGCAAGTATGTGGAAGGTGAAAACATTGGTTTTAAAGAAGAACCCATTACATTTTTGAAGCGGATCAGAATCAGAGGCGGATACACACATTACAGCTTTTCTGTCTGCCACTTTCCTTAATCGGGCAAGCCCCCAAACAACCGGCTTGGGCAAGATGACTAGGATGGTCCTAATTGAGGAGAAATACCTATCCCATCTTTATTAAATATTTACGGCAAGGGCACATCATGTTTTTCAGTCATGTTCAACAGTTGGAAATCATTTAACAAATGTCCGTGGAGTGGAAATGTTATTTTTCTTGAGCACGGGGTCTGATTATTCCGGCCTGTGATATCTCCAGAACACGTTTCCTTTTTCCCTAATGGAAATGGCCTTTGCTGAGGTCTGCAATCACCGAGTAACCCNAGGAATGGCTAAAATGCATGATCTGTTTGGTATTTTGAAAAATAAAAAGTATAAATATGCCTTATATAGGTATGGTCCTACACTATGTTATTCAAATATAGCATGATAGGTCCACTTGAAATTACGTGTGTCGTGTCAAGCTATTTGTTATAGCTAAAAAATAACTACTTTAGCTTAATAATAAGTGGCGTTTATTATAATTTAGTCACTTGTTGGCAACCGCTGTTTTTAAAGTTACCAGTCATAGCTCAAAATGTATAAGTATCTCTTTAGCTTCTGTTAACCTCAGACCTTATTTTAGGCGTCTAACCTAAAAGACGTTCCAAAAACCATTAACTTCCGTACCAGGGAAGTGCTAAAATGCTGACTAATTTGGGGGTTTAGGACTTATTCCTGAACCACTGCAGCAAGGTAAGAAGTTAAACTAATGAAGCTCAGCGTAAGTTCAACCAGGAAGACCGTCTTTACTATTCCTACTTAACTACTCTCTCCTCTCAATAAGTGAGAGGAGACTAAATGTTTTTAAAGCTCGGTTGGATGCTACTCAATCGGAAGCTGTTGGTACCTGCTCATGTGGATAGTTATGTAAATTGTAATCCCTGTAATGATGCTGTAAGATGTCCTTTTTGTTGTTCCGTTTATGTTTTGATGTTTCATGTGGAACCTACTTGAGCAGGTCTCCCTTGAAAAAGAGATCAATGATCTCAATGGGATACACCTGGATAAATAAAGGTTTGAAATTAAATTAAATTAAAGTGATCGGGGGCGTCACTCTCTAGCTTAACCAATCACTTCGCTCTATTCCCAAGAGCCTATCATAGCGCTCTGCCAAACCTTTTAAGTCTGCTCTCCCCCCTCTGACAACAGGTGACTCGACGCAACCCTCCTCCACCCCTTTTCACCTCCTGTCCCTCTGAATCTGGGGTCAAGCTAAGCCCCTCCCCTTCAGACCGACCCCAACTATCCATTCACCACCACCAGGGTCTAGACCCCAAGGGGTTTCATCGGATCGGTTCTCCCCTCCCGAATGATACTTCCTGCACAACGGGGCCTAATCGCCAAAACATTCATTTGTGTATCTCTGCAATAAATATGTATTCTTACATCAAAATCGTCTCTCCTGATTGAACTGGGATCAGAAAAAAACATTATTTTAAGAGGGTTTTGTGACTTTTTTTAAATGCACACTTCTCTTAAAATACACTATCATCAAATACAGATGAGACTTCAGTTGTGCGAATATCCCAAAAGAGTCATTATACACCGACACAGATCACATGATACACCCAAACAGCCACAGACAGAGTCAAGCAGCATGCCATCCATCCAGCGTCGGCCACACTGTGTCCTTTAGTTGGATTTTGAAGGTCTGTTATCAGCGAGGACACGGACACTTAATCACATTAATTAATCTGACAGGCCTTATCAAATACATTATGAGCAGAGAAGAAAAAGAGGGGAGGAGAGAGAGGAGGAACCAAAAGAAGGGAAGAGGATAGGAGACGTGGCAGGGAGGAGAGGAAATGAAAGATGAACAAAGCAGGAAAAGAGACAGATGTTATGACAATAGATGTGAGTAGGGTTACTTTGTGGTTAATCCTCTATAATTCTGCCCCATTTCGCAGGCGGAGAGTTTCAGTCAGAGCTCATTATAGGCTTATCAACCCACAGGGGTCATTTACACAGGGCCTGCTTCGGTATATGTGTGATTTCACAACTGTTTGAATCGTTCTGTACACGATAGGATTTCATAAGGTGGAAAATAACACAGATTAAAGCAATGAAGCTGCCCAGGAACTGGATTCTCTCTCTTGTGTAATTGGACTTAATTTCAACTATCATGCTGACGGCAATAGAGAGAAAATAATACGGAGGAGATAAAGGGAAATTTTCCTCTGTGGCAGGAATTATGTTATTGGATAGTACTGTAAGTATGGTTATAAGAAACACTGTCCTTAGCCGCTTTCACACCAAGTACTTTGCTGTACTTAGTGCCAGCACTTAGTGCCCCGGCACTAAGTACCCCAGGGCATTAAGTACAGATCGTGTTCACACCGGAATAAGTTCCCTGAGCGAAGATTACGCAAATGAGCCGCTGACGTCACTTCTTCTTCTTCTGCTTTGGGTTTACTGGCAGGCCGCAAACAACTTCACAGCGATAATTGTCGCCCGAAGTCCCCGGCCCGAAGTCCCCGGAGTTGTGGGCTGGCCAGCAGCTTCTACTGAAGCCTTCCGAGTAAATCGCCAGAACGCCGATACCTCCTCATCTCCACCGCTCCCAAATTTTCTTTTTGTGTTGCCATAAGTTATTCTCTCTCCGTTGGTGAACGGGGCTAATGCTAATGCTAATAATGCTAATGCCAGCAAATACAATGGCGGCTTCACAAAACTTTTCAGAGTTTTACGGGGCGTGGTTTGCAATTCGCTCAGCCAATCAGAAATTGGTACTTTTTTGATACCACCTCTTTAGCAGGCACTAAACATGGGGGTAAAAGTTCCCGGCATTAAGTACTCTTTTTGGTGTGAACGCAACATAAGGGGTACTAACGGAACTAAACGGGAAAAGTACGCGGAAAAGTAATCCGGTGTGAACGCGCCTATTATGTGTGTTACACCAAAGAGGGGGTTGACACAAAGACTGGAGCACCTTGACAATTCAATACAACCTTCCTCACAGTTTGACTAGTCTATTGCAAATCATAGATAATGGTATTTATTACATAAATACAGATACAAAGCAGGGCCTTTCTATTTTGCACTTCTTAGTGGAACAAAGCTTTCAGCAATATTATAAATATGTGACATGTGATTTTCAATGGTTGACAAGACAAAATGACCACTGTGCGAAATCCCCAGACTAAGCAATGAATTCTACTTTTGTCTTATTTTTACTCTGATCGTTTAAGGTTGTGCTGATGCAATCTGTACCATAACATATGGTATGGAAACATGTAGCACAGTGGGTTGTGCGTTTGTGTTTGGATCAGGGGGTCACAGGTTCAAACCCCACTGCAGTCAGTGGGTGTTTCTGCTTGCTTGTCTCCCGAGTCACTTGCTTCAGAAGCGAGGCAAGAATCCTTCCTGGCATTCGGGAAACAAAGAGCGGAACAGGCGAGCAAGTGTGCAAGTGTGCGTCATATGAGAGGCCCCGCCACAGATTTGGGGAAATTG
>NW_011369945.1:27473689-27484260 GCF_000735185.1 Notothenia coriiceps
GTGTGTCAGTAATATGTGTGTGTCAGTAATATGTGTGTGTCAGTAATATGTGTGTGTCAGTAGTGTGTCAGTAATATGTGGATGTCAGTAGTGTGTCAGTAATATGTGGGTGTCAGTAGTGTGTGTGTGTCAGTAATATTTGTGTGTCAGTAATATGTGTGTGTCAGTAATATGTGTGTGTCAGTAATATGTGTGTGTCAGTAATATGTGTGTGTCAGTAGTGTGTCAGTAATATGTGGATGTCAGTAGTGTGTCAGTAATATGTGGGTGTCAGTAGTGTGTGTGTGTCAGTAATATTTGTGTGTCAGTAATATGTGTGTGTCAGTAATATGTGTGTGTCAGTAATATGAGTGTGTCAGTAATATGTGTGTGTCAGTAATATGTGTGTGTCAGTAGTGTGTCAGTAATATGTGTGTGTCAGTAATATGAGTGTGTCAGTAATATGTGTGTGTCAGTAATATGTGTGTGTCAGTAATATGTGTGTGTCAGTAATATGTGTGTGTCAGTAATATGTGTGTGTCAGTAGTGTGTCAGAAATATGAGTGTGTCAGTAATATGAGTGTGTCAGTAATGTGTCAGTAATATGTGTGTGTCAGTAATATGTGTGTGTCAGTATTATGTGTGTGTCAGTAATATGAGTGTGTCAGTAATATGTGTGTGTCAGTAGTGTGTCAGTAATATGAATGTGTCAGTAATATGTGTGTGTCAGTAATATGTGTGTGTCAGTAATATGTGTGTGTCAGTAGTGTGTCAGTAATATGTGTGTGTCAGTAATATGAATGTGTCAGTAATATGTGTGTGTCAGTAATATGAATGTGTCAGTAATATGTGTGTGTCAGTAAAATGTGTGTGTCAGTAGTGTGTCAGTAATATGTGTGTGTCAGTAATATGTGTGTGTCAGTAGTGTGTCAGTAATATGTGTGTGTCAGTAATATGTGTGTGTCAGTCAAATGAAAGGAACCGTATTCTGCCTCCCATCGCTCAGGAGTAAGAGAGATACACACTTATTGTCTGAGGAGAGAAGGCTGACTTCCCACACGTCTTAGTCGAGGAATGTCAAGAATTACATTTGCATTATTATGACATGTTATGTTAATCATCTGATGCTTTCGGTGACTTACAAACACGTCATTACTGTAGACATGCCTACAGGAGAAAATCAGGGGAATAGGTATACGTTGCTGAAGGACACACGACATGTTGACTGTAGAGGCGTAAACATTAGTTTCTACCATTTTTCAGTTTGATGATGTGAAATAAATTGCTGTGTTTTAACTGGACTGTGGCTTCAGAGTTTAAAACCAGCTTTAAATGGTTTAATAATCATAATCATTCAGAACCAGCAATATGCAGCTGTTTGTTAAATTGGTACAGAAGTAACAATAACAGATAAATTAAACATTTTGATGTTGCTTACTCTTGAGTCATTGACAAAGTATTCACTACATATCCGGGAATTCATGTATTTAAGAAATCATCAAGGGTGCAGCATATTGGCAACTTTGATTTTAAACTAAATATTGCTCTTTCTAACATAAGGAGAATACAAAGGAGGACATCAACAATTTTGGCCAATAGTTAAAGTGTGTGACATTAATATATTTCATAACTTAACATGGTACTTTGATCCAGATTGAATATCTCCAGGCTGAATAACTTCTTGCCAAACCCTCATATTAAGTGCATAAAGGTGCTGAGAAAATGGATTGAAAAGGCAAATATAGAGAAGAAATATTTAACAAGCTTAAGAATAAAGAGCCTGACTTTTAATCTCCATATACAGTTGTTTTGGCTAATATATAACAAAGCATGAAACTATTTACATATCCTGGAGACATGTTTAAGTCCAGCTAATATTCTAATACTTCTCATAACAATATTTCCCCTCTTGCTCTCCAACAAGTCCTGAGCTCTGGATCTGAAGTATGATTTTCTGTCATAACGTGGCTCATACATCTAAGCCAGCTAGCTTAAAGAGGCTAAAGGACTACTTTTCACCGACACCCTGAACACATCATCACCTGCATCTGTGTCTGTTTGCAATACAGAGTCATATCCTCTAAGTACAGTGACGGTGAAGAGTGTCCAATAAGAGAGCTGATGTTGTGACCTCCCATTAAAGCGGAAATGTGGAATACTTTGCTGGGGTGGTGATCTGCAGCAAAAAGGATGAGGGTGTGTACGCAGCTGGTGGGTTTCCCCTCGCTTCATCACACACCTCATCCTATGGACAGATTGCATCTATATGTGTTCCTCCATTATGCATGAGCAATTTACACTGAGATAGAGAGGGAGTTAGAGGAGGGAAGAACATTTCTAGATTTACTAAAGCTGCTAATCGAGTCTGTATCTATATTAGCAAAGATAATAAGATGTTAAAAAAAGTGGTATTTTATAACGAATGCCACATTTACATTTCTGTTGCCACGAGAGGAGAGATTGACAGGAAAAATCGAGGAGGAATTGCCTCTCTTTGCCCCGAGGCGATCCTATTTTGGAGTATCATCGGCAAGAGTTTTCTGTTATTGCTTACCTCATACACTTTAGTGTGTGTAGTGTGTGTGTATGTGTGAGTAATAGCCCTCTCTCCTTGGAACAGATGCCCTTAACAGATGTCATTCAGCCACCGACACACACAGTCAATAAGACAATGAATTGTAACTTCCCATCCATTAGGACTTTGCAATTAATATTAATCGGAAAAAAACAAACATCAAATGATAACACTGACTGATGCACTTTTCAAACTGCAAGAGGATGAGATTTCCTCTTATGGAGGGAAAATGATGATTCGGTAATCTGGCGGAGTATTGCTGTGCCGTGCAGAATGTCAGGCAATTTAAATGTTTCCATCTTATTCAGCCCGAGCAAATCTGAGAAGCAGCAAAACACAACCTGGATGGATTCCCAATACGTCTACTTTGGATTGCATTTTAACGCCGAAACCTGGCAGGAAACAAGATAATTAATCGCTATTTGACTACAATGGGGAAAGTTGCTTCCCTCTCTGGTGGGAAGTCAAAGATATACATTATTTACTGATATGAAATATGGCAGAGCGAACTTTAATAGGAGAAATAATTAAGATGTTGATGTGCCATTATGTGTGTTATTTCTTCAGGGTTCTTTCCACGGGTGCAGTTATTCTTGAGTCAAATTCCCACTGTAGCTGAAGGAGCATCAATCAAACATGTTTCTGTATATATTTAAAACAGCTACTCTCTACTGCTTGTGTATGGAATTAGAGGCCGGCGGTTTTCCACTGTACATTACACGAGTAGCGGGGGTGTTTGAGTCTACAGAGGATATAACTTTCATATTAAATTCTGTTCCATGAAGACTATGAGTGAAACATAAACCATTCTTGTTGGAGCGAAACAGCACCTGAGAGAACTGCACACCCACTCAGGTGTTTCAGTTACTCAGATTAAATGTTTTCTCAGGTTAGAGTTAGGAGGGAAACTCAATGTGGATTTTAAAGAAGCACAAAAGGAGCAAAAATAAACCAAACAGGAAAGTTAAAGATAATGTCAAACTGGCAGAGTCTATTGACGAGTGTAATATATGCAAAATACAAAAAACTCGAAACAACTGTGAGGTTAAGATTTTTATTGTGGCACCTGAGAGCTAACATTAGGTTCAAGGTTCTTTATTTGTCATGCGAACAAAGCCACAGAGTAGTTATGTCGATGAGCATCTTAGGTCACAGGCTTCTCCAACAGTGCAACACAATGATACAGATAAACAGAAAAATATAGTGCAAGTAAATATAAAAAAGTAAATGCAAAAAGAAAAATAGTTTAAAAAAAGCGAAATAAGAGTCTATATGCAAGCTATTGGAATGATATATTAGATAAATAATTACTAAGTAGCAGATGAATGTTATGAATGTTGTTTCAACAGTTCAGGTGTTTAACAGTCTTATTGCCTGCGGGATGAAGCTATCCCTGAGTCTGGTGGTTTTGGTCTGGATGCTGCGGGAGCCTACCGCCTGCCAGACGGCATCAGACTGAACAGTTTGTGGCTGGGGTGATGGGGGTCTTTTATAATCCGGAGGGATTTCTTCCTGAGCCGCTGGGAGTAAAGGTCCTCCATGGATGGCAGCTCCGTCCTGATGATGTTCTCTGCAGTTTTCACCACCCTCTGTAGAGACTTACGGTTGAGGGCGGTGCAGCTGCCGTACCAGGCCGTGATGCAGCCAGTCAACAAGTAAATCACCCTTACGACAAGTAACTTTATGTAAGTCGGAAGTTATGTAACACTTGGAGGAGTTCGACCAGTAGTTTCGAGTTTTGAGCCGGAGTTGTCGCGAGGAGACACTGACTAGGACTGAGGACTTTGCGTCTTTGGGGTCCCGTCACGCCCCCTGTAGTGTAGGAGGGTGGGGAACTAGGAAGTGTGGCCTCGGGGGAGTTCCGAACGCACGAGTCGGGAGAGGAGATGAGGACAAGAGGAGTGTAACGCACGGTTGTGTGTCGAGGTGTGGTGCACTTTCAAACGACTTGGCAGTTGCCGGTCTATTGTCTGACTTGCTCTGCCGCATGTCTTTTCTCCCAGCCTTTGGACTGTAGACCCACCGGTCCTTTATTGTTGGAGGTAGGTTTTGGGTCGTTTTGGTTCCTGCTAAACACTAATGTTCCTTCGTCGTCTCTCTCCCTTGTGCGGGGGTAGCGGTAGTTTACCTGTGCCACTCTCTCAGGGCGTCGAAGTCCAAGGAGTCACAGGTGTAGTGACTCCTGGGGGGACTGTACCTGAGTAGTGTTTGTGGTAGTCGTTTTTTCGAACTGTCGCCGATAAGAAGGGAGGCGTCCGAACTCCCCAAGGTTGTACCCTGAGGTCCTATGAGACGTTGAAGATGTGCCACGAGGTATCTCTCGTAGGGACTGGAGATCGTCACGTGCGTGTCTCTCGTAGACTGGAAGGATGTCCACGTGGTAGTCTCTCGTAGGACTGGAAGGATGTGCNAATGTTCTTCATTTGTTATCATGTAACATTGAGGGAACGTTTTATAAAGAACGTCTTTATTGTGTTACCCAACAACGCCCAAAACACATCCTTAGAATGTTGCAGGCAAAACGTTCCACCTTTGTTAACGTATCACATTAAAGGAACATTTTATAAAACACTTTCTGTCACCTCAGTCCTCAATAACATCCTGAAAACATTTTCAGAATGTTTCTTGGAGAATGTTCTTCATTTGTTATCATGTAACATTGAGGGAACATTTTATACAACCATTTCTCTCATCTCAGGCCTCAATAACATCCTGAAAACAATTTCAGAATGTTGCTTTGAAAATGTTCTTCATTTGTTATCATGTAACATTGAGGGAACGTTTTATAAAGAACATCTTTAATTTGATACCCAACAACGTCCAAAACACATCCTTAGAATGTTGCAGGCAAAACGTTCCACCTTTGTTAACATATCACATTAAAGGAACGTTTTATAAAAAAACTTTCTGTCATCTCATCCTCAAAACATCCTCTGAATGTTGCAGTTAAAACGTTATGTCTTAGTTAACATTAAACCTTATAGGAACATTATTTGAACAAATAAACATCCTAAAAAGGTTCTTTGAACATCAGATTAAAACTTTCTTTAAAACCGTGTTAGAACCAATAGGTAACGTTAGCCAAAGTTGTGAGAACGTTCCCCGCTAGCTGGGAGACCTCTGGAATGCCCTAATTGACCAATCAGAATCAAGTATTAAACTAAGCCGTGTAATATTGCGATATAACACTCACTCTAACTAACTAATTAATGACAACCCTGTTCAACTCCACAAGAGTGTTTCTTTTGTAATTTGATGTCAGTGAAAAAGGATCATGAGTTGCAAAACAATTTTTTGAACTTTTAAAACCGTAGTAAAGTTAGCATGACAAAGCTCGTCTTAGGTGCCCTAAAATCAACCTTTATTTAAGAGAGCTCCAATAAATCTGTAGGGTTTGCGGGTGCTAGTGGAGCCTCGCAAGTCCCTTCCCACGTTCACACAGCAAGCAGGAAATGAACCCAGCTCACACTGTCCGCTCCTCGCAGCAGCGAGCCGTGCAACGTCCCGCCAGCATGCTGTGTGGGGTCTGGGTGCCGTGCTGGCGGGACGTTGCACGGCTCGCTGCTGCGAGGAGCGGACAGTGTGAGCTGGGTTCATTTCCTGCTTGCTGTGTGAACGTGGGAAGGGACTTGCGAGNATATAATATTTACCTTGTTCATTAAAAATTAAAATTAAAAATATATATTTAAAAAATATATGTATCTAAAAAAAAATATATATTTTTTAATTTTAATTTTTTTAATTTTAATTTGTAATGTGGGAAGAAGTGAGGCGGCGCCCCTAGCGCCCCTATGGGCGGGCCGTCACTGTGTATAACATATGTAAAGGCTCTTGGGTGCATTCACACCTAATAGTCCGCTTCTCTGGTGCGCACCAGACAACAGTTTGTTACATTGTTTCATTTTTCAGAAGGTTCGGTTTGCGTTCACAAGGCAAAACTCAAACGGACTATAAACTTTAAACACAAGTCATGTGCACGGAAATGCTGTTCAACCATTGGTCAGACATTAAGGGGGTAAAAACGCAAATCCCGGCAATTTCTACCGGAGCCTCCGCCATGGAGCATCGGCACTTTCAGCAGGTTATTCTCGTGCTGCTGTTAATCTGGAGATCAACAGACACTAGCGGCCCGCGCATATGATTATATAATCAGACAACGTCCGTTAAAAAACATTATAACACATATAATAAGAGACGTTCTGCAGTAAGGAGGGCATTTTACCGACGACAGGTGTTCTTAATTTTATGTAGTTGACGGAGCATTTTTACTTTACACGACACTGTTCAACACTTAATTCTGCTTCACTCTTTAACCAAACAACCGTGGATGTCTTGAAAGACTCTTTCGCTAAAGAAGACATCCGCGTTCTTGTGACACGTAAATACTACGCTTCCTATGTTTTGGTGCGGTCCGGTTGTTTAGTTCACTTAAGAGGTCTCGGACTGTGTTCACACTGACCCAAATGAACCGCACCAAGCTGCTAAACGCACCAGGGTTCGATTCAACCGGACTCGAAAAAGGCTGGTGTGAATGCACCCTTAATATGTCTCCTGCAACTCTCCAGACTAAATGGAAGTAGAGTAACATACCCTTCTGACCTTTGGGAAACAGATTGAGTGTTAAAGGCCAACCCACACACATGCTGAAAATGCCCTGAGCGTTTGCAGTCAACCACTGCAGGTTAGACCCTCTCTTCCAGATGATTCATGGGTACGTTTTTAAGATGCTAGTGAAGTTGTTGCCTTCATCGCGGATAGACGCTTAGTCCGGGGACAAAATCAATGTCTGTGACACCGTCTACAGCAGTAATCCTTAAATCCAGTCCTTGGGGTCTGGAGTGTTGTTGGTTTTCTTTTTTCCCTGCTAGTTGAAATTCACCTGGCGTCCCAGTCCAAATATGTTTCTGATTAGGCGTCTAGAATGAAAACTGTCTGGCAGAATAAAAAGCAAGCATCAACCTGCACCCTGGAGACCAAATTGCAGGAGCACAGGCTATAAGTACTCTAATAAAATGACAGCAGTTGTTATTGTTGGCTAAATTGCCTCCATCACAACATAGTGTTGCCACTGTGTCATGACCCTGAGGCCTTGTATGTAACATGCATCGTTAAACAAATGTCGATTCTGTCAAGGGGAGAACACTGAGGCATGAACTCAATTGCACGACTCAAAACTCAGACTCAGATAGCGTTTCAAAATAAAGATTTTACTGGAATTTGCACAGTAATAAAACAAGGAAAACAAAACCACTCTTTCGAGGAAAACTATAATGCGATCTATAGCATAGGTCCGTGAAAGGTCCGTGAAAAGGTCCGTGAGGTAAGCCGATACGTGGTCTTCGAGAGACAACGAACTGACAATTAACACGAGGGAGCTAACACAATATATACACAGGTAAAGGGGACACAGTTGGAAACAATCAGGGCGGGGAAAATAATCAAGGACGCAGGAGACAGAAAAGGGGCGGGGAGCGTGGAGGCCTGAAATGAGAGGAAGAAATAATTAAGGGTATAGACATAAAGCACAAGACAAAGGGACATGACAACTCTAACATAAAGAATAAACTTTCACAATAAGTTTCTTGGACATGACAGATTCCAGAGAATATTTTCCCATCAGCTACACTCCCTGCTTTATTTTGTGTTTGATTTACCGTTTTCTGCCATTCATATTAGCTTTTATCCAGGAATCTCCTCGTCGTCACGCCGATTTACAGTAAAAAAGCTGAAATATTTCATATTCTTAACCATTGTTTCCTACAGTAAAACTGCTCAACAATTTTAGGATTTCAACTTCATGATCCATGCTTGTATTCCAGGTCAGGTATTTGACTCTCTGCTGCTGTACAACATCAGTGGGTTTCGATCTAACATGGGCCTGAAATTGCGAGAGGGAAAGCAGAATTGAACTAACGTGATAAATTGAGCCATTTTATCACTGTAGACCCAATGATTTTACAGCGGTAATGGAAGGCCCCCTGTGCCTAAGACCTTAGCAAATAAAACCTTCCTCACCAGTTGTGCATCAAGCTGGACTGGGCCACATTCCGCCCGACCATCTGCCCCTCTTCTCACTTCACTGAGCATTTTAATTGCCTGTAGTCGGACCATGTTGGCCACTTGTAAACACTTCCTAAAATAGGAAGTATGATCAGAAAAAAAGAAAGGTTTGCACTGCTAAAGTATGAGGGCGTATGTCACTAGGACGGCACTTAAATCCAAAGCCCTTACACAACTCTGAGTGCGCTGACGTTCACACACCACTGACCTCGGCCGAGTTTCCCTGGACTCACTGAGCAGAAAAAGATCTTCTGACGTGCCTGGTGACTTTTTAAAGAACTTTGTTTTCATTTAACATCTGTCTCTGTGCCGACCCTTCACTTTCGTGGAAGCTGGAGAGACAGGGAGTCCCGTTTGAAGACACTTTGAATAAAGGAGTCACCATTGCCTTATAATGAAATTGGATCTGCTTCCGTGCCATTACATTAGAGAGGCAACCATCTCCAACTTGGCATTTGTTTTTTTCCACTGCCAGGCAGTGCAAACACAACACCTGCAGGCACACACTGCTTATTATTTAGCTTGATACAAGTTGAACACAGGCTAATGATGGGGGCAGGAGGACCAGGACCAACATGTGTTTGCGTTTCCCCTTGCATAGATCAAAACAGCAAATAATTTTTCTCAGTAATCAAAGTTGTAATTATTGTAAGAACTGGTGCTTTAAGTAGTGGCTCATTGATTTGGGAAGAAACAAAAACAGTCCAAGTTATGAATGAAATATTTGATTTGATTAGTGTTTGAAAAGATGGCACATTTTCTCTTAGGAGTAATTTGAAAATATGTCAGCTGACAAAGTTTGGTACTACTGTGCTCTTGATGATTTTAATCTTGAAAGCTGAATGACTTGAACTTTTAGAATTTTGATTGAACGTGAGGGATTTAAACAGCTTAATTATTATGATATAAATGTCACACAAGGAAAACGTAGCAGCCTCACAAATAATGTCTCACACTGTTGTCATCTGTTTTAGCATTTATTTAGCTATAAATGACAAACGAACAATTATCTTTGCCACATGATCCCAGATTAATTATTTAGGTTGTCTAGTTCTTAAAATAATAAAACATAGTAGGCTACACATTCGGATCTGGAGAGTAATGTCTAAAACTAATTATCACTTTTAAAACAAGTCTTTGAACAGTTTTGCTTATCCTGGTAAAAGTATTTGTAATGTCAATGTATTGCCCAAGTGTTTAATTACTATTATCAAAAATGAGAGGATGAAGAATAAGAAGAGCTTGATAGACAGAAATACTAAATGAGAAGATGATTATGAGAACCTGGGTGGTGTTGGCTTTGCCAGCTCGTTGTTGCTGTTTTTGTTGAGTGTAGCGCTGATAAGAGGATCATGCATCTGGAGTCTCAGAATCAGAATACCTTTATAGTCCCACAGAGGGGAAATGTACATAGTTACAGCAGAAAAAGAGCCACAGACAGCTTAATGTTACATATGTTACATGCATTAAAGTACTAAGTTATGATATAATATAAAATATAATAAAACTAACATAAATAAAAAAAATTACATAATTTTCAAAACACACATCATTTAACAGTTCTTAGGATTTAGCAGCCTCAACACTTTATCGACACTCACTTAGTTGCCATAGAGCTTAGCAGACGATATAAAAGTTGCGATATGACGCAACACAAACCTTGCGTAAAGGTCCCATGTCATGGCCATTTTTACTGATCATAATTCCATTGATGAGGTCTACTAGAATAGATTTATATTGTACAATGTTCCAAACTCACATTGCCCGGTAACAATTTGTGTATTAGTGACTCAAAGGCGCATTGCACCACGTGAGTAGTCTTTTGTCTCACCGCTCGACTTGGTTAGTCTCGGTGTCACCCGAGTATCTCCTCCCCCCCCCACAGTATCTAGCGAGGTTGTTCCGGCCAAATACCTGTCTCTCACTTATCGTGCCTGCATATGATCTCTACGACACT
>NW_011369945.1:27484281-27485091 GCF_000735185.1 Notothenia coriiceps
ATAAATACTAACAATAAAAATCTCGTTTTAAAATGGTGTTACGATGTCTAAAGTTACTGATTAAGTTCTACATGTTTCCTGCCTGGCCTTGCCCGTGTACGTTTTTATGTGGAAAATTAACTTGTATGTCATTGTGTTATGATGTTTTAGTGTATTGTTTGTTAGTTTTACTTTTCCCAGCGGTGAATATTAATTAAAATTCTTTCTTTTTTCATTTTTTATTTATATATATAAATAAAAAAACAACCATGGACCGGACCGGGGGGATCGTTCGCCGCGAGTATAAAGTCGTCGCCCCGACGCGGCGTGATAAACATTTATCCGCCTTTGTGACACACCACACAAATAAATTGTGCCCGTTGTATATATGACAGCCGCCAACTTTCTCGGTTCGTACCTTTGTTTTGGAGTTTTGTTTTGTCTTGGAGAAAACCGTAGGTTGATCAGTGTGTGTGTCAATGTAGTGTGAGGAAATTAACTGTATTAATTTATCTATCTCAAATCGAAAGAGTGGAGTAAAACGCACCGAGTACCCTACAATTGTTAGCACTGACTTTCCGACGGACAGTTTGCATTGTAAGTCGGTGCACTGAGCGTTTGAGAGCGCCTCAAATGTGTTCTGCCTAGGAAAGATCGGTATTGGACGTGGCCGCGACTGTAAGCCGCCGTGCACTAGTATTCTAAACTGTTGCGCCTAACGGACTTTAATACAAAAGCCGTATCGAATGTCTATCGTTGTCAGTTCGACGATCACGAGACGACGGACAACTCCGAGGAGAGACTCGCAGGTCTGCTCTTTCCCATTACTAT
>NW_011369945.1:27485571-27494913 GCF_000735185.1 Notothenia coriiceps
TCCATAGATGTGTCTCCCATCACCCAAAACCCCTGACTATTCTCTCAACTCAGTATTTACATTCTTATATTCAAAGAAAATCAGTAATATCTTTAAAAACTACAAGTCCTTTTCTATCAGCTGTGCACCGTTATGGTGTAAATACAGCCTATCTACCGATTGGATCAAATATAAAAGTTAGCCAAATTATTATTGATACTGCGAGGAGACGTATTGTGTGAAGAGAAATGTAAGATGTTGTTTAATTGCTGATATATTTATGATCCACGTCACATATTCAGTTTCCGTGGCAGTTCTTCCTGTTTGTCTAGAAGTCTTCTCATCAGGGCTCTATAAATAAAGAACTACGGCAGATGTGTAATATGTAATGCAGCCGAACCGTGTATTACAATGCCGTTATGTGATGACTTTCAAAGAGAAAAGCAAGCACACTCGGAATAAAGTACTATTTTCTTTTTTTAAATGTTTTTCAGATTTCATATCGCATAAACACCATATCCCAACGTGCATTGCGGCTAAACAATCCAATCACGAGCTTCTAGCTGTGGATCTTGGGTAATCGGTTCAGTGGGTTTGTGTTGTGTATCGCGATGATGCTCGAAATGTCCCTTATAGGCCTACGTCTGTTTCCGGTGACTTTATTTTGAAATTCAGTTCCTGAGAAACGGCTAAAAAGCCTGAGATTATAGAATTAAACAAATAAATAAAAACAAGGATAATGTTGTGTTATTGGTGAGTAAATAACAGTGTGTTATTTAGAAAAGTATAACAAATTAGAAAGAAAAAAAGATTTTAAAAAATACAGATTTCAGTATTCTGAGGCTCTGAGCCACATTTCTTTTCCTCACAGATGACAAAAAAAGTCTGACATTATACGATTACAAATAAAATCAATAATCGTGGCTTGATATTGAGTAATAACATGTTTTTATGGACCACACAGCTTCCGGTCTTCTCAGACCCGACTGTATCAATTTGCGTCTCATATGCACGCAAAACTCGGACTCAGAACTCAATGGGAATAGTTGGCGTATGATAGGCACGCAAAATCGGACTTTAGCGTATCTATTGCACGCATTTTCCAATGTGTAAAGTTGTGTCATTTGAACGCAGACTGAAGAGAGTGGGTTGAGAAAACAAATTAAAAATATTTTAAAGCAATGAATTAATACACTAACAGGGTGTTGTGTAATGTAAAACTAAATACATATATATATATATACATAGTTAGCTTTAAGATCATTGGTTGTCTTTGTTGTAGGCAACAAACATATTTGCATGTCCTCACTAAGTTTGTTTTAACCAAGGTATAAGGTTTTTTTAGGTGTGATTTTATGAATCATCTGTTCTGTCAACATTTGATGATCGTTTTTTAATGTTAAAAAGTATTTTCTTAATGAGATATCGTGCTAATGAAATCCTTGTAAATAAATGTCCAATGAATGTATTCTTGAATTTGGAATAAAAACCATATCCACCACCTGGTACTTCCAGTAATCGTCATTGACACACAATGTGCAGATATAACACAATCAAATGTTAATTCTGGTTAAAGAAATAGAACACAAAATGTGAAGAAATAACAAATGAGTGTGTTCATCTTGGTTACACATTTATGACACACAATGTGTAAAATGTGCACATTTTGTGTAAAATGATTTAGACATAAATAAACACAACACGTGTTGTACCTGAGCACACTCTGTAGGTGTGTTGAAATTCAACACATGTTGTGTCATTTTGGACACATCACTTCTAAGAGCGTACAGCAGACAGTAGCTAGCAGTTTTCAACAGATACAGCCCACTCAAAAATATATTGTTTTATATAAAATTAATTGATTGGCTGAAACTCTCGCACGCGAGCAAGAGGGCTGTCTCTCTCGCGTGGGTTTAATCTGCGCGCGAAGGTCGTTTTATGCGCGTGTAAAAGCACATTTTCCGCTCGTGAGTAGCTTGTTTTGCGCGCTAGAATATTGACCCAATGCTGACTCCATACAGAGGAGGATCCCTCTCTCAGGACGGACAGACTGCAATAGATGTCAAGTGTAAATGAAAAATAAAATACATTTACAAAAAAGCTACTCCAGATGCTGGAACATGCATGTGTCTATAAATAAATATTTTCATTTTGAAACTTTTCGATGTTGTGTTTCCTGGAGCTTCTGGTTTCACAGAGAATCCATTCTTTGAGAAACTGTATTTCACGGAGCTCCTGAAAATACTTGACTTGGTGAACAGTGACAGAAACCACAGCTGCTAAATAAAGCAGAGGTTGCAGGTTAGAGGGATCCTACTAAAATATGAATACCTGTGAGAGCTCACTTCCTGTTAAGAGCCGTTTCATAATAATGACTCCTGCACAAACTGTTGCCTTTAATACAGTAAGGAGCACTGAGAATAATTATAATCACATTATAATCATTACAACAGGGATTAGCATGCACTACAGATTACAATGCACTATAATCTGCAAGGTAATAAATAAATATATAACAGATTAAAGTGCATCTTTACCAACAGGAAGTCAGGCAGCAGGTCCTTTTGACAACGTCCGACTTTAGAAGTTATTCATGTGTTTTATTTTGAAAAGAAATGATCATTTATCTGCACATCCTGATCTTTAATATAATGTAATAAAGTTGTGAGAGTTTGAATCGGCTCACCTTCTGTGATGAAGACGACGCGCTGCGTTTGATGGACGAACGTTTGAAGGACCCGTTGGTTCCTCTCCGTCCTCGGCCCTCCATCTTCAGGAAGTTCAGTCCTCTACCTTCATCCTCTTCCTGTCTCTCCTCTCTGTCTGTCTGTCCGTCTGTCCTCCTGTCTGTCTACTGTCTCTCCTCCTGTCTCTCTCCTGTCTCTCTCCTGTCTCTCCTCCTGTCTCTCCTCCACTCTCCTGTCTGTCTACTGTCTCTCCTCCTGTCTCTCTCCTTTCTCTCCTCCTGTCTCTCCTCCACTCTCCTGTCTCTCTCCTGTCTATCTCCTGTCTGTCCTCCTGTCTCCTATCTGTCCACCTCTCCTGTCTGTCCTCCTGTCTCTCCCGTCTGTCTTCCTGTCTCTCCTCCTGTCTGTCCTCCTGTCTCCTGTCTATCTCCTGTCTGTCCTCCTGTCTCCTGTCTGTCTCCTGTCTGTCCTCCTGTCTCTCAGGCTGCAGTGTTATGATGCGTTCAGGCCCCCCCGACCCCCCAGCTATCAGGATTAGTGGAGGTGGGGCTCCGCTCCAATGGAAGCAGAATAGTGGCTGCTGATTGGAGGAGAACAGAGGGATTGAGATGCAGCTGCATTCTGATAATAATGTGATTTAAATAAAGCCCATGTTTTTACAGAAAGACATTTAATGTTGACGTTATAATGTAGCTTAAACACACACACACACACACACACACAGATTATAAAGGATTATTGAGGCAGCAGCTTTTGTGTCTGTGAATCTGAGAGGAAGTAGAAATAAATCATTCATAAAGTATGTATTCTGTGCATTTTAACAAATATTAGAGTGCATTTTAATAATAGATTAATATATTTCTTTATTCTGTAGTAAAGTATTATTTTAAATTCCTTTCTCACTATGTATTGTTGGTTATATTTATTTTATATTGTGACTTATTGCTTCCCTTATATAAATATATTTATATTTTGTATTTAGAAAAAAAAATTGGTTTTTATATTTTTACATATTTATCGCAAAACCTATTTTTTATTTTACATATGAATTGTTTTTAATGCAGATATATGGTATCACAATTATTTTAGTTTTCACTTTAAAGTAACATCCATGCACACCTGCAGCCTGAACAGAGGGTCCTTCTGTGGGCCTCAGAGTGCCGCTGTGCACCTGCTGGTCCTCCAAGGGGTCAGAGGGTCCTTCTGTGGGCCTCAGAGTGCCGCGGTGCACCTGTTGGTCCTACAGGGGGTCAGAGGGTCCTTCTGTGGGCCTCAGAGTGCCGCGGTGCACCTGTTGGTCCTACAGGGGGTCAGAGGGTCCTTCTGTGGGCCTCAGAGTGCCGCGGTGCACCTGCTGGTCCTACAGGGGGTCAGAGGGTCCTTCTGTGGGCCTCAGAGTGCCGCGGTGCACCTGCTGGTCCTCCAGGTTGATGGCCAGGGGGTCAGAGAGTCTTCCTCTAGTCTCAGGGCTCCTTCAGACCCATGAGCAATAGAATTCAGATTTTTTTTTCGAAAATCCAGTCATTCTGACTTTTTCCAAAATTCTAATTTTCTTGAAGTGTCAGATTCCCAACTTTTTTTCTCCACATAGAGATTTTTTTTTAATAAAAATGTCAATGTTTTGACTTCTCTAAAAATCTCAAAATTCTGCTTTTTCTCTATTTTCAAAATCCCGACGTTTAAAAAAAACGTATAATTTGGGTATTTTTCTCAATTCTGCCTTTTTTCCTTTTCACTTCCTGCCACGTTTAACGGAGCGATGTGTCAGCTGCCTCAGCTCAGGTGAACATGATGGAGAGACTGAAGATGGCAGGGTAAATAATACATAGAATCCCAGCCAACATGAATCATCCTTCCAGTATTAATGGAACATTAAATTAAGACTTTTCAAACACTTTCATCGTTGGCGAAAGCTTTGCAAAGTAAGAAGTTAAACACATATATATATATACTTGTGTCTATTTACTCGTATACAGAAGGATTGTTCTTGTACATGTTTTGATTCATTTTAACATTTCAGAAAAGGCTTTAATGCATCTGACTGAATTATCTTGGATAGATCATATTACTTTATGAAAATGAGGCAATAATGATGTAGACTTTTAAAAATGAAAGGTTTTTATTTTAATATATATTTCTTAGCAATAATTTAATTAACGAATCACCAAAAAAACAAAGGCTGGTTCCCTGTATTGACATCACGGTCTGTAGACCTGCTGCTTGTGAGAGAAAGAGCAGATAGTCCAGAACATCAGTCCATAACACCAGTCCAGTTCATCAGTCCAGAACATCAGTTCAGTTCATCAGTCCAGAACATCAGTCCATAACACCAGTCCAGTTCATCAGTCCAGAGCATCAGTCCAGTTCATCAGTTCAGAATACCAGTCCAGTTCATCAGTCCAGAACACCAGTCCAGAACATCAGTCCAGTTCATCAGTCCAGTTCAGTTCATCAGTCCAGAAAATCAGTCCAGAACATCAGTCCAGAACACCAGTCCAGAACATCAGTCCACCTATGGTTAGGCGAAATACCCCCACAGAAACACGTTGATGGCCAGCAGCAGCAGGGCATTTATATTGCAGACGTTCCTCCAGAGCGGCGCCTCCTGCAGGGAGTTCAGCTCGAGTCCTTCAGGCTCCGCAGCCTCAGAGTCGGGAGCATTCAGACCGCAGAGCCTCAGAGCAGCCCTCCTCCACCAGGAGGTCACCGGGCCAGAGGTCACCAGACCAGAGGTCACAGGGTCAGAGGTCATCGGGTCAGAGGTCACCGGGCCAGAGGTCACAGGGCCAGAGGTCACCTGGGGAGCTGTTAGGTCGAGACGAGGCTCCTGGCTGTGTCTGGACCACCAGGTGAGCCTGTAGAGCTGCAGAGAGAGGGACTCACTTTAATAATATGCCTTCTAATGTTAACCTCTGTTTACAGGCTTCACGTCCTCATTAAGAACATAAGTTACTCTCTGTGCACCAACAGTTTGACCTTCAACCTTCTGTTGACCTGAGGACCCCCTGATACACCACGCCCCCCTCCCTCCGTGTGTCACGATGCAACCCGAACTCTACCCCGGGTCTTTCTGCAGACAGTATCTCTGTATGACTGAGAAATACAAGACAGCAGCTTAAAGTCTTCATTCACACACTCATTTCTGACTACCATGAGTAGTGTTGGGACCATTAAAGACAGAGAGCACAGGATGAACATCATTACCTCTACTGTGGACAATGTACTTTCAAATAGACAAGCAATCCGTCCAAATGACCCCCTACATATTCTACATTGACCCTAAATTCATTTAACTAATGAAAATCAGTCCACTGAGACCCTGAACAATGTCAGAAATTGAGTCAGCATCCTCAATAACCCCCAGGACCCCTCAGAACTGTCTAAATCAGCCAAGCCACAGCCCACCTAGGCTATAATGCTAATTAATGCTAACACAACTGGTGCTAATGTGTAAATGTCCCAACATATGCAGGTTAGCATCCAGCAGTCTCTATGTGCTGGAGGCCCTACTATACATTTCTATCAGAACTATTTGGGGGTCTCAACATGTCCGGGGTCAGGACTCTATGAGCTGTAAACACACTGTGAGGTCACAAAGAGTACATGTTTGTGGATGTATGTTTCTCACATGTTCTTCAGGGATGGGGGGCGTGGCCAGGCTGACAGCAGCGATGATGAGGCAGGTGAGAGCCAGCAGGATCAGGGCAAAGTGCAGATAGTGGACCTGAGCCAGGAGCGCAGGCCGGCCGTCAGGCTGCCCGCAGGCCGGAGCTTTGAAACTGAACTCCAGAACCATCCGGACCAGTCCCACCAGCAGCCCCCCCATCAGACCCCAGAACGCACCCTAAGGAGCACATGGACACATTAAAGAGTCACTGAGGCTGGGGACATTATAACACTATATCAAGTAGAACAATAACCCTGGTTTGCTTTACACAAGAGAACCTCTGGAGAACATTTCCTCTGTTCTCACTGGTTACTGGGGACCAATATGTGGAACCAGTAAACTTAGGAACTTTAAAAACAAATTAAAGAAAATAATTCCTCCTTACTGACTCTAAAACGACCCATGTTGTCTTTTTGCTTTATTATCTTCTCAGAGTTCCAGAAAGGGTAGTTTACATCGGCAGAGTTATATCAAACAGGCGAGTGTGAGTGTGTGTGTGTGTGTGTGTGTGTGTGTGTGTGTGTGTGTGTGTGTGTGTGTGTGTGTGTGTGTGTGTGTGTGTGTGTGTGTGTGTGTGTGTGTGTGTGTGTGTGTGTTTACCTGCTCATTAGCACGGGGCCACAGGATGGCCATCAGGAAGACCGCGGTGATGGGAGGAGCCAGAAAGCTTGTCACTGATTGGATGTAATCGAACAGCTGTCCACTGTTGGCTGTCTGGATGACGGGAATCCACATCAGACTCACACACACCATGACCAGGACGAACACCCTAACATTAACACACATAACACATGTTACATACATGTATATAACACACTTAACCCATATAAAACACATGTATATAACCCAACCCACTCTCTTCAGTCTGCGTACAAATGACACAACTTTACACATTGGAAATGCGTGCAATAGGTACGCAGAAGTCAGATTTTGCGTGCATATGATATGCCAATGGATACGTCCAAATAGCGGTCGGGTCTAGGAAGACCGGAAGCTGTGCGGTTCATAAAAACATGATCTTACTCAATATCAAGCCACGATTATTTAATTTATTATAAATCGTATAATGTCTGACTTTTTTTGCCGTCCGCGAGGAAAATGAATGTGGCTCAGAGCCTCAGAATGCTGAAATCTGTATTTTTTTCCTGCTAAGTTGTTATTCTTTTCTAAATAACACACCATAACTTTACTCAACAATAACACACAAATATCCTTCTTTTTATTTATTTGTTTGATTCTATAATAATGGGCTTTTTTGCTGTTCATCAGGAACTGAATTTCAAAATAAGTCACCGGAAACAGACCTAGGCGATACACACCGACAATCTGATTACCCAGGATCCTCAGCTATGGTTCAAGCTCGATGATTTGGATGTTTTAGCCGCAATGCACTTTGGGATATGGGGTTTCTGTGATATGAAATAGCTATCAACAGAATTGCGTTGCCAGGCAACAGCTTGGGGTTGTCATGGTCTGGCTCTTGGCCATAACAAAAAGCATGGGAAGGACAAAAATATGTATATAAAAAGTTATTATTTGGCAAAACATAATGTGGCCAAAAAACAAGGCAAGGCAAAATAAGAATAAGCGCCCCTGCTCTCCGAGGTCCAGTCCTCTGGCGGGGAGAGACCTCGAGGCTCTGGCTCAGGCCTTTTAATCCTCCAGTGCGAGATGTCAGGTGTCCTCAATCAGTGTGGGCACAAGCAGAGGAGGATCATTAAAGGGCCATACGCACCACAGGAGACCTCCAAGCAGGGGACGTCACACCCCCCCCCCCCTTAAAGACACAACCAATAGTATAGACCCCTCTCTTAGGCGAACCCTTAATGTAATATACCACCTTACGCTCATCACAACGTCTCTGGGATGTGACCAAGCCCACCGCAGGAGTAGCAAAATAGCACCTCGGTCGTTGGATCGCCCACAGTCACGAGCCATGTGGCCTGGTTTGTTGCAGTTGTAGCACACATCCTCCGTTTGGTCACAGTCCCTAGCCATATGTCGTTGATCTCCACACCGATAACAGAACATTTCCTTGCCACGTCCTCGACCCCTGCTGCCGCTGCCGCCACGCCCACCATCAAAGCCGCCGCCACCACCACGACCACTTTGACCAGTGGAGCAATGCTTGGCCTTCTGGTTTCTACGCAACATAGTTTTGGCCATAGCACGTGTGATCACGTAGGAGGACGTGACCTCTGGCACCACTGTAGAGCTCTCCTCAAACCCAGACTCAATCAGCCCACCATTCACTAAAAATGCCGGAAGAACATCAGCCCAAACTCTGCTACCTGCCAAACTGTTGCCCAGAATAAAATGTATCCCCTCGATTGGCAAAGCTGGACGAACACCAACAGCTATTTCACCTTTAACAAGGTCACAGTCAATATACACCCTATGAACAGGCATAGGAAGAACTTTTAACCCCATTCCCCAACTCAGAACTGTGTCACCTGTGTCACTTTCATCCGACAACGGCAAAACAGAGTCAACAATATAGGAGTCAAAAGCCCCTGTGCCCCGCAAGATTTTGATTGGAACTCTGACATTACTACCTACCAATAACACCAAGCCGTCTCGTATAAATGGAGTATAAGATGCCAAAACCTCAGATCCACATAAGTGGGATTTAAGCACATCAGCACCACAGCAGCTTTTCACAGGAGCAGCCAACGCAACAGGCCCAACAAAACATCTTCCTCCCTCAGATTTAGCTCTAAGCGCAGGACATTCTTCCTTCCAATGGCCTCTTTTACGACAGTAGTGGAAATCATCGTTATTAACCACATTAGATTTGATCAAACTCGATTTCCCTGGATCCATCCCAACATCCTTCCTATTTCCTTCACAAACAGTTAGTGCCCCAGAGCGCCCTCCGAACCTGCTCTTATGAAGCAACACAAACTCATCAGCGTCTCCAGCCGCGGAAGTTACCTTGTGTTCTGTTATGTGAGTAGCAATCCTGTCAGGAAGAATATTTTTGAACTGTTCCAAAATCATGAGTTCACA
>NW_011369945.1:27494928-27497236 GCF_000735185.1 Notothenia coriiceps
AAATCGTCAAAAGAAGCGATTTCAAGAGCAGTTAACCAACGTTTAAAATGAACAGACAAATCCCTCGCCATCTCCACATAGGTTTGACCTTGTTTCTGCTCAAAGGACCTAAAATGCTGTCGATAGGCCTCTGGCACCAGTTCATATGCCCTAAGTACCGCCGATTTTATCTTACTATAGCTAGAGCTATCCTCAAAACATAGGGAGGAATATGCAGACTGTGCTTTTCCTGTGAGAACACACTGAAGCATCAGTGCGCAGTCTGCTTCAGGCAAATCTCTAGCCCTAGCTACACATTCAAACAACAAAAAAAACATGTCAGGATCACTTTCATTAAAGTGCGGCAGCAAGCGCAGGTTATTAATGTCAAAACGATGAGACCTGGGCACCTGTTCACCCTGCCCCTCACCATCTCTGGGAATAGACAGACGATGTCCCTCCAACTCTATCTTGGCTTTCTCAGATTCTTGCCGTATCCGCTCCACTGTGATTTCCTTTTCAATTCCCAAGGCATACTTTACTCTGTCATGTTCCAGCTGCAACAACAACAATTCCTTCTGCTGCTCAAAAGAAAGTGCACTAGCCTGAAAAAGAGGTTTTAACAAAACACCCTCTTCCTTTGCAGCAAACACTCCTGTCTCACTCAATGTCGACACTATAGAGTCTTTGATGTTCTCCTTCATCCTCCTATCACCGACAATAGTCACCGAGAAATGCTCAGCAATCAAGAGCAGCTGCTCTCTTGAAAAAGTGCCAAGAGACTCCTGAGACGGAGCTTCAATAAATGCCTCTACGTCAGTCATATTAATTTAGACCGGGCCCTCACCGGAATACAACACCGAACCTTTTACGCCGAGAGAAGAAAAAAAACAAAAAACAAACCGGACCGACACCACAACGTTTGCTATGCGTCCAAAGTGGAACAACACTAACTTATTGATTGGAGTTTCCCCACTAACTATTACCATCCCACTGAGTAATCTCCTCCCTAGTCTTCATGCAGTTACTTGTGGTGGGTATTTATGCACTGGAGACCTATGGCAAGCCATTTGAGTATTTATTCCACATCCTTGATATCAGACGGCAGCTGTCTACACTAGTTGGCTCTTTGATTCCACTTGTTAGAGATATGGTCAAACTAGTTTGGCATTCTGCTTTACTAGTTCAATAAAACATTACACTAGTCAGTCTTTTTCAGCGACTAGTGGCACTTTTGTCCGACTAGTTAGCACATAAGCCTTACTAGTGACGCCAGGAGCAGCACTAGTTGCACNGGACCGACACCACAACGTTTGCTATGCGTCCAAAGTGGAACAACACTAACTTATTGATTGGAGTTTCCCCACTAACTATTACCATCCCACTGAGTAATCTCCTCCCTAGTCTTTATGCAGTTACTTGTGGTGGGTATTTATGCACTGGAGACCGCTGGCCCAGCAAAGCGACTAGCAGGCTAGCAACACTACTGAGACCATGGCGATGCTCCCAAGCCGTATCTTCAACCACTTTCTCCGCAACACTACACACCCCGCTCAACAATCCCAAGGGAACCGCCGCTTAACCTGCCAGGGAAAACTCTGCACGGCTCCACATACAACGCACCCGTGTCAACGAGAGAGAAAGGAAAAACAAAGCAAACAGCTGATCACGGCTAAGAACAACTGGCAAACCCTGTCCTGAAATATAATGCAAAACAAATCAAAGCCTCACAAAGTAATCTAATCAGTCCCCAAACAACGATCTGAAATCTAATGTCCTTCCCATAATGAGCCGAAACAAAGAAACCGGCCGCACTGCAAATGCGCTCCCAAAAAACTTTATACACGCGCACCAACTCCCAACACAAATCTTACCTATCCGTTGCTATATCACAGAAAAAAGAAGTGGACGAGCCCCCATCTGTCATGGCCTGGCTCTTGGCCATAACAAAAAGCGTGGGAAGGACAAGAATATGTATATAAAAAGGTATATTTATTAACAGAAGCTTAACGTAAACCAAAAAAACTAACACAAAGGAAAAACAAAAGACGAAGCGACGTAGCTGCTCCGAGGTCAGGTCCTCTGCGGGAGGAGATTGCGGGTCTCACTCAGGCCCTTTAACCCTCTGGTACCGGCCGCCAGGTGTCCTCAATCCCAGTTGATAGACCAAAGGGAAACCTTAAAGGAACATACACACACACCAGAGATAACAAGGCAGGGGTCGTCACACTCCAGAACCACTGCTAGACAATTGTAATGAACATTATGTCGTTTTATAGCATAAACTGTATGTGTAACATTGAAATGATTACCGATAATCCATACAAAA
>NW_011369945.1:27498479-27500812 GCF_000735185.1 Notothenia coriiceps
CTGTTGTATCATATTGGTGTGCATAAATGGTAGGTTTTGGTGAAATTGTTTTTTTAAAGTATTTTTTTAACTAATACATTACTCTAATTCATTGTTATTGTTTTTTTTCCTGTATGTGTTCTTAGGTCATTATGATTTTAATGTTCCAGAGCTAACATGCAAACATTGCACTAAGAAATGGGGTCCCTTGGGTAATTTCCTCTCCTGTTATGGGAGAAGTACCACAATAAAAATAAGAAGTGGACGGCCCAGCTCCAGTGCCCCTTCGAGCTGCCACTGGTAGCCCATGCGGTCCTGTAAAAAATGGTTTGTATATAAACGTATAATAACCCATGTAAAACACATGTATATAACCCATGTAAACACATGTACGTATCAGTCTCGGTACCTCCCCACCACCATCAGCTCCCTCTCTGTGGCTGCCGGTCTGGCCCGGTGGTACAGGTCCAGAGTGAACAGGGTGGAGCTGCTGTTAAAGATGGAGGTCAGGGAGGACATGAGAGCGGCTAGCATCACGGCCAGCATCAGCCCCCGCAGACCTGAGAGAGACAAAGGGGGAGGTCCGGCACTTAGCTTATTATATTTAAACTGCTTTAATTATTATATTTCAGTTTATTTGATCAACCCATGTTTCTAGTTATTATTATTATTTTATTTATGTTTTTTGCATTATGAATATGTCTTTATACTACAGCAGCAGCCAGGTACAAACATGGAGAAATATGTGTGTGTGTGTGTGTGTGTGTGTGTGTGTGTGTGTGTGTGTGTGTGTGTGTGTGTGTGTGTGTGTGTGTGTGTGTGTGTGTGCCCACAGGCATTAGCTCCACCACTAATTTAGGGTAGGCGATGTTGGAGCAGCCGACTGCAGCGCCACACACACTCTGACACACTGCTGGATCCACACAAGCTACCTCGTCTACACGCACACACACACACACACACACACACACACACACACACACACACACACACACACACACACACACACACACACACACACACACACACACACACACAGATTATCAGATGTACTGGTTGATTGGTTGGTTGGTTGGTTGGTTGGTTGGTTGGTTGGTTGGTTGGTTGGTTGGTTGGTTTGTTGGGTAGTTAGTGGCAGCTGAATTGACTGACCTGGGAACAGTGATCGGCTGATCATGCCTGGCATGACGATGAAGAACATGGGCAGCAGCTTGAGGTACCCCCCCACCACACTGGCGCCTTTGGCATGAGACAAAGACTTCGCTGACAGAGACCTCTGGACTATAACCTACACACACACACAAACACACATACACATACACATTAATCCTGTTTTATATGTGTCAAGGTTTGATGACACTTCAGGAAAGAGAGGGGGAAAGGATGCACTTTTCCCTGGGGCAGGCATATATATTTATATACTTAAAATATATATATATATATATATATAATGTAATAATAAATGTATTACTCCCACAAGGAGTCTGCTTTGTTGTATGGTGGTGCAAACATCAACAATCTAAGAGAATAAGTTGTGTAAAAGAACATGCTATCCTATACTATATATCTAATACTTGCTATCCACAAATGTTCTGTATGGACCAAAGAGAGAGTGGGGGGGGCGGCACAGTGTTGTGGTGGCATGCCGTGGAAATGCATTGTGGGGGAAGTCACCTGGTCCGTGCACCAGACCCAGGTAGCCAGAACAGTGAGTCCGAACAGCAGGCCAGGCCAGGGGATGTCCCCCGACACGGGGTCTCTGAACAGGCTGAAGGCGTCGCTGCGAGGCAGGTGGCAGGTGGTGTTAGCAACCGTCACCGAGGGCACCGCCGACATGTAACCCTCCACAAGACCCTCGTACCAGCCAATCTCTGCAAAGGCTGGAAGACGCACACACACACACAAACTTTACATCACAATATTAACAGAGTTAGCCCCAGGTCAGTGTGCGACCAGTGTCCCACCTACCTATGAACATGAGTGCAAAGGACCCCCCAACCATGATCAC
Organism: Notothenia coriiceps; assembly: GCF_000735185.1. Taxonomy (NCBI): domain Eukaryota; kingdom Metazoa; phylum Chordata; class Actinopteri; order Perciformes; family Nototheniidae; genus Notothenia; species Notothenia coriiceps. The sequence continues at coordinate 27,500,467 of NW_011369945.1, forward strand.
AGTCTGGAGTGCATCAGTGTAGATCACTGCTGCCAGGCCACCTACACACACACACACACACACACACACACAAACACACAAACACACAAACACACAAACGCACACACACAAACACACAAACACAATGGGGTATTTACTGAGGTAAGAACACTGGACTCTCCTCTTGTTAACACAGATCTTAGTCCAGGTATCTAAGCTGTTCAAAAGAACGTTGACTTAGTGACGAGGGGGCCAGTAGTGCCGACTCCTCTCAGGGTTTCAGGACTCTTTATGCAACACCTTGTGTGTGTGTGTGTGTGTGTGTGTGTGTGTGTGTGTGTGTGTGTGTGTGTGTGTGTGGTGTGTG
>NW_011369945.1:27500852-27504337 GCF_000735185.1 Notothenia coriiceps
GTGATACGGTGACACATAAATAAAAAACAAAACAGTTTTAATTAGGTCAACTAAAATATGCGTTTTTGCGAGCGCCTTTTCCTGCGGCTGAATAACCTGACCCCCGGCTCGATGAGCGAATATGGTTAAATCAAAGAAAAGTACCGGAGGAACACAGGATTTAATTCTGCGTGGACAGAGTTATATGCTTTCAAAGCAAACGATGCTGGTTTACCGGTATGTTTGATATGTAGAGAGAAGTTGTCAAAGGTGCTGCAGCCTTTACGTATCGAGGAACAACACGGGAGAGGAAGACAGCTGACGATCTTCAGTCATAATTCAATGGGGTATGTGATTTATTTCAGAAAACACTTTTTGTTATATTCCATGGAATGCTCTTAACGTCCCGATAGCAATGAATATATTAAATGCTTTGACAATAAATACATACTAAAATTAATCTCTGGAAGCCGTAGCGCTGTAAAAAGCACGACCAATCATCTGAGCCGGCCCGGCTAAAATAACTGGATGGCCTACCTGCCTGTCAGCCTTTGATCTGTGCACAAATGTATCTCGTGCCCTCATTGATGATGCACGTTCGTGTATGTTGGAGGAGGGACTCTGTAAGAAAGTCTGAAGGAAGAGGCATATTTTTTCCGGTTGGGTATTTTCAAATTCTAGCGCACTCAAGTTGGTTTCTCCATTCTTACCTACCCTACCTTTAACTCTTTTTAGGGTGCAGCTATATGTTTTATTTATTTCAAAATAATTAATTTTTTTTTTCCTTCAAATGTGCAGAGGACTCCCCAAGTGCTGTGTTTAATTTATTTTAAGGTAGGCCTGTGTATTATTTTTTAATTCTCCTTATAGGAGTTCTTTGTTTCTTATTAGAGGTTAACAGTTTTATGTAATGTTGTAAATAGCCTAATCGATGCAAAAAAAACTGTAGTTTTTGTCTGACATAACAATAAATACAACTTTATTAGCTATGAAATATGTTTTGCGGCTCCAGACAAAAAAATGTTTTGGAAAAAGGAGCAAAATGGCTCTTTTGGTCAAAAAGGTTGCAGACCCCTGTCCTAGATGATCAAGGGAAGGCTGATCTGTCACAGAAGTTAGTGGTAGGATCAATCTCAGAGAGATCTTAGCTAAACTTTTTATTATCTGTGTTATTATTTTTCTGTTTAATATATTCTACTATTTGTTATTGAATTAGCTCAGCCAATATGGAGTAGAAGGCTTGACACTGAATTTAAGCCCCTGTGCCCCTTGGGTTTACTTTCCCAGATGCATCAAATTCATCCCCTTATTGGAAGTTAAAATAGTTGGTATTCAAACCGAATTAAAGACATTTTTCTTTGTGAAAAAATACGGATAATTACGTTATATCATATAACCATAAAAGCCCCCAAACACCTTCTTTTATGCTTGAAGTTTTTCCAACTTTTTAGCTGTAATCTCTGTTTAAAAACGTATTTACTGTTCAGTCCTCATGGTCAGACTGGAACATTTAAGCCTGGATTTTTAGTTATTTGTGTTTTTTTCAAATGTCAGGAATTTATGATGAGGTTTCTTGCTACTCTTTAACCACAGATGCTAAATAAACTTGTCAAGACTTCACATGCCAACATTGTTTGGCATTTTCCCTTAAAAAGCCACATATTTCCATCAAATTGAAGCAGTGACTTACATTCTCTAAAACTGTTACTTTGTCATTTTATTTTAGTAAAATCTTACTTCAGCTAGTTTCATCTGGTCAGATTTTTAAGAAGTGATAACAACACCAGTGTTACTAACTGGAGATGACAAATGCCAACAACAGCTGCTACTTTTCACCGACTATTTATCTCTCCTACCCGGTGCCAAGCTGTTATTCTCCTCTGAAACTGTATACATGAAGCCTGGTACCACTGTCTGGAAAGAGGAGTACATTCTGTTCCTGCTTTGTCAACTACAGAGCAGAGGCTCGTGTTGATACAGCTTTCTACTCTGACTGTAACAGCTTGAGGTCAGAGGTCAAAGAAAGATTTGGTGAAGCTTCATCAAAGGGTCACTGTGATTGGTTTGACTTTTTTGTTTCAATGTGTAGCCGGTCAAAGCAAACTTCAATTAAACTTTACTCAGTTCTCCAGTTGGATGTGTGGTATGTTACAGATAATGAAGTGACTTATTCTAATTTAAATACATCTGTTGACACAGACTCTATTACTTAACATCTATGTATAGCTGAGCTAATTCACTTTTAGATAAAATAATTTGCAACTATGTTTGTAATCAAATATTTCAATCATTGGTCAAGCAAAAAACCTCGTTGTTTTAGCTTTTCACGTGATACTAAATGCATTTACATTTCTAGGATCTTCTCCTTAAACAAGAAACTCCCGCACGTAGCCCCCGCCCGCGGGGCTTATTTTTTCCCACGAAACTGTGTCTCAGGGCTTCTTAACATTTAACAACCTATTAATGTGTCATACCCACTTAATGGGAAGAAACTCAGCTATCAGACAATATTAACAATTTTCACCGAAACAAAACACAGGCAGAGCCTCTGAATTAGCCCTGAGCGAAAAAATGCTAACGCACTTAGCACAGAACTCACGGTATAAATACTTTATTACTTATTGGATCTGCACAAACAATATATCAGCTTAAAGCTGAGATTCCACAGATTCTAGCGGTGTAAGTATCATCACTGTGCGACCAAAAGTTGCGGCAGCTCAGGCAAACCTAGACAACACACAGCATAGCTTTACTGGGCCAAAACGGCAAAAATGTCTTACCTTTGCTGTTTTTCTGATCAAAAGTTGTGTTCACTGGCATTAAAACGAGAAAAACGCTGCTGAATGTTAATCCAATGTGTCTGTGTCGCTTTGAAATTATTACTGATAATCCATCCTTCCATTTTTGACAAAAACAGAGATTTCCTATTAGCTGCTATTAGAGCTACAACCCAGCTTCCGGTTTTGGGCAAATTGAGGCCCAATCCCAAATCACCCCCTCGACCCTACCCCTCCGTGACGGAGTGAACTCCGTCCGTAGCCACACTAGCAGCTCAACGAGGCTCCCTCCATTAAGGGTTAAGGGTATAAATACAGCAGCAAGCTTTGGGACGGCCTCCCCTCTCTCCGGCAGAAACAGGAAATGCCGTAACTGTATGTAACAACGGTTTCAAATCAGCATCTCTTAGGCAAAAAATGTAAATTAATAACTCAAATAAAACTCCAAACATCTTTCATTGTGTTACTTTTTTGTAAAGCTCTTTTAGTTTTAAACCTGATGTTTATAAGCTTCTTAGTTTTTGCAACAGTCATACACAACTTTATAATAAAATGCACACATTTACCTTTTTCTAGACTAAACACAGGTATGATCCTAAGTTAAAAACATATGAGGTTATCATGAGGTTGTTAACATCGCAGTTTATCAGTGGATGTTTGCTGGAACTACTTGTTAACAGCTTGTTTCCTGACGGACACACACAGCGTGACTCCGGTCAGGTAGAGACC
>NW_011369945.1:27504403-27510692 GCF_000735185.1 Notothenia coriiceps
GGTTTGGAACAGCCCTCAATATGGCGGACCCTCCGCGTGAACGCGCAAACGGAGGGGTAGGGTGTAGGGGGTGGTTTGGGAATGGGCCTGAGTGTGCATCACTCTCACTCCTCAATGGAAATGTTTAGATGGATTCAGGGACTTCTCCTCAATTCCATTGGCTCGAACTTCTCAAAAGAGGTGTCAATCATCAAAATCGACCAATGGATTCCAGACATATGGCAAATCCACCCAAATGATCCCAGAAGTGTTAATTTTTTTCTATACCTCTCTAAAAAGGTCAAATGTCACTTGTTTTGCATCAATCTTGATACAGGGTACTTATTATATGTTGTAGTTTGGATTCCTAAAGGTTTTAGTCTACTATCCCATCATTCAAGGGTGGTTTTCACTATAAGTACTAGTAATTTTTTTTTACTATGTTCAAACAGGTTTATCATTGCTTTTGAGAAAAAATATTATTAATTTACCCCTTTTTAGAAGTGAATATATAGTAATTTGTTCTAGGAATGTCATTTTCGAGCTGAGGCCTGAAAAACATGCTTGGGTCTTAACAGGTTAACATCTGTGCAGATCTATGTTATCAGCATAATAGTACGGCCGATAAAGTAACCTTTCTTACAGGATGTGAAAGCCTGTCCGTTGTATCTCTCATCACACTTTTTGAGCCAACATTTTTGTCGTCAGCAACAGATGTCTGCAGCAACCCGACAATGAGGCTGTTTGTGTCCCCTCACAGGCTCTTTATTTATGCTGCGCTATGCCAGCGTTTGCAGGTGCCTCGTCAGCAACACACACACACACACACACACACACACACACACACACACACACACACACACACACACACACACAGTGTGTGTGTGTGTGTGTGTGTGTGTGTGTGTGTGTGTGTGTGTGTGTGTGTGTGTGTGTGTGTTGCTGACGAGGCACCTGCAAACGCTGGCATAGCGCNAAAATAAAAGCATCTAAATAAAACAGGATGTTAACCTAAATTACATTTAAGACATACAACTGCAACGAAAGTAACAAAAACAATGTAATATCCTTTTCAGTTTCACAGAACACAAATTGTATTATAACACGATGGCTACACGACGGCATCGCGAGGGCTTCACGTAGTCGTGTTGCCTTCCAAAGACAATCGGGCAGCTTCTCGTTTCCTTCGTATTGTCTTCGTGAGGCGAAAAAGGCCCGATGGCACCGATGATCAAACAAAGTAAAGACGAAGATGCCACGATTTGACAAGATGCCCTCACGATGGCCTTACGAAGGGCAAAATGGAAACACGAATTCAACACGAAAATGAACCTTCGCAAGGTCCTTCGGCAATTTGCTGGCATGCCAAAGATTTTGCCACCGCTCACGAAGTTGCTGCCGGAGCCTGAGAAACTCCACCAGCGGTCATACGATGGCTTAAGATGCCCTCACGAATGGCCCGATGTTGTTACGATCAGAGCCGAATTTGAACATTTCCTTTTTCCATCTGGTGTCAATTTCGGGACAGTGTGACAGGGGCTTAACTAAAGCCCATTTATAAATGTATATTTTTATTAATTTTTATAATTCTATAGTTGTGTCATTAAGAATGAAAAAGACAAACAATTAAAATTATAAAAACAAGAAAAAAATACATTGGAAAAAAAATGAATGAGAAAACTAGAAAAAAGGAAATAAATTACAAAAAAAAAAGAAAATAGAGACAACTGAGAAAGAAATTACAAAAAAATAAAATAGAAATAGAAATAAACGAGAAAAATTGATGAAAAAAAACCAAGAAATTATTAAATGGGAAATAAATAAAAATTAAATAGTAGAAAAAAATATATAATAATATTAAGAACAATAAAAAAACAATGAGAAACTTAAAACAATAAATAAATATACCTGTGTGTTTTCACCCACCTGCATTATTTATGTCACATTTCTCCTTTTTGTCTTGGTCACCTTTAGCCCACTCTTTATAGGACGCCTAAAAGACCACCTTACACATTAGCCAATCGGACAATACCAAGAAATAATAATATAAAATGTACAAGAAGCTGCAGGTTTGATTAAGGAGTGAAAAACTGGAGCTGTAAATATTTTTAGATCGTGGATGTGCAGAGTTCAGAGTTCATGCAAAGGATTTCTTATTTTACCGTGCAGTAACGTGATTGGTTAGCTGCGTCCGTTTAAACATCAACGTTTAAATCCAGGGGAGAGAGGGAGGGGAGAGAGGAGAGAGAGAGAGGGGAGAGATGGGAGAGAGGGGATGTCCACAGCTTTGTGAAGGAACTGATTATCATGCAGGAAAAGCTCTAAAATCTAACATTAGGAATGAGTTGAGCTGCAACTTTGCTTTTTAACTGAATTAAATCATTTTTAGGCTGTAAAGATATTTAAAAGTGATGTGAAATAAGTCATGTCCACAATGCTTGTACTGTCAGACTTGTAGGATATAACATATATTTTATTTAATATCATTAAAAATAAAATATGGTCAGATTTTTGCATTTTTCCAAATTAAAATAATAGTTTTAAAAAAAGATTAAACTGCATAAGATGTTTCCAAAATTGTGAAACCAATCAATTAAATTACTAAAATTAAATTAAAAAAGGAAATAAATAAAATATTAATACTGCACTGATTAGACTTTATTCAAATAATTGTTATCTCCAAAATTGTGGCTAAAAATCAATAAATAAAATGTTATTCCTCAAAATAAAAACGTTAAATAGATAAAATATTCATACTGCACTGATTAGATTAACTAAACTTAAATCAACTGATCCCCAAATGTCAAGCTTTGTGTAATCACAGTGAAATAAAAAGAACTTAAAATTTGATTGATAATCATTGATAGATTTTTTAGGAGCCGGCAGTTTTACCCCGGGGTTGTCCAGTCCTTCGGAAGTCATTTTCACATTTGTACGAGCCCTCTGCAAACATCAAAACCAACTTATAAATATATATATATGATGATACAAAGTGTGCGATCCTGTTTCACAGAAGCCTTGAAACTCCTGCCGTCAACAGGAATCAGAAATGGAGGAAAAACACCTTTTGTGTTCGTACCTGTGAGGCTTTTAAAACACACAGTAATTCACCAGGATTTACGCAATGTTTGGCTGATTGGAAATCAATATACCAGCATGTTTCCTGTAGTTCAGAGGTACATGGTGTACTTCTACTTCACTACATGTATTTAATACCTTTAGTTACTTCACAGATTTGGATGAATGAACTCAGTGGATCAGTACTTCTACTTTTACTCAAGTACAAGACCTGAGTACTTCTACTTTTACTCAAGTACAAGCTCTGAGTACTTCTACTTTTACTCAAGTACAAGATCTGAGTACTTCTACTTTAACTCAAGTACAAGATCTGAGTACTTCTACTTTTGCTCCAGTACTAGATCTGAGTATTTCTACTTTTACTAAAGTACAAGATCTGAGTACTTCTACTTTTACTCAAGTACAAGATCTGAGTACTTCTACTTTTACTCAAGTACAAGATCTGAGTACTTCTACTTTTACTCAAGTGCAAGATCTGAGTACTTCTACTTTTACTCAAGTACAAGAGTTGTGTACTTATTAATATAAGTAAATATATAACATATATATAAATATTATGAGGAAATGTTATCATCATGAAGCAATATTTAAGAAATAAAGTTAAAGTATTATTTCAAGAAGTAGGTCCTGAAATTGAGCGACAAAATACATTGAGTATTAACTATAATATTTTCTAGTTTCAATAAAAGTTTGGATATTTCAAGACATTATATATTTGAGAATAAAGTAAAAAACCCAGTTGACAAACGTCACTAACTTCTTCTGGTTACTGTTTAATTAACTCAAAGACTAAGGTTGTCTCGTACCCATATTCAAGACAACTCTTCCTGTCCGCGAGGGGGTTAAAAAACTACAAGTTATTACACAAATGTTTTTTGCTCTTTCTTCCTCTGCGTTAGCGGGGGACCATGCGTGTGTGTTGCCGTGCCCCGTGCAGTTAGAAAGCGTCACAGCAGGGTGCCGGTTAGTTTCAGCGTTACCTTGAACTTGTGGTGCATCAGCGAGGCGATGATGATGGTGGCGACGCCGAGCGCGATGAAGCCGTACTGCATGAACTCCATCACCGCAGGGAGGACCACCAGGTTGGTGTGGAAGGTGGAGAGGATCGGGCCGTCGATGTACCCACTCTGAGGAAAGAACACGTCATACACATTATGCTGTGCCTCAGGGTCACACTAAGGCAACATAGGTTTATCAATCAATCAATCAATCAATCAATGTTTATTGATATAGCCCAATATCACAAATGTTACATTTGTCTCAGTGGACTTCACAGTTTGTACAGAATATCAGTATGACAATACGACACCCTCTTTCCTTAGACCCTCTGTCCTTAGACCCTCTGTCCTCAGACCCTCTATCCTTAGACCCTCATATCGTACAAGGAAAAACTTCCAGAGAAACCCCACAGTTTAAAGGGGAACATGGGAGAAACCTCAGGGAGAGCAACAGAGGAAGGATCCCTCTTCCAGGACGGACAGACGTGCAATAGATGCCGTGTGTAAATTGAAAAGATAATACATTTGCAACATAGGTAGTCCAAATGTTTGGAAATGCATGTGTGTATAATAGGAAGATGAATCCACGAGGATATCCATCCAGGACTTATAATCCAGGACCACAGCCACGACTCAAGATCCAGGACTCGCGATTTTTTATTCAACATTATATTTTCAGATAATGCAATGCTTATCGCTTGATTTTTTACATTTTATATAAAAACTTTTGTTACCGTGTACTTATAAGAAATGTTTGCGTTGCAGCAGCATAAAAACAAGGCAATGTGCATGAGAGAAACTAAGACACCAGAAATAAACAATTCAAAATATTTCTGAAATAGAAATAAAATAGCATTAAAAGGTTTAGAAATATATATTTTCATGTGGAAACACAAATTTCCAATAACAAATATAATGTTAATTGTATATTAATTGTGAAAGAAATTGATTATTCAATATTACATTTAATATAATAACTGCTAGCATCAAATGCTTTTATACAACATTTTCTGAACACAAATGATACACAAACAAGGAAAACAACAATGATAAAACATGGGATGGAAAAAGTGTATATTTCTTGTTTAAAGGGCACATGTGTATGGTAACAAATCTATATGTAAATACACTTCATAATAGCTTTTTACTCTATTTTAATAATGTTAAACTGACCTCCTCAAACCAGATCATGGGCATCACCACGTCAGCGATCTTGCCAGTTTCTCTGAAAAACAACAACAACAACATCCCAGGGTTAACCGAGGGTAATACAAACAGGAAGTGTCCAGATTGTCATATTAAGCAATGCATAAATGAAAAACACAACACACATTAATGGCGTTATGGCGGATCGGGGAATATTTCCTTACGTGATTCCTGACACCGTCTTCATGAAGAGGTTGAGCTGCAGGCGGATGGAGACGTTCAGAGGAACGCCCGTCATCTGGGGAGAGACGCAGGGAAACGCTCAAACAGGGAATAAAACAGACTTTAATGTGCACCTAAAAAAGAAAACTGAGTGGGAAATATTTGAATAGTATTTGAGTGGGGAGGCGTGTGGCGCAGTGGGTTGTGCGTTTGTGTTGGGGTGAGAGGGTCACTGGTTCAAACCCCACTGCAGTCAGCATGTTGTTGCGTCCCTGAGACACTTCACCCCGAAGTGCTCCTGTGGGGATTGTCCACAGTATGTAAGTCTCTTTGGATAAAAGCGTCTAACAAGTAACATGTATTGAATCTCCACCATAAAGGAACATTAAACTGTTCCCATGTTAACAGTTTAATGTTACAACGCAGTGCAGTGAGGAAGGACATCCTAATGTGACGGATTCTTTCAAGGACGTTTTATTTTATGTTATTTTATTATTGGCTTGGCTTGAACACAAATCTTTAAAAGGTCCCATGTCATGCTTTTCTGGTTGTTACCCGTCCCCTTGTGTGTTATGTAGCTTTTTCTGCATGTGAACGGTCTGCAGAGTCACAAACCCTCAAAGTACACCCTGCAGGGAGTAAAACTCTAACACAGAGAAGACCTGTCTATGCTGCCCCAGAACGCCTCGTTGGAGATTTCTCTTTTCCCATTTTTTTACTTCCTGGGTCGTAGTGACCGTGACCACACACACACACACACACACACACACACACACACACACACACACACACACACACACACACACACACACACACACACACACACACACACACACACACACACTACGACACACGTACACACGTAC
>NW_011369946.1:0-1185 GCF_000735185.1 Notothenia coriiceps
GTGTGTGTGTGTGTGTGTGTGTGTGTGTGTGTGTGTGTGTGTGTGTGTGTGTGTGTGTGTGTGTGATAATGGAGAAGTGGTGTGTGTGAAATGTGTAAAGGGCAGGGCAGGCAGTTGTTCTGCAGTAATCCATCTTCACTTCAGGGCTGAGCCTCGGAGCAACAGGCTGCTCTCGGGGGAGAGGCAGAAAACACTCCGTCGGCATCACTCTTTCTTTACGAGACGGGGAAATGCTCAACCAGCAGGCGCTCGAGATTTTCACAGCAAGAAAACAGGAGAACAGAAATGAAGGGTATACCATTCGTTCCATATCGTCTGTTCTTCCACTCGCACTGCCGACAGCAAGGCTAACAGCAGTGTTAGCGGTGACTTAAAGACTAGTTGTTTCAGTTGCCTTAATCACAACAGTGTCCTGGGATTTGTCATGATTTATCACAAGTTTGAAATAATAGTTTTACTTATACTTTGGGCGGGGTTAAAGCATATACACATGTGGTGTTGTGATACAGAAATGCTTGACAAACAATTTGGACAAAGCTGCTGTGATTCCCCCTCAGTACAATGTGCACTAATCAGGACATATACTCGTATGATAGTATTCTTACTGTGATTTCCCCTCAGTACAATGTGCACTAATCAGGGTATACGCTCTTTACGCTTTGATTGCCCTCTGTATAATGTGCGCTACAGAGGGCATATTATCTCTGCTGCTATCACTGCAAACATCGCTGCTACAACCCGCTGCTGCAGATACACTCTTTACAACATCAGGAGGATACTTCCCCAGCTGACCCAGAAAGCCACGCAGGTTCTGGTCCAGGCTCTCGTCATCTCACGCCTAGACTACTGCAACTCCCTCCTGGCTGGTCTACCTGCATGTGCCATCCGACCTCTGCAGCTCATCCAGAATGCAGCGGCTCGTCTGGTCTTCAACCTTCCTAAATGTTCCCACAACACGCCGCTCCTCCGCTCCCTTCACTGGCTTCCGGTAACTGCTAGAATCCACTTCAAGACACTGGTACTTGCGTACCATGCTGCGAATGGATCTGGCCCTTCCTACATCCAGGACATGGTTAAACCGTACACCCCATCTGTTGTCGAAATACAACACTTGTAGATGGTTAGAGTACTCTATCAGCAACTTTGGAGGGCCCTGTTCCAGTTGAACAATGCCAATACATATTA
>NW_011369947.1:0-7627 GCF_000735185.1 Notothenia coriiceps
ACATCCCATAATTATCCGGCATGGCCTCGATATGAAAACTGCCTCAAAATACTTCAGATATTTGGGGTGCGTTTGATTTCTGTTTGTCTGTGAATCAATGGCTCCTTGTGTTTTTTAAAAGCTGCTCAGTCTCTCAGAGAAAAACATAATAAAAACGTTGAACATATTAAACACATTCATGTACTTCTATAAAGAGTACTGGGCTGTTACATACGAAACACATTCATGGGAACTCAGTCACAGAAAATACAGAGAGCAGAAAGGATTCCTTTAATCACTTGTTATCCTACAGTTTTAATGTCCACTGCAAGTTTAACTTTAGTGGAACTTAAACCAACAACCTTCACATTTGACTAAAGCACCAATCAGTTGTTTCCTTCTTCGAGATTGATCATGTAATCCTAACTTGAAAGTTCATATGATTCCCAAATCAGGCATGATGGGACTCGAACCAACAACATTGGAATTACTTAATTATTTTAGTAGAAAGGGATCAACCCAATCTGTAATGGTACAAAGTTGACTGGTGAAGGTGATTGCAGAATCTGGTGGGACTCGAACCTGTAACCTTCAAATCACTTCACTCCAATTTGAATTCATTGTTTTAGCGAGAAAGGATTACAACTGTATCTAAAGCTTGACTCTTAAACCTGTTATCTTAGAGTTTGAATGGTCACACTGCTTTAACAACTATAGAGGAAACTGAACCAACAACCTTCACATCCTAAACCAAAATGACATGTCACTTGTTAGACGCTTTTATCCAAAGCAACTTAAATACTCAATACTGTGGACAATCCCCACAGGAGCAGTTTGGGGTGAAGTGTTCTATCATCTGTTCAGCGCTGCCTTTAAGTTTAAAGAACACCCTTTACATATTTCTTGAATCTTCCTTTATTTTGCTTCTAAATACTACGAAGGTTTAATCGATCATCCTAAACATGGACATTTCCTTTGTGCCTTAATGCTACGTTCACACCGGACGCGATGCGATGTTTGGGGGCAGCGCGATTACATGTAAAGTCAATGCAGAGACGCGACAGACGCGGACAGACGCAAATTCACTCCGACGGCGAGCATGAAGCGGTTGAAGCGAATGTCGCGGCGCGATTGAGGTGATTGGAGGGGGTGATTGGAGGGGGCCGCGACAACCGCTCAAGTTCAATTTTTATAACTGGAGCGTCAAAGTTGCGTGACTCGATTTCGCGGTAGCCAATCGGCGGTGAGGATCTCAGCCTGCCGTCACTGACGTTGAAGCACAAAACCAAAACATTAGCCGTTAGCTGTTAGCCCTCACAGCTCCTCATATCTGTTCAGAAACTAGACAGAAGTGAAACAAGTACAAACCACAGACTGTCTGTGTCATGGAGAATACAGTCTCTGGTTTATTTATGTCTGTAGGCCGTTGTTGTGAGTGTGGACGGTCGGAGCTGCGTTAGCTTAGCCGATCTCCATTCAGAAAACACACATTTTAAAAGGTTTTTCGCCTGCCGTCTGTCTGCAGACTGGTCAAAGCATTAATTCATGGTTTTTACTAACCGGTATCAGTATGTTGTTACTTCGGCATCATTTTGAAGCGTGTATTACAATTAAATCACGGTCAAATATGTTCATCTTGTTGTAGTTGTAGCTCCCGAGCCAGCGCGTCTTGTTTGAATGATGCGAGTAAACACAGCTGGCAGCCGCGGTGAAACTCGAGCGTTTAGAACGAAGCGAATATTCGCATCGCGTCCGGTGTGAACGCAGCATAAGAGCTCTGGTCCTCTGAATTACTCCTCTTAAAGTGACATCTTTATTTTAGCAGGAAGACTAATCCGAGCTAATAACAACTTTTCAACGCTCGTCCCAGTATCTGAAGTTTAACTTTGATTGGATTTCACGGGAGTTGAACTTTTATTAGTTTAACCGTAATACTCTAAATTTCCCCGCAGTATCTAAAGCCTGACTCTGGTGGGACTCGAACCCACAACCATTGAGTGTCTTCTTCAGAGATTGACTAGAAGCAGAGAATAAGTACAATAATAAAAGAGTGGAAGAGAAAGCAGGGGCTGGATGGACAGAAGTGAAAGACATGTGAGTGAAATATTTAAAGGGAGTTTCTCGGACCAATGGAGGGACAGAGAGGGAAGAGGGGGAGGAAGATGCTTCAGTGTCTTCGATCAAACTGAGAATCCTGCTTCATGTTTATTATTCCGTCATCCCTTATCTCCTTTCAGTTTTACCCTCTTGAGTCTGCAATAAGTCTTCATTTAAAACTGGTTCAAACGGAGACGATGAGCGGGACTGATAACGGCTCACACTCAGCTGTAAGTCTTTAGGTGTTCATTTATAATGCAATGTATGAGAGGGAAAGGGAAGAGAGGGAGGAATGATTAACACAGGTGTGTGAAGGACCACCAGGTGACACACACACTTGACAACTCTGCAAAGGATTGTGGGATGTTTAGAAATCATAACTGTACGAAAGCTGCATCTCTCAACATCAAGAAACGGACAAAATGTTCTTTAACAAGCAAACTAACAAAATGAGGCGTTTATATTTAAGAATGTGCGACTTTGTAAGAGTTAGTCAGCCAATCTAAGGAAAAACACTATTTTGATCATAACTATTTGATTTTTCTGTCAGAAAATTCGGTTTTCAGCCTCTTGAATAACATTAAAGGGAATATCTTTGGACATTTAAAGACATCACGATGAGCTTTGAGAAACTGTGATCGACAATTTCTTATTATTTTTCACTCATTTCTGTCATTTTTAACAATAAAACATTGGTTTTGGGCAAATTAAAGGATGAAGATTATTAGAAGTTGCAGCACTTACATCAACAGGCATTTGCTTGCTCAAAGGCATTACAACATAGACACGAACACACACACACACAGACACACACACACAGTGACATTTGTTTTTTTCTCTACTCAAAGTGTGTTATAAGTGGGATCAATTATCAGAAGGACTTAGCTGTATTATGACTGCCAACACACACACACACACACACACACACACACACACACACACACACACACACACACACACACACACACACACACACACACACACGATTATTATTCCATTAGTGTTTTTCTTAGCCATTAATCGAAGGGCCTTGTCGGCTGAGGATTTAGCCTTGACACAAACACACACACACACACAGACAGACAGACAGACAGACAGACAGACAGACAGACAGACAGACAGACAGACAGACAGACAGACAGACAGACAGACAGACAGACAGACAGACAGACAGACAGACAGACAGACAGACAGACAGACACACACACACACACACACACACACACACACACACACACACACACACACACACACACACACACACACACACAGACAGACAGACAGACAGACAGACAGACAGACAGACAGACAGACAGACAGACAGACAGACAGACAGACAGACAGACAGACAGACAGACAGACACACACACACACACACACACACACACACACACACACACACTTTAATTGTGCAGCACTGAAGCTCTATGGCACGGAGGAAAAACATATATCCGGCTTTGAAAACCCAAATACTTGTTAGTTGAAAAATGAGATTGTCATCAGACTTCTCTCTGTGTTTTTGGCCCGTTAAACCATTTATCCTACAGCTTTGTTTTCATCAGTTATCTGTTATTATCAGTTCCTCACTTTCTCCCTCTCTTTTTTTCTGTGTGGGAAGTTTGTTTTTACAAGAAGTGTTTTGGAAGATGAGACACAGAGGGTGAAAGAAGACGGGTTCAGATTCATTTTATCTTACATTTAATTCAAAAACATTGACTCTGTCTTTCTTTCTTCCTTTCTTACAGCCTATTGAGGGACATAGAGGGTGGACTCGTGGTAAGAGGTGTACGTTAAAGTAGTAATACTACAATAAAAGAAAAGGCCAGCAAACCTAACAACATTATAAGGATAAACATATAAAGTACTAGTTGTCAAAGTACTCATTCTGTAGCTTGTAAAGGATCATCTTAATGCTTTTATGGGTTGGAGTAATCTTAAAGCATCTCTAAATGGGTTATTGAATAAACCATTGAATATAATGCCTGGCTAAATCATTTTCAATTATTGATAAAAAGATGCTTCAAACAAATGACAGAATGAGAAAACCCTTAATCCAGATCAATTTAATCCAGTTTGCCTAACCAGGTTTTAAACTGGTTTTAAAGTGCCCCATAGCGCCCTCTGCAGGCGGACATGCAAACTACAGCATTACGTTGCTATTTCTCTGCAGGACAAGTCATTAAATCAAAGTGGTTCATCCTCTGGGGAGCACGACAGGATCAGTAAATATCGTACATGCTTAATCCTGGTACTTCTAATTTGAGATTTGGGATTATACAGACAATTAATAACCTCACAAATACAATCAGAGGCTTTAAACAATGATGCAATGGTGGCATGTGTGTGTTAGAGTGAGAATGCAGTACTTTTAAACACACGCGCGCACACACACACACACACACACACACACACACACACACACACACACACACACACACACACACACACACACACACACACACACACACACACACACACACACACACACACACTTGAACAGGAAGCATGCACACGTTTACAGCCTGAGATAAAATCTTCACAAGACATGAAGAGGGAAGAAGCTTTCAAATGATCAATACTAGGATCGATAGGAAGGCTTTTATTTTGAAAGGGTGTCATGAGAGTCTCCAAATGACCCTTTCCTTTTCATTTCATATGATTTCTATAAAATGGTCTGATTATGTCTATCAACTTTTATCTATTTCCATGTATGTCTCATTGTGCTTGTTGTCTTATTTTTGAGGGGTGTGCCCTTTAAACCCCAGTCCTCGCCTCTGTGGTATTATATGCTGTAAAAAATACTGTAGAAGTGCTGCATGCAACACTGTACTCAGGTAGCAGTACAGTATTAGCAACAACATATACTTACAGTACAAAAAGCTGCACCTTTACCAGCTTTGAGAACACTTTCATGATCAATCATTATAAAACATATCATATATATTATTCTGAAATGGACCAATCTGCACAACGACTAATTTCACTCTCGCTGTAACGGAGTATTCCTACACTCTGGTACTTCAACTTTTACTGAAGTACAAGATCTGAGTAGTTCTACTTTTACAAAATACAAGATGTGATTATACTTCTACTTTTACTCAAATACAAGATCTGAATACTTCTACTTTTACTCTAGTATAATATCTGAGTACTTCTCCCAGCTGTGTGTAAAGTGTGTTTCCAGTACCTTGGTGTCAAGGGGGAGACATGGAGGTCCATTAGCCGGTGAAACGCCTCCTTTCCCCGCCTCTCTGTCGGTGTTTCTCCGCTGTGTATCCCTCCGCTCCGGACGCATTAGATCAAAAACTTTTTTCAGTTTTCAACAACGTTCCCCTCACACACACTTACACACACACTGAAATACTTCCAGAAATTCGTCCTCCTCCGGTTCGTCCACAAGTTCTTCGGACCAAAAGCAAGACAAAAACCCAGAATCCATCAAATCAAATCGCGCGAGATCTTCAGGTAATCACTAATTAAGATTGAAATGAAGGTGATGAAGGTTCACGCGGACGGCTCGGTGTCCGCGTGAATTTGGAGATGAGCGCGAGGCGGAGAGGCAACCCGTCTGCTGCTGCTGGGAGTGGGGGGGAGAGGGGGGAGGTCCAAAAACCATCAGAGAGAGAGAGAGAGAGAGAGAGAGAGAGAGGGAGGGAGAGGCAAGAGAGAGAAGAGGGAGAAAGGAGAGAAGAGAGAGAGCTTCATATTAAGAAAAAAGTTAACTTTAATAATAAACAACAAATTATTTGCCAAAAATATACACCACCCAATAATACATACTAAATTATAATAAAAAAATACATTATACATAATATAATTGGTAAAAATAAAAAAATAATTAATACAAAAAAACACCAATAATAATAATGGTAAAATAATGAACAAAATAATAAACAACGCATATAATGAAAAATAAATAATATAAATATAATGAATACAAATAATCGTTTTAATTAGGTATAGCAGTGTTGCATACAGTACCGCATTAGAGTATTACATTATTAAAAATAAAATAAATACAAAGTTTTATCTTCTTTCCCAAATCTTAATTCTCATTAAGCCGGGCGAGATCTCCAGAACGCTCTCAGAACCTCTGATTGGTCAAATAAAATAAAATATATTATATATGGAATGGGACACATTTTGCGTATGTGAATAGCTTTTATACTTAGAATATTTACACACACTGTGGCATTGTAGCGAGTGTTTCTACATGAGTTTAATACGTGTGCCCTCTCAGGGAGCTGCCAGACTGAATGAACTCCTTTTAACAACTGGAACATGGAACACACCACACACAACACGCAACGCCACGCGCACACACACACACTAATAAGCAACAACAGAGAGTAAAACAGAGCTCTCGTCATGGCAACCACAGGTGAAATTGAAAGGCGCTTTCAGCTCGTAAAAAAGCAAGAAACGACTTAATTAAAATCCTGAAGAAAAATGTTGTAATTAAACTCGCTGCCCAAAGTATTTGTAACCTGTACTTAAATTTAAATAATCTACAAATATGTCTGTTTCCTGGGTGGTCCCGATTAGTAACACTGTGTCTTCAGAAGTAGGCCTAGTTGAGCATTTTATTGTTTACTGCTTTATATCCATGTTTTTACTTAAAACTATAATGTTTTTAAATGAGTATTGGAAATCAAAGAACGTCAGTGAATAAAGAAACGCTCATGGTTATAGCCTGCATAAGGTCTGTGGATTTTAAAGTGTTTTCTAAAGTCAAAACATATGTCCAGTAAAATACCACACTGGTGGATTTAAAAATGGTGCTTCTAACAAGTGTCTGAATGAGACGAATAAACGTCATCAACTCCCAACATTAGCGCTCCTTAGCTTAGCGGATTGGTGACGTGAAGTCATGTGGACCGTGCTGTAGTTCTCTTTATAGCCCAACATTAGCCACCTTTAGCTTAGCGGTGGTGACGTGAAAAGTCATGTGAACTGCTGTAGTTCCTCTTATAAGCCCAAATTAGCCTACTTTAGCTTAGCGGGTGGTGACGTGAAGTCATGGACCGTGCTGTAGTTCCTTTATAGCCCAAACATTAGCCGCCTTTAGCTAGCGGTGTTGACGTGATAGTCCCATGTTGACGTGCTGCTAGTTCCTTTATAGCCCAACATTGCCACCTTTGCTTAGCGGTGGGTGAGGTGGAAGTCATGGTGACGTGCTGTAGTTCCCTTTATACCAACATTAAGCCGCTTTAGCTTAGCGGTGTTGACGTGAAGTCATGTGACCGTGCTTGTATTCCCTTTATACCAACATTACCACCTTCTAGCTTAGCGGTGGTGAGGTGAAGTCATGTGACCGTGCTGTAAGTTCCTTTATACCCAACATTGCCACCTTTAGCTTAGTCGGTGGTGATAATGAAGCCATGTGACCGTACGTGTAGTTCCTTTATAGCCCAACATTAGCCACCTTTAGCTTAGCGATGGGTGAGGTGAAGTCTGTGACCGTACGGTAGTTTTCCCTTTATAGCCCAACATTAGCCAACCTTTAGCTTAGCGGTGCCTGACGTGAAAGTAATGTGCACCGTGCTTGTAG
>NW_011369947.1:7672-10362 GCF_000735185.1 Notothenia coriiceps
GGGGCCTCATGTACACAGTTTAATACTGGCAACTTCTTATTATGTGAAATACGAAAACGTCTTTCAAAACTACAATTCCCAGTAGAGACGTGCCATAGAACATGTTGCGAAACACACAATAGCCAGCATGTGTAGTTCTGGGGACGGGGTGGGGGAGGGGGGGACGGGGTGGACCCGTTCAAATACAGTTTTGGACAGTCTGCCGTGGTTCCATCCCATTTCAAAGTGCTGTTCGACGCTCGGCGTATGCCTCGGATCACACTCAAACATCCAATCACAGAGCTTGAGGACTATCACGGGGTTTGTCAAGCGAAGCGGAGAGAATACTTACTTCCGGTTGTAAAATTCTCTAAAGCAACTACTATGAGCTGCTCCGAGCCTCGGTCCTGACGGACTCCAAATTGTGTTTATTAATCAAACAAATAAATAAACACAAGGATAATATGTGTTATTGTTGAGTAAATAACAGTGTTTGGTTTAGAAAATAATACAAAATTAGAAGGAAAAAACGATGAAACAATACAGATTTCAGTATTCTGAGCCCCTACACTCCCCATAACTGACAGCAACAAAAGTCCTACATTATTCAATTAAAATAAAGAAGTAAAAAAAATAATTGTGGCTTGATATTGAGTAAGAAAAAGGTTGATAAACGCTGTGAGAATGGATCTGCGGAGAGCATTTCGCAGCGATCCCAACTCATCTATTACCAACGTTCAGGGAGCTCTATGCAGGTCAATGGGACGCCCTGCCCGTTGAAAACTGACTCTCAAGGGGTACCCTGTGCGTCATAGGGTGACGGGGAGGGGCCCTGACCGTCCGTCAATATGTGACAGGTTGGGAATGAGAACGTGTTGTGGGTAAACATGGTGATGACAAAGTGCTGCTTAACTAAGAATGTGTTTGGAAACTATATCTTTGAAATGTTTATTTATACCAATAATTCATCATCACATAGCTCAACCTGCTAATTCAGAAAAAATGCAACACCTTATAAGAAATGATTATGTTCATACATTCCGGTTTAATCAATCTATCTTAAAGTTTTAATTTAAGACTGAGATCTGATAAACCCTTTCCATCACATCAATGCGGGTGAAAACAGCTAAAGTAACAATGATAGCAACAGGTCTGCATTAAAAAAATCAATGATGATAAATTAGCATGATTTCAAACAAGAGTTAGACCAACAGTATTGTACAAATGTACAGAATTGTTGACTTTATAAGAATCAGAAGTTGGAACTTTCCAATAGGGCTGCGTAAAAGAAAAAAGTAAAAAAAGACAACGGCTCATAAACTATTTCAAGTTTAAAATGGAGATATGGCGAAAAGAAAAGACAGCATTACAACTTGTACTGCATTGGCAAGACATTGTGAGGCAGATTATTTGTGCTGCAGGAAGCATATCTTCCCTTGAATCAATCTGGCAGTATTACAATGGCAATACATCGAAAAATCAAAGACAGGAAACCATTATGGCCAATTCTAGGCACACTGATTTTTCTGTAGAACTTGGCAGCTTCTAACAGGAACACTCAAGTCCTTTGGCAATAAATCAATCGATGCAGCACAGTGTTTTTTAATAAGCTTGGACTTTATGAATCACACCATCAGTTATATGTATCAAATGTCAAATGTATTCACACAGAAGGATGAATAGGTTTAATTTTCAGGCCTGGACAGTGAAGTGTTTAAAAAAAAATCTGTAGTAGCTTCGGGGTAATAACTCAGTCTGGGAGCTGACAAGCACGGACAGATCCTTTTGATTTTCACCCAGTTTCATTTCCCCTTCTTCATTTTCCAATTAAACAATCTGAAATCCTCCTGCTCTGTTGAACAAAGTTGGTAAAGTATGTCTTGCTTGTCTACTACATCACAGCTAAGGAACACTGAGAAAGGAGATGGATAATTCACCTTAACTGCAACTTGTCTCATTTCTGATACCAACACAAACATTCTGCAGGAAATAAATTAATAACAACAACCATTGAATAGAAAACAGGATCAGGTGACAAATGAAGATCACATTAGGCAAATGTTATCACTAAGAACAGCGAGGACAGTTTTTTCAAACATGAATGCGGCTTTTGATAATGATACAAATCTGCATTTGAAAAGAAACAACTAGTTGGAGCTTAAACATTACGCTTAGGGTGATTGATCCCAAAGGACATCCCATATGACTTGCATATTGTGTGGCAGTCCCTCATTCTTAGGAAATTGCTGACATTTTCCGTTATCCATTTCATTTTAGCTGAGCGTCACAAGTCCCCTGAGTTGACTGGAGGTTATTCAGATCACCTGGTGGCTCCTTATTAAGAATCAAGAGCAGCTGGGTGCATTTCCCCTCTCGGCCAATCAGGGTATGACCACGCCCATCTTTAGGGTTTAAGAGAAGTATAGAGCAGCACACCCAGGACACTCTGACTCTTCCATGACTTAATGCAGACCCTATTTTAGCAGATAATGGCAGACAGTAACGCTGGTCTTTAGTAGTGATGGTGAGATGAAGCCTGATGAAGCTTTGAAGCTTTCCAGCCAATTGGTTCGCAAAAGGGTTCATCTCATGAGGCTTCATTTGAAACGATTTGAACACAAACCCCCCTGTTGGTTTGTGTAAAACAGGCAGATTTGACGTCTCAATAGTGTGCTCTATCTCATACCGATTTCCCAAGTCTTAGAATAACT
>NW_011369947.1:10385-26718 GCF_000735185.1 Notothenia coriiceps
ACATAAAAAAATATTTTCATGTTAACAATATTGTATTTATTCCAGTTTAATGATTGTGATTGAAAAGCCTAAAGAGGCTGGTAAGCATTGCAAAGAGGGATTTGTATTCCTTAATAATGTTCGTAAACTTAACCACGATCTAGCCTGAGAAAGGCTAAACCATATCAAACAATACATTTATTAACTACATTATCTCATTTAGCTGTAGCTTTTATAAACAAACAAAAAAGTATTGACCAGTCGTTGAACCAGAGAACCTGCGGTTGAGTCAACTGCTTTCCAGCTGAGCCACAGCCCACACACTGATTCTGACCGAAAACACTTCATCCTATTTATTCCTGTACTTATTTATTTATTGATGTTTTTATTCCTACTTTTATTTATGCTTTTATTTATTTATACTTATGACATGTTCCAACCTCTATATAAGTGAGGGTCTGAGCTCTCTTAATTCCATCGTGTCACCGGGCCCGGGTACAAGAGGGGTAATATCGTTCTTATTATACATCCATGGATATTATGAACGTTGTGGTTCAACCACTTTCTGAAGCAGTCACGTAGTATTGAGGGGCAGCGAGGCTTCGTTTGTCATCGGTGACGTCACTGGCTCAAAACGGTACAAGCCTCAATACAAGCTTCACAAAAAGCTTCGAGGATTACTCGACACACGCTCCGAAGCCTCGGCGCAATACGTAACATCACTAGTCTTTAGGTCCTTTTGAAACTTCCTTGCTGTTTTAAAGAAATGTTCCTTATGAAGGAACATTACTGTGAATATTTATATTTGTTCTAACTGGTTCTTAGGCTTCTTTCCAATCAGCCAAAATCTGTCAGTACTGCAACAATTGGACATTAATTGGTTTTCAGACCTTGGTGATGTTACAGTCATCTCGTTGGTGTTGAAATCAGATTCAAGCTGAACAATGATACACTTTCCTGATTCGGGACAAATTAATGTTACTTGTCATCTCATACAAACATGGAGTGAGAGTGATATAGCTTTGTATTCACTAGAGGGGCAGTGGACGGGTCAATTCTCCAATCGGAGACACGTGTTGCTATAAGAATTCAAGAAGAATTATGCTCATTACTCACATAGACACAACTCTCTTTAAAAACTGTCAGTGGCAATTAATCTTTATTTGACAGGTTATCGTCTGAAATGATAAAAATGTATACAGAAACATATTGCATGAACACTAGCTGACTCCATGCGTGTAAATGTTGTGTAGCAGTTGGATATGCTGTGGCTGCCATCTGTCGAGCATCCTGTGAGGTGAGATGATGTTGAGAAGAGAGAGGGAGTTTTCTAATGAGGCAGAAAAACTGTGACGGAGCAGAGGTCGTGTGGAATGACCCTGAGGAAGGACACATACGGCGTCATCCATCTGCAGTCCATCAGTCTGTCTGCGGCTGCTCACCTGGAAAGATCCATCTGGCGGTGGAGATTCACGGTCAGAGCTGTAGCAGGAGAATGCACTGACCGCTTTAAATCACCCAGTCTACCAGATTATCTCAACAAGAAAAAGCTTATTTGTGTCTGTTCCTCTCGGATTATCATTTTTGGTGATGTTATAAAAGCTGATCCAGTATATCAATGTCAGGAAAAATATAAAAAATCAGGTCGAGACATAAAATATTTGTAATTTAGGATGAAAATTATAAGAGGTAAACTGTGAAAATGGAGGTGGATGGACTACCAAATGCTTTCTACAACACCTTCAACTACATCAGCTGACTTTCATTTCAAACTGTGGAAATACACGTTTCCAAAAATGGAACAGAAATGTAGATATTTTCCCCTGATAAATTATGCAGTGCTTCCCTGCAGTTTCCTTGTTTTCGGTTGAGTGTAATTGATATGCTGTTTAAAGTTGCGGTACTGTTTTATTTATAGTTTGTGCATACATAGGCACGTGTGTGTGATTAAGTGTGAGTTAAAATGCACAAAAGTGTCTCTGTATAAATAGATGAATATGTCATGGAGCGTAAACAAAGATATTTGATACTGGATATAAACACTTGATGCTTTAAATAACACAGATAGATGTTGTTGAGTGTCTTTACTCAAACAGACATCCCTCCGTTTACTGTTGTGTTGTTTTGAGCTCCTGATCAGCAAGAAGATTTGAAACGAGCTATAAACAAACGCAGCTTCATTACCGGCAGTCTGACTCAGGGGTCAGCGACTCCTCCAGCATTTGCAACTATGAAAGGCAAACTATATTGTTGATACAGTACAGAAGGTTCATTTCAGCACAGGCGTCAAAAGAGCCTTTGTGTAACGAGGTAGATAGTCTAGTTCCAAGTAAAGTGAATATTATGGCCATTAGAGGGTTAGAATCAATAATGCGCCACACACATTTATGAGGGCATTATAAAATCCATGCTCACATCTTTTTTAATTGTGATCTACTCCTGTTGATGCCAATTTTCTGTTGGTCTAATGGAGCCCGTGTAAGACATCAAAAAGGCTTTGAGTGCCTCCTTACCCACCTTCATGTATAATGTCCAACAACGGCTGAAAAAGTTACATCTTTGGTTTACAGTAATCATAAACAGGGAGACAAGGATGATCTTAATATCTTAAAGAATAATGACAATATTTATGATGGTTAAATGTGGAGGATGAGAGAATGTTGGAGGAGGGGGCTCTGTAAGGAAGTGGCAGATTTTTTCCGGCTGTGCATTTTCAAATTCTAGCGCACTCGAGCTGGTTTCTCCAAAATTACCTACCCCACCTTTAATCCAGAAAGATAGAAGATGGTAATTTGTTTCCAATTGATTTAAAAATATTACATTTTTTACACTATTGTTTTCACAGTAGAGACTGCTGTGTTGACTTACAATAGAAACAAACCAGTCATTCCTTCAGACCGAGAGTGTCAGAGCAACACAGTCTCACTCCCTGATAGTCCAATAGCGACGCTTGGTCAGGGTCCTTTGGCGTGCAGTTGTGACGCACCGAGTCTCCTTCAGCTTCATAAACGGACGCAAAGAGCTTTCAACTGATTGAAATGTATTCCCATCGGCGGCGGTATTTGACGCTCAGGGAAGCAGCGCATCGGTCCATGTCGGCGGCAGTTAAAGGCAATGTGAGCGTCCATTCCCATTGGATAACGGAGAATTTTACACTCGAAAGTAAGTATTCTCCTTACTGTCGATTGATTTTACTATGATATCTGCACTACTCGTCAACTCAAAAACACCAGATTATCCTTGTTAATCACACAACATTGATTGGTTTAAATTGTGTACAATGCTTTTGTGTTTTTCCCCTTCGATTCTGGGAAGACAAATAGTTGTATCGGAGTTTAGGATGGCAGAAGACACTACACTACCCATAATCCTCAGCTATCGTTTAGGATTACACCAGCCGCTTTGCTTGACAAACCTTCCCCCCCCAGAACTACACATGCTGGCTATATGTGTGTTTCGCAACATGTTCTATGGCGCGTCTCGACCGGGAATTTTTGTTTTAAAAGACGTTTTCGTATTTCCCATAATTAGAAGTTGCCAGTATTAAACGGTATAAATCCCTGGAGGTTTAGGGGATGGGAAACACATTGGTGTCTATATACAAGTGATTGGAATATGATATATTAGATAAATAATTTCTAAGTAGCAGCCAGATTAATGTTATGGATGTTGTTTCAAAGGTTAAGGTGTTTAATAGTCTTCTGGCCTGTGGGATGAAACTGTCCCTGAGTCTGGTGGTTTTAGTCCGGATGCTGCGGTACATCCTGCCAGGCGGCAGCAGACAGAACAGTTTGTGGCTGGGGTGATGGGGGTCTTTTGTAATACTGAGGGCTTTCTTTAAGGTTAACCTGGTATTTTTACTCCACTACATTTATTTGAGTTACTTTACAGATTTGTATTAATGATCTGAAATATAAACAACCCTTAAATCAGACTTTAGTTACACCTGAGTCAAATTCAGTGAAGACGATTGTCAAGTGCAAACAATCAGGCAAGATATTTGATAGTGGGTGCTTGAAAAGACGAAAAATGTATCTGCAGATCCCTATATATATATCGTTGATTAAAAACTGTATATAATGGCTATTTTGCACATCCCTTTCAAGATTTCAATCTATCAATACGTGTGTACCTCCACCATTACACTGACATATTCTGCACATTTCTTATTTTATCTACATACATCTTAAAAGAGTATAATAAATATGTATAATGTTGGTTAAAATAAGTGCTTCAACATAGTTAACATTGCAGGAAAGTTGATTGTCAAGTCCCAAAACAAACCATGCAATATATTAGACTTTAAGTACTTTCTCAGGCTTAATATTTATCTGTAGATACCCCCAAAGCTTTTGGAGCTTACATGTATTTAAAAGAAGACCTTAACCTAAAATATTATTTAATGTTTTAATAAAGCCTAATAAGTTTGTCTTTTTTGCGCATCCTCCTAATGAAGCTTAGCGCAAGTTCAAGCAGGAAGACCAAGCTCTTCATTCTTATTACACGTCACTTCTTTACCCTCTCCTCCCTCATTAAGTGATCGGGGGCGTCACTCCCCAGCTAACCAATCACTCCTCTCCATTCTCACAAGCCTATCGTTGCACCCGCTAATCCCTTTATATCTGCTCTTCCCTCTTGTCAGCTGTCATTTCAGGTGACAATACGCAACAGCAGCAGGGCTTCATCCCAGCTCCAGGCATATATTCATCAGCTCCACAGTCTTGCGTTCCCCAGTTGGCTAGCGGTTCTAGCCGGCCACCCTGCAAACCCGGACGCTGGAGGAAAGGACAAGGATATCGGGCTCCACGGAAGTTCCTCCGGCTTAACGGAAATGGGCTGCTTCACGCAAACAATTGACGTACGCCTTCAGTCTCTCGAGAGGGCATCACTGGCATCAGGGCCGCTCAAATGCGGCGCTTCCGGCCCTCACGCGGAACGGGCCCTCATCGCATGCGAAGCTTCAACCATTCCTGGCTTCAACCACAACCCCTCTTGCAGGCAGGCAGGGCTTAAGCTATATCCCATGGAAGCTACTTCTCCTCCCGGCTCAGTAGCCAGTACTGGACACTAAGTGCGTCATAGGCGGCTAGCAGGTTCATTACACAGCCCAGGCTCTCGCCTCTTTTCCCTGCGCCTCACCTCTAAAACAGGCGTCAGGGTAGCGCTGGCAAGAGGCAGTTTGCAACAAATTCACGAGATGTTCCTTATATGCATTGCTGCTTTTAGTTCAGGGTTAAGGTGAGTTTCAGGCAGTGTTGGGTGTAACGTGTTACAGTATGGAGTTTCAGTAACATATTACTTGCCGTACGAAGTAACATAACGCATTACTTATGCAGCTCGGGTAACTACTACCCGTTACAATGCTCAGTAAGTAACGCAGTTTCAACACAGTCACGGATGCTGCCCCATCCATTGGTTTTGGGGGGGGTTTCTTTCAGGGAGAAGAGAAGTTCATGTAAGATGATAGAAGACAGTTTTAATCACCCAATCAAGCATATCAGCATCTATGTCTCACCGTGGCGTAATTAATCTGCTAATTAAGCTAGTCCTATATCATGGGTCATGTTTCAGTATTTACCTAAGCGTACATCATTTTATGCTGCGCATATTGCACTTCATTTATATTTTGGTTTCATGCTCACATGGCTTGTGATAAGCCAGGTTATGATATTCATGCATCATTGTACTCAAGCTAACAGCTCTCATGCATTACATTGTCTACATCTCCCTCTTCGCCCGGACATCGGCTCGTGCTGGCAATCCAAGATCTCTCCAGCTTACCTTTGGTAAATATGCATATAACTGGTGGTGGTGTCTTAATAGTATCTCGGGGCATTCGTTCAGGATAGGCGCAGCTACCTCCGCTGCTAATCAAGGCGTCTCATCCTCATCCCTGCAACAACTCGGACGGTGGTCCTCCCCTGCCTTCACATCCTACATTTCGCCCGGACATCAGTGCCGTGCTGGCTATTCAAAGGCCTCTCAAACCCTAACCTGGTATTTATGCTGGTGGTGGTCTTATAGCACGTCAGCATGTATACGTGTCACCGTGTTCTGTTTACACCTGCATGTCAGGTTGTGACCTCCGGGTCTGCGTTATGTTTAACCCTGCGAGTGCAGGTCGTGACCTCCGGGTCTGTGTCATGTTTAACCCTGCACGTCAGGTTGCGGCCTGCGGGTCTGCGTTATGTTTAACCCTGCGAGTGCAGGTTGCGGCCAGTGGGCCTGCGTTAGGTTTAACCCTGCGAGTGCAGGTTGCGGCCAGTGGGTCTGCGTTAGGTTTAACCCTGTGAGTGCAGGTTGCGGCCAGTGGGTCGGTTTAACACTAATTTACAGTAGGCCTATCTGCTTGATTTAAAAAAAAATATTTCTATCATTGACCTTCTACTTTCCTCCTAATTTGTATGTAATATTTAATTGTTTTCATCAAATATAACATATTCAACAAAACTTGCAGCAGACTGCAAGGCAAGGCAAGTTTATTTATATAGCACCTTTCAACACAAAGCAATTCAAAGTGCTTAAGAAAATGAAAGACATCAAGAAAAAGGCATTTAAAAACAGTAATTAAAAAGCAAAACAATCTACCTGCATTGCAATTACTCTAAACGTGTAATAACGTGCTTTAATCAGCAGGTGGTTCGGGTTAAAAATGTATTTTTTAAATTTACAGTGTTAACGGAATAAAATATACTGCTGTTTTCGGTTTAGTTTACGCCGGATATATTTTGTTGTCCACAAACGACCACATATATTTTGTTTTGATATTTGTAACACAAAAGCGATGGGAAAAACCAACAGAAACACAGAAAAGATGGTCTTAACATGAGCTGTCTAGTTAATAAAAAATAATAATATCAAACAAAACATTACTTTTAACTTTATTGTGAAATTAAAACAGAACGGTAAAAGAATAGTTTCCGGTCTATTCTGAGGCCCAATCTATGTAGATAAATAAAGAACTAAGCCAGATGTATAATATTTAATGCAGGCGAAACATTTATTACATTGCATTTATATGTGATGACTTTCAAAGAGTAAAGCAAGCACTAGCTAAATAAAGTATGATTTTATCTTTTACGAAAGAAAACAATTGCATATGGAATACAGTCGGAGGACTAATCACGGGGTTTGTCGAGCAAAGCGCATGGTGTAGTCTCAAACGATAGCTGAGGATTATGGGTAGTGTAGTGTCTTCGGCCATCCTAAACTCCGATACAACTATTTGTTTCTCAGAATCGAAGGGGAAAAACACAAAACCATTGCACACAATTTAAACCAATCAATGTTTTGTAATTAACAACGATAATCTGGTGTTTTTGAGTTGATGAGTAGTGCAGATATCACAGTAAAATCAATCGACAGTAAGGAGAATACTTACTTCCGGGTGTAAAATTATCCGTTATCCAATGGGAATGGACGCTCACATTGCCTTTAACTGCCGCCGACATGGACCGATGCGCTGCTTCCCTGAGCGTCAAATACCGCCGCCGATGGGAATACATTGCAATCAGTTGAAAGCTATTTGCGTCCGTTCATGAAACTGAAGGAGACTCGGTGCGTCACAACTGCACGCCAAAGGACCCTGACCAAGCGTCACTATTGGACTACCAGGGAGTGAGACTGTGTTGGTCAGGGTTATGTCAATTAATTTGTATAATGGGGCCACCAATTTTGTCTCAGCCCAGAGAACTTACAGTATTTTTAGCACTTGATCGAAATGGTATCAGTCATATTATCTACCTTTGCTATAAACCAACTGTCATGCTGTAGCAGCATGCTTGCCAGTGAGGTACCAAAGTGAATTTTGCATTAGAACATGTTTATGATTTGATGGGTTTGGTTGTCAAAAATCTAATTTGTAACATCAAAGAGTATCTAAATGTGTCCCATTCTGGGGAAGACAACATTTTGTTCCCCGCCCTCCCATTACAGAATATTCTGGATGTCTGGCACGGATCTCAAAGAGGGATAAACTACATGCACACGAGAAGAGGCTGTAGTACAAGCAGAGCCAAACAATTACACAGACGTGACTCCTTCATCAATGGGGAATGAACCCCATCCTTCCGATGTAATCATAACGGGTGGCATGCTTGATTCATGAGTCAAAGCTCCAGTTTAAGATGCATCAATGGATTTCATGACCACTAGCGTGTGGCCTAATGAAATTGTGAGGCCTAACATGTTGGCAAACACTTTGTTTACATATTCCACAGAGACAGTTCCATATTAACATCGATTTGGAGTTGGGTTCGTAGCTAGCTGATGAATTTAAATAAGATCTGGTTTGGTCTGCAACAAATCTAGGGAAAAATGACTATTTTAACAGCTAATTTTTTTAGCTTTTCTACCAGATGGTCACTTAATTCGTTTGCCTGTTGTTTGGCATTGGGTATGAAGCATACTGTTGGTTAATCTGAGCTTGTTTGCTGAAAAGAGAGGCCTGCTGCTGTTTGAAACTTTACTTTTTTTTGTTTTTGGCATATTTACTAATGGTTTAGTAACTCGTCAATTAAATTAAAGAGATATAGAGCTGGTGATATTTATTTGTGGGTTTGTAATTATTCTTTAGCTATTTACTTATTCTGATTGAGGGGGATTCTGCATCAACAGAGATTTTAGTACTATTTGTTCTAAAATGTGCCTATTTATTTTTGTTTTTTGGTTTATTATTTTATAAATCAGTTACCTTTATTAATTTGTTAATGTGAGCTAATAAGCAAAGACATCATTATCTATTTTAAACTAGAGGGGACTAAAAACCATGTAATGTGTAATTTCAGCAATAACACCAGCTCTGCCAGATTGATAAGCCCATCTGCCATTTTATACACCATGAACCCAGAGTAATATGCTTGTGTTTGCCTACAATAGAGGGGAATAACTAACAACAGTATGAGTTTGGTGGGGTTCTGACCATCCTGGCCAAAGTTACAGTTACAGTTACAGCTCAAATCTGGGGAATTGTTACTGTTACAAATGTTTAGATACAATCATAAATAACTCTGTTGTATTATATTTAAAAGCAAAATTTGAACATTTTGTTAAAAGCAGAAATATGGAAGTCACTTCAACATTTCAAGCTGTGGAGACTTGAACACTGTCAATAAGAGAGTGACCCTGCTTTTACCTTTGCTAAGTAGATACAACACTTTGGAGAAACAACATATTTGCACAGTCCAATACAAATATTACATGATAAAGTTTCTCTCACAATATAATTTTCTCTTCCTGGTAAAGTTTTGACTGTCACCATTTCTCACATTGTCTATTGAAAATCAATTTCAGGCCCATTACAGAAAGATCTGCTTGACAGAAAAGTGCCCAATCTTCGCCAAGGCTGTTGCGGTAAATGGAGCCATTGGCTTGATAGGGTTCCATGATTATTGTCAAGTAGAATTACTCTGTCCCAATACTGGATCAACCATCAGCCATTAGCTCCTCAATGCTGGACTGAATTTATGTCATTGCACGGAGATAAATGGCCAGATTCTATTTTCTGCCCGACTAACGTCACTTCAGCCTTGAATCTATTTGTTTGCAAGTTGAGTGCATTCAAGGCTTTTAAATCTCCGGCGGCGCTTCAGGCACCAACTCTGCTCATAATAACAAATTAAAATTGTATTTGGAGAAGCTAATTTCAAGTGGAGAAAATCCCTTTGACAAGTTGGATGGTTTTGGGACATGAAATGGAAACAGGGCAGACATATTTAAACAATAGCCTTTTAGAACACAAACTAAACCCCAATGTAACACTAAGCTTGTCCATGCAGAGTACTTGAGGTTGCTGTCACACACGCACACACGCGCACACACAGACACACCAAAATTATTTATATTCTCATACAATTAGGAAATAGGAAAAACAAGTGATTTCATTTATTTTACTTACTACGTCTTGTGGAAACTTATCACCCAGGTGGAGGTGGAACTTATTCTGCAGAAATGTGAATTTTTCACACTGATACAATCTTCCATATGTATAGCTCACCTTGCCTTGCCTCCCATTTTGGCTCTCAAAAGGGCCAGGTGACCTTTATTCTGTAATATTGTAACAGCCCAAACAAAGTGAGCTAAGTTATCGTTTCAGCTCGTTTGAACGTAGAGAGTAAATGTCTCTGCAGTGCAATGCTAGAAAGTTTTCCAGGCAAACATTGCTTGTGGTGTAAAAAAAAAGATGGAATAAAAGGCTTCCTGAGGGGAAAGCAACAGCTGGTTTGCCCTGTTATTTTTCTGAGTTGTTGTTGACTTTCTATTGATTTTGTTTCGGTCTATGTGCCAAGAAAAACAAACAAGTTAGCATCCTAGAAAAACCCTCAATAAGGAATATACTGTTCTCCACCAAATGCATGAGGTTCATACAGATTTTTTAATATCAAAAGGATTTGTGCGAATCAAGGGTCTAAAGATAAAAGATGATTCGCCCAGATTCTGGGCATTATAAAAAAAAAATGACTTGACACATTGCACAGAATCCCAAGAGTGGTCCCATATTTAATTAAATAAGATTGGCAGGAGCAATACTATTTTTTGTTGACAAGACACAAATAGACTAGGCTTCAGTGGATACACAAAAAACACAGCAGCAAACAAAGAGGTGGCTGCATTTTTGGATTGCTGAGCCTATTGGTGAAAACCTACCTAAAAAAACTACCAGGTAAGAGATATTCAAAATACAGGTGCATCTCAATAACCTGCCCACACTGTCAAAAGTACCAATGCGTGGTTTAATGACAATGGAATTTAATGTGCTTGATTGGCTAGCAAACTCGCCTGACACGAGACCCAACAAAGCAGACGAGCTTAAGGCTGCTATCGAAGAAAACTGGGCTTCCATAACACCCCAGCGGTGCTACAGGCTGATCGCCGCATTGATGCAGTTATTCATGCTAAAAGAGGTCCAACCAAGTACTGAGTGCTTACACTTCAATAAGGAGAGAATGTTTTGATGTAAGAATACATATTTATTGCCAGGAATACACAAATGAATGTAATGGTGTTTGGCGATTAGACCCCGTTGTGTGGGAGTATCATTCGGGAGGGGGAGAACCGAGCCGATTAAATCCCCCAGAATCTAGACATTGGTGGTGATGAAGGGATAATTGGGGTCGGTCTGAAGAGGAGTGGCTTAACTTGACCCTGGATTCTGAGGGACAGGAGGTGAAAAGGGGTGGAGGAGGGTTGCGTCGAGTCACCTGAAATGACAGCTGTCAGAGGGGAGAGAGCCGATTTAAAGGTTTAGTAGAGCACTATGATAGGCTTGTGGGAATAAAGCGAAGTGATTGGTTTAGCTGGGGAGTGACGCCCCCGATCACTTATTGAGAGGAGAGAGAGTAGTAAGATAGAAATAGCAAATTAATGAGTAAAGACGGTCTTCCTGGTTGAACTTGCGCTGAGCTTCATACTGTATGTACAAACTTTTCAGAAGCCCGACATTTCTATATTAAAAATCTGTTTTTCTATTGGTCTTATTAAATATTCAAATATTCGGAGATACTGAATTGTGGTTTTCATTAGATGCAAGCCACAATCATCAAGATTATAACAAATAAACACTTTAAATAATTCACTTGCGTGCCTAACAACTCTATATCTGGTATGAGTTTCACCTTTTTATTTAATTACTGAAATTAATTCACTTTTACAAAATATTCAAATGTATTGAGATACACCTGTAATCCAAGTATACTACACACCATGATATTTGTGACTGTGACTGTGATTTTAAATCAAGCAAAAGTGTTACAAGCTAAGAGTAGATGATGTCAAATACATTTAAGTTATCATATAAAACCCTGACAGCTTCCTGCATTGTTACTTTCATTTGAGATTTTGCCCACAAAATAAAATCACACACCTTCCCACAGTGTTTGAACAAGGGCCGTTACTTCCTTGGAACTGAAACAGGATTGGGAGTCGAGGTCCAACAATTGGGAGGTGGGAGCGTTCACACAATCGGGCTGGAATAAAGTTTTTATTGTGGATCTAGCTGGGGCAAAGTCAAAACTCTAATTCCAATGTTACTCTTTTGAACTAAAAATTCAAAAAAAAATTCCTGTCCACATACTAAACATGAGGTCATTACATTACATTGCATTACATTACATGTCACTTGTTAGACGCTTTTATCCAAAGTGACTTACATACTCAAGACTGTGGACAATCCCCACAGGAGCAATTTGGGGTGAAGTGTCTTATGGCAAGCCATTTTAGTATTTATTCCATATCCTTGATATCACACGGCAGCTGCCTACACTAGTTGGCTCTTTGATTTCACTTGTTGGATATATGGTCAAACTAGTTTGGGACTCTGCTTTACTAATAAAACATTATACTAGTCACTCTTTTTCAGCAACTAGTGGCTTTTTTTTCTGACTAGTTACCACATAAGCCTTACTAGTGACGCCAGGAGCAGCACCTGTAGCACCAAAGTCCCAACTTGTAGGCTTTTTGATGAACTTTGTCTTTGTCTTTATTAGGATCCCCATTAGCACTAGCATGAGCATTGGCTATTCTTCCTGGGGTCCTCACACACTCAAAACATATATAAACATACATACAACAAAATTAAAACAAAACAAAACTGCAAAAGCTCTGACAGGTGAACTAGTTACAAAAAAGAAGCAGAACTAGTTAACTAGTGGCATACATTTGTCTGCTCTAGTTAACTAGTAGCACCCAGAATCACTCACTAGTTAACTAGTAAAGGCAAAAGGTTAACTAGTTGATGCCTCTTTTGACCTTATTAGTTAACTTGTGGGGCTCAACATGTCTACACGTTAACTAGTGAACCCCTTGTCCTTTACTAGTTAACTAGTGAGATACGTTGAAATTCAACCAGTGAACTAGCGAGGCTTAAAATGTTCACTAGTATA
This sequence comes from Notothenia coriiceps, assembly GCF_000735185.1. Taxonomy (NCBI): domain Eukaryota; kingdom Metazoa; phylum Chordata; class Actinopteri; order Perciformes; family Nototheniidae; genus Notothenia; species Notothenia coriiceps. Next base: position 23,243 of record NW_011369947.1, read on the forward strand.
CTAGTGGGTCCCAAATGCGCACTAGTCACACTAGTTGCACAGAATGCTAATGAAGAGCAGGGGAAATAATGCACAGAGGTCTCCTATTGGCCCTAAGCTAGAGCGCCACCCAGCCCAATTAGTTTCTTTAAGAGCTTAAATACACTGTGCTTTTAAAATACGTCATCATGACCAATTTACTTCCGTAAATATTAGTCTAAGGCACAATTGGAGAGGTTGTTTATCTTCATAGGATCTATCGTTACCTTGATTTTAAGATCTGTCCAGTATTTCAGCTTCATTAATTTCATGAGCACCGCTGATAAAATGTCCAGGATCATATCCGCTACTTTTGTGTCTCGAGTGCCGGTGTTCTATGGCAAGCCATTTGAGCATTTATTCCATAGCCGACAAATGTATGCCACTAGTTAACTAGTTCTGCTTATTTTTTCTAACAAGTTAACATGTCAGAGCTTTTGCAGCGCACTAGTTAACTTGTAAGACTTTTAGGGTCACTAGTACGGTCAGAGGGCCACTAGTTTATCAAACAGCTTACAAGTTGGGACTTTGGTGCTACAGGTGCTGCTCCTGGCGTCACTAGTAAGGCTTATGTGGTAACTAGTCAGACAAAAGTGCCACTAGTTGCTGAAAAAAAGTGACTAGTGTAATGTTTTATTTAACTAGTAAAGCAGAGTGTCAAACTAGTTTGACCATATATCTAACAAGTGACTGTTGTAAAAGTTACATAAGTTGAGCCCCGATATCTTTGACATCTATAAAACATAAGAAGTTGCACCGGGAATCCCGGCCATTGTACACCATAGTGTCCATTTCATTGCTTCGTGATAAAACTTACCAAAAAGGAGTCTTAAGCGGGACTGGGGATTACATCGAACCGTTTCCTACGATTTAAGTGTTAACTTACGGACTTTCTATTTACGAGATACTTGGTTACCGTCTCTAAAGAAACAAGGGTTGAAAGGGCTTGCATCGCTTTGAAAGTTACCCGTGAAATACGTAAAATTCATCATTATATAGTTATGGCCAGTTATTATGTCAAAACTCCGTTGCTCGCGGGAACAGTGTATTATTCGCATGTAGAGACTTATTACGTAGATACTTCGTTACTACCATTAATACGACCAAATGTACTACAGTGAGTTTGATTTCAGCTAAAGCCACACTACCTTGTGTTTTATCTAAAGGTTACACGTCAGGTTGCGTCACGGTTATACGGACACAAAATATGTCGTACTAAGTCGAGTCTCTCGGACGAAACGAAATAAATCAATCTCGTGGAACTTTCCTTGTTGTTTTGAGTCGAAAGCGGTCTACAACTTCGGTACAAAGACTACATATCACTTGTTTATTTAACAAGTTTTTGCGTAACCGATGGGTGACATTATGTCTAGATTTACTAAGGTCACACCAACTAACAGATATCATGTTTTTCAAAACGACCTCAAATTTCCAGATTACAGTACGCCGGTAAAGGATGACTAGTATGTAGGTAACAACTTCCTATGATTTTAGTTTACATTATAACAAGTTAAAAGGTCTGAGTGTAACCAAAGAGTATGTCGTAGAGGACATATCATATCACATAAGTGAGAGACAGGATTTGCCAACAACCTCCGAGGACGGGGGGGGAGGGACACTCGGGTCACCGGCAGGACACTCTGTCGTTCTGTTGGCGTCTTGAGTCGACCGTGTGTGTGGTGTGTGGGCGTCGGACGACCCTTCAAACATAACCGGGTCCGACTTCAAAGGCGACACCAGAGCCGACAGAGCGGCTTGCGTTGTTGGTACACTCGGTCGAGTGTCAGAGGGGCGAGGAGTGTCGTCGCTCGGGGGCGTTGCAGGGCGACTCACACACAACACTCCTTTGGCGCCTAACCAGGTTTGCATTGCCCAGGCGGCCTAACCATGTAAACCTCGGTTAGATGTGCCTTTCCCGGCAATGCAATAATGCAGTGATATGCTGTTATGCAGTGATATGGGGCTTATGCAGTCCGATATGGGTTCTTCATTTGTTACCTTTTTTCTCTTTAAAGGTTTGTTCCGCAAGATCCCCCGTGTATTTCTGTTCCAGAAAGTACAAAATCTCAAAATGAGTGAGTCCCACATGAAAACCTCCCAAACACTGAGACGTCTGCGCAAATGTTACGTCTTTTTCGATCGGTATCTGTGCTGGTTCACCCTCGCCCCATTATTGTTCTTTTCGTACTGTACCCTGGGCGGGAAATTATTTATGAAGAGGGCGAACAGGAAAAACTGGTGTTTCACATCCTTTCTACCGTATTTAGAAACGAGAACAGGTAGTAAGTATCCCTCCACCTGGTTGAAGGTGAGTTCACAACGACTAAAATATGCCGCATTTTTTTTTCCAGGACCATCGTGTAGCCGATACGTTTCTATTATAAGCCGGGTATAATCGTGGCATGCGAGTCATTTTTCACATAAACACGAAGACAAATAACAATTACCAACAATACATTTTCGGTGTCGAGACGGACGACGACACGGATTTCCTGTTGGGGCTAAGTAAAACTTTCAACAAGCCGCGATTGTACTATAGACTAGCCGTCCTGTTTCCACGTCAGGTTCGAACACCTACACACTCTATCTTTTAGATTAAATTTACCTTGCTGTCTATACTTGGGGCATTTTTCCACAATATAAGCCTTTCAGCCGAAAGTATTGACAAGGAACTTGTAAAGAATTCCCCCACCTCCTCAACATATCCTATATAATCAGTTTTACATACTTCACTTTTCCAGAGGTCACCAATAAACGACAGAAATTTACACCCCGACTGATGCAAATTTAATGTCGTTTAATTAACGAGTAAGACGAGGGAAAGATACCGTTACGACGATGTTAGATTTTCGATAAAGCGACCGAAGACTAAGGAGTCGGCGTCCCTCGGTCCTCTAAAAAACCTTCGGGGTCGGGGAGCGAGACGAATATTGGATAGTTGACTTTATTTAATGTCTATATGGGACGAAGAGGTGTCCGAACCACGATATTTTGCCGACGGTGACAGTGTGTGATTACTTTTAGTCTTCCGTACCGTCACAGGGTCACCGGTCCGGGTCCAGTCGTCCTTCTGCCGAACCCACCTGCATATCAGGACAGGATAGGAAATCATAACACGTCCGGATAGACATTTTTTCGTTAGACATCGCCAATGTGTCCGCTCGTTCAAGCAGCTAGCGTTTCCACATCAGAACATTTTCCACTACGTCCTGCTAAATTCTACGACAATTGAGGTCTACTTGACTGTGCACTCATCGGTACCTGCTAATGGGTTGACTCCGGTCTACACCAAATCAATCTAAGTAAAGAACAAGGGGACAATGAGTCGATATACAGTGACACACACGACAACACGCTTGGCGTTGATTAGATTTACCCCCGTTTGGTAAACTCATAAAATAGGTATAGGAACTATAGGAAACATACGGTGTGCCGTCGACGGGATGTGATCAACCGGG
>NW_011369947.1:26756-37336 GCF_000735185.1 Notothenia coriiceps
ACACACACACACACACACACACACACACACACTCACACACACACACACACACACACACACACACACACACACACACACACACACACACACACACACACACTGATTGGATGGGACTTGATTTGATTCAATATTAGAGTAATTTTCTCGTTTGTGTGTTTGTTTAAATATATTTGGCCTTTGTTCATGTGATTGACTGATTTACTCAAATAAAAAGGTTGATGAATTATCATCTAATGATTTGTATGATGTTTTATTTATGTTAAAGGTCACTTTGAATGATTTTAACTAATGATAAGTAGAAGAAAAAATAATATTTTAAATTCGGGACGGTCCACATTAATTTCGGGACGGTTCCGGGAGGATGGTGAAAAAAGTTAGTCGAGAGCCCTGGCTGACAGGCAGGTATGTCATCCAGTTATTTTAGCCGGGCCGGCTCAGATGATTGGTCGTGCTTTTTACAGTACTACGGCTACCACAGATGACATGTTTTTATGGATTTATTGTCAAAGCACTTGAGATAGTCATTGCTATCGGGATGTTAAGAGCATTCCATGGAATATAACAAAAAGTGTTTCTGAAGTAAATTACATACCCCACCTTTAACTGTGATGCCGAATGGAACTGAAGTTTCAATTCCTCAGCAATTTAGAAGAATAAAAGATAAGATAAATAGTCAAGCCACAAGCAATGTTTTTAATTCCTATAATGCATAGGGTACATTACAGGTACAACATAGCAGTGACAGGTGTGTGCAGAGCCTCCTGAACATCTGCAGAGCAGCTGAAAGAGCTCTTGGGGGAGGGTAATGTGAATAGTGTGGCCAGGTACATGCTGTGGGTCTTCATCAGGTTATATGCATGGCATATTGAAGGAAAGTTACATGAATGGCTGACTGGAGAAAGGGTTAAGAAACACTTTACTTTTCTGACACATAGCAACCAACATTTCTGCAGATTCTGATACATCTGTAATAAGAAACTAATTTTAGTCAAGTTAGTGGTTGGGTGCCAATTGGAATGATACCACATAATATGATAAGAATTAGATTCAAAGTTACGATTTTCTCTTCTTTTAACAGTTCGAAAAAAGGGCGGTAAAATAAAAATATCTGTGTTCTCAGGCGGTCCATCGAGAGGATGGAATTCTAAGTCAATGGTACCCGTCAGTCAATAAGTGTACATCTGTGGGAATACTTCATCACAGCAAAATGATGATGCTAATGAGGCTAACGTCAATTGTCAAAGTAAACAGTTGTTATGTTAAAAGCCAAAGCAGTACACGTAGCTGCTGCATTAAATATAAAGGTGTTGAAATGTTAGCCTGCTGCCTGTCACTCGTCCACCTCCAGACTGACAGGACATCAATCCTCAATGGATTTTTTATTAGAACAAACATATTGACTGTAATCATTCATCTCCAATTACATTATGTTGTTGTTTGCTTGACTGACCAACATACGGCTCATTGTAGCTAGAACAATGCACAGTCTTCTTAATGTTAATGTGATTGGCGAAACTTAAAAATCTGAAATATTAGCAGTCAAATGACAGCGTCTGTTTTCACTCATTACCTTTACATAGAGAGAGAGTACCTGTGTGGGTTGCTCTAATGAAAATTAAATGAGACAGGTTTTTTACATGTGTCTGGTTAAAATGAATGTATAATTGGGTAATACAAAAATGGTCTTTAGATATTTTAAAACAACAGTTTGTTGGACTGGCAAAAAAAACATAACATTTAAATTGTTAAAATCATGCTATATTTGAAACATATATTGTAGGGCCATACCTATATAAAACATGTCAACATTTTTTTTTCAAAACAACAAACAGATCATGCATTTTAGCCATGCCTCATTTCGCTCAAGGGCTCATTCTGCTTTTGTGGCAGACTACAGCCCCACCTACAGGCCTGGAATATGTACTACAGCGCTTTCGAGCGGTCTCTCATTACCCTGATAGGTGGAGAGTTGCCCATATAGGCGGAGCACCCCTTTTCTGACGTCAGAAAAATTCAAATAATAATCAGATCCATTGCAGCCCCGTTTTTAGAGATTTGGGTATGGAGGAAAAGAGAGAGGGTTGTGTTTTCTGACGCTTGGTGAGTTCCCTGACACACCGGGGACACATATTCATGTATAAAAGATGTACAAGAGTGCATTTTGCATGATAGGTCCCCTTTAAATGGAGGGAATCCTCATGACACTCATTTTTAAATAATTATCATCCGATAAAATAGACCAGTCTCTGCCAGTCTTTTAAAAAAATGTTTTAATCAGATGACGTTATCAGTGATTTTAAGCTGATTAATTACCGAAATAACATCAATTCTGTGGGCGGCGCCATTTTGACGAGTCACATGACTTATTTTACCGGACGTGACGTGAACTGTGCGTTTGGTGTCGAGGACATATGTGCTTTGTGCATGTTGTTTACTGTAGTTACTCTCACAATTATATTTAAATATGCCTCATTGTATCGAGAAACATTGCCACAATTCGGATAGGAACAATCCATGGAATACTCGGTTCCATCTATTGCCAACGGGTAAGCGTAGGAAGTACGTTCGAAGGCAGTGGCTAGCGAAATGTGCTCGGCCCGAACCAAAAGATCCACAGGTGCGTGTATGCAGCGAACATTTCAAGTTTCCGGACGACTACTCTGAGAGTATGGTGAAACATCAAATGGGATTTATTCATCAACCAGTACTTAATGGGGATGCAGTGCCATCGGTCTTTCTGGTGTCATCACCGACCAGGACACCAGTTCAGCCAGTTGAGAAATCGCCCTCTGCAAGTGTGAAGCGACGGAGGACCAGAAGTAGTGCTAGGAGTAAGAAAAGGTAAGGTATGTTATGGCGCATTTCCACTGCAGCGGATAGCCCCGTTTAAATGTCCTTTAGCGTCCTTAAGCGGCCAGGCCAGTTTTTGGTGGCCTTTCCATATAGCGTAGTACCGGCTAGCGGGTACTTGTTCCCAGTTTTTCCGGCCCCATAAAATCGTGGTTCTAGGGCCAGGGACAACGAGGCTGAGTATGCTAAACTAGAGAGGGAATCGCTAGCAAGGGTGGTACTACATGCATACATAACTAGTAATCAAAATCATTGTATCTACTAAGTAGGCCTAAATTGGGGTTGTATTGTTTGCCTGTAGTTGACCTTTTAATTAATAAAATATTTGAATTTGGGGGACCTCTGTGTCGCCTGTCAGCGCAACTTACATGATGCGGTTTAGACAATATAATAATAAAGGGCGGTGCCGGCTGTCAGCGAACCGATCCGGCCTTTCTGCGCGACTATCACTCAAATGCGGGACATAGTCTCAATGTGTTGGACGCGGGACAAATAATAAAAATGCTGTGTCTGCAGTCCCGCACAGTGCGGGACACCTGGTCACCCTAGACCAGGGGTCAGGAACCTTTTTGACTGCCTGGTCACCCTAGAAACACAGTTCTGCCCCTCACACACACACGCTTCAAATCAAGTTGCATAAATGCTTGAGCTACGTTTTTATTATAATTACTGTGAAATCTGCCTATTATGTTTTCGTCATTATTTAGACCCTCCAGAAAAACGCGATTCTGCGATCGCAGAATTTACCGCATAATCAGCAAAATGGCGCAGATTTTTAAAAGGCCGGATCGCAGAATCGCGTTTTTCTGGAGGGTCTAAATAATGACGAAAACATANTGCTCACACTTCCCTATAACCCTCTTTATTAAGCATTTACAGTATAAGCAGTCAATTAAATGGTCTATAAGTCATCTAAGGCCTTACCACGTCATGTCATTGCAATCAAATATAAGAACTGTTTGAGTGTGTGTTCATGTACTGAAATGTATCCTCTCATACAAACATTTTTTTGATATTACAATAGCCTCCACTTCTTGGTGTCAACACAGGAGGATCTAGTTGTTAGGAAATACATGAATGAACACTATCTGCTTTCACTTTGTGTCATAACATGTTTATGAATTGATTTATGCAAATGCTTAATAACTCAACTTCCTTTGTATATCACATTCAATACAAAAACGCAACCCAAAGTGCTCTGTGTAATAAGGTTAAAGACATACAAAAAAACAGAAATAGAAATCAATAATTCAAAGATGTATGATTTAAGATTATTTAAAATGGACTTAAAGTCCAGCGACAGTCCGATAGGAAGAGATGTGTAACTCCTGATAATCAGTGTGTGATCCTGCACCTTTTCTCCTCTTATTATGTTGTTGAATTCAGATTATGGAACATTTCCTAATAAATACAAGTTACAACAGTCTTTATTGAGTGTGACACCAAAGCATCTGACCATGAGAAAAAGACACACATCTGAAATCTGAACGAGCCGCTAATAAAGACTGTTCTTGTTCACGCTGCACCACAAGTATTCCACACACTGATCAGCCGGCCTGATAGACTTTACTCTGAACATTGAGGATAATTGCATTTAATATGAGCGGCTGCCACTGACCTGACTGACTGTCACTGTGTCGGAGTGTAGCCAAGTGTGTGAACATGCAGACATGAATATTAGCACTGTGTCAAGTAGTGGTAAACAGGAATGATATATTCTGAAAGATAATGAAAGGAAACAGTAGAGAAGCAGTTTGTTTATAATAACTAAAGCTTCACAGAGCTGCTGATGGAAACAGAAAACCTGCTTTCTAGAGGATTTCCATCCGCTTAGAGATAAACTCATTTCAATTTCAAAGGTTTAACAGCAGATATAAGTTTGTTACATTTTAAAACCTATACTTTGAATACATTTTAAGTCGTGCGACACATCTTCTTTGGTGTCTCAGAGTGGTAGAAGACTCTCAGGACGTTGACCTTGTTCCTCGTCTTCTCCTCGAGGCTCTGGTCTGTGTGTTGGGGTCGCTGTCCTGCTGGAGCTCCTCCTCTCTCCCCCTGCTGTCTCGAACTGACTTAAGGACATGCCTCTATTCCTTTGCACTTGTTTCACTTTCTTCTTCTAAATGTTAAAATCACACGCCTCCACCCTTTCTGCATCACCACCTTCCTAGACTGTAGACCCTAACACCTTTACTAACTCACTGCTGTCAGGGCTGTTAGACATGCTAACATTAACGCTAGTCCAGGACTGAAACATGTTACAATGGTTATAATTCTAATATAAATAGTGAATTGTGCTCATTGACTCAAAGACTGCAAAACAGATACACATAGAAAGTGGGTGGAGTTGTGCTCTGCTTCTAGAGGCTTTGTACTGTACTGTCTTCCTATTGGCTCACAGACCTGTGGTTATAGCCTCAACATGAAATGTTGTGATATCATAACGGTAGAAAACTAAAAGCATGTACTGTAGTAGACGCTGTCTGAGGTGGCTGTGTGAGATGAGTTGACTGAGCCGGTTTTTATCACCTTATTTTCACAGGTTTGGCTGGAATATGGAAAAAACGTTAAACCGTCACAAATGTACACAGCACAGCAGTGAAATATACACTCTGCATTCAATTCCTCTTAGCTTGTGCTAGTTCCAAGAAACTGACGGTATGCGTGTTAGAGCCATCATTAATATCATTAATAATTACAGCCCTTTTTTTCTACTATTACAGCATTCAAAAACAACCCTTCACGTCTCAGAATGATATCATTTCACAAGGATTGGACTGCTGACTACAATCCGAACACTACAGGACTACGAACGTGATGTTCCATGATTATTACCATGTGTTTTATTGCTGCACATACATTGAACATCAGAGTAACAGCATCACTTTAAAGTGGCTCGTAGACCTGAGCTGCTGTCTGCAGAGATGTCAAATAAAGTAACACCCACACTGGAATGATATAGTGTTTATCAAGCTATTGTAAGAGTTAGTGAAGAAAGTGTACACGTGTTTGTTTGATATATAGGGAAATGCAAAAATTCTCTAAAATAGCTACAGTTTAAAAACATAATGTATTTTCATAGACTATACATTTGGTCTGAACTGGGTTTAAAGACTTCCATCAGGCTTAAATATGAGGCATCACACAGGCCCTATCACTGTGGATGTGATACAAGAAGCTGAACATCAGCTTACTATGCATCAGCTCACCAGGCCTGAGTAGGAATCATGTAAGTGGAATAAGTTAAACGCATCAAACAGCATATATAAAGTGTGTGCATTGTGGAAGAAGAAATGAGTGTCTACCATTGAAATACAGCTCTAAAGTATACATTCATATTCACAAATAAGGCAATGTAGTCACAGGCTTTGGCGTTAAGACACGTCACGATGTGGAAGAGTGAACAAATAAAATGTAAAGGGCTTTCCAAGCCTCACAAACAGAGACCCTAATGACATCCCATCATTCACAGAACGTTTGGCTAATTACATTCATGTGTGTAGAAGGCAACATAATGGTCTGCAGAAAAATATCATATTAGGAATGTAAACTCTTCGTGTCAACTCAGTTCTCAGGACTGAAAGGTTACTCGTGGAAGGTTCGGAGGTCCTTATGTGTTCAATCCTTTTTCTATGAGCCTCTAGCCCCCCGAGCAAGGCACCAATCCCTTTGAGTTCCAGGTGATAACCCTAATGTGTGGAAAACTCTGTCTCCTTGTAGATGAATATCAGTATACTATTTCTGCAGTCCCTCAGATCAGAAAGAGACTGCAGGGCCTGGGTACGGTTCCCCCCCACACCAGAAGTCATCTGGCTGAGGGATCTCTAGCAGCCATGTCTCCTCTTCCTCCTCCTCTCCCTGCTGCTCCTCGTTGCTCTTCCCCTCCGGCCCCCCCTGAGACACAGTTTGCAGGACTTTGTAGTAGTGACAGTCCCGCCCGTCATCTGGATTGTACGGAGGGGCCAGGATGTCCAGGAAAGCCGCCGGCCCCTCCACCGTGTCGATCTGGTGGAGGTTGTCCCGCAGAGGGGTGAGGAGGCAGGGCCCGCTGGTTTCTGAGAGCTCCACCACTGAGCGGAGCACGGAGCGCCGCAGGGATGACGTCTGGTACAGGGCCAGCGGAGGCTCGAGCTGGGGGGGGGCGCTGCCGACGCTCAGGTTGTTCTCCAGCTTGTCGAAACAGCGGACGCTCACCTTCCCATAGAGGACCTGAACATGAGACAGGCAACGGTTACCAGGGCTTGTACTTGTATCTGGTCATTTGAGACACTGTTATTTAATGTAAGGTCTGCTGTGGCCATTAGAAGTAAATGTGCTCCTCTCACTGCACTGGAAAACTGAAGTGTTGTCTTTAATTAAATGTATTATGTCACCTAATTTCACACAACCGTATTAGGTTAGTTGAAAGCAATACAATTAAGTTGAACCTAATCTTTTTTTATTTAAACGTAATATTATTACTTTGAACTAACGTAGTACAGTTATGTGAAATCTGTTGACATAATCAATTTAATTAAATATTTTCAGTTTGTTCAGTGTACACCTAGGTGACTTCCTTTCTCATAGTAGCGCAGATGGTATTGTCTCTATGCATAACATGATGTTCCCTTACCTCTCTAAATCAGGGGTGTCAACTCATTTTAGTTCAGGGACAACATACAGCTACATTTGATCTCAAGTTGGCCGGACCAGTAAAATGACTCCGGTCCGCACAGTTACTGTTAACGAACGCACCGTAGGTAATGTAGCTGCTGAAGTTGTTAGACCCTCATCTCGGAGTAGCAAAGTTCAGCCGACGAACAGGAGGACTCGAGCACACAGCTCGCGCTTCATTTTAATATTAAAACTTAACACCATGCACGTCATGATGGCACATAACAGCTCGCGGCCACAGATTACTAACCCCCTAACCCTGGCTTTCAATCTATTCGTAATGCCGTCACAGTTCGTATATAATGGGCTTATGTGGGATTTGAGTGCTGTCTTTTGCAAAAAGTGACATGACACAGGGACATTTGGGTAAAATGTATCACGTATCATTATAAACAAGTTATTGGGATTAATAAATAAAATAACAATATCAAATCATAAGAAAAAACCCTAGCGGTTTGCCAGTTCTATGTTCAGGGGCCCATGATGTCATTGGGCCCTTGCATGTGAGAAGGTAACATGGTCACCCCCAACATGTGTTTGGACGCTGTTTTTAAGAAGATTTTATTCTCTTTGTGACTCTGTTTGAAAGGTATATAAATTATAAATTATAAGTTTGTTATAATTATGATTATATGTCATGTTCTCTGGCATAGACAAATAACCACAAACTAAATGTACTATAAACTCTAACTTTGCTCCACTTCGGTTTTGACTAAGGTGACAACTTTAGACCTCACGCGTAGGGTTCGATAACCATTGGTGAATTTGAGTTGGAACTTAATTATTTTTGAACTTCATGACTTTGTGAATTGAATCACAAACCCAGTACAAGTCACTTCTCAATTTGTGTGAGATATACCCAGTGGTGGAAAGTTACTAATAACATTTGAGGTAGGCCTATACTTACACTTTAATTTTACTACTTTATACTTGGTCTCTACTACATTTTGGAAGCCAATGTTGTACTTTTAACTACATTAACTTTACATCTGTAAAGTTAATGTAGTTAATAGTTACTTTATACATTTAGATGTTGACACTCAATACTTAGTAAAAACTTTAAAATATGATTTTTTGGTATAGATTGAACCACCCAACCATTTATTTAAGTTACTAAAACCATGAGTGGGTTAACAGAACATTTATTGGCAGCAATTCAGCCAAGAAGATCTGTTCAAATATATACAGTCTATGGTTCAAACACATTTCACAGTTCCAGCGTTTTAAATGAGACACTTTGCTGCTTTTGCAATTTTAAATGTTTCAAATATATCAATGTTTTTTTTCTGTAATGAGTACTTTCACTTCTAATATTTCATTTTCATTATCAAGTGTGGTATTAGCACTTTTACTGAAGTAAAGAATCTGAGTACTACTTCCACCTCTGGACATAAGCTTGTGTGAGCTAGCTGTGTGTAGCTAGCTCCAGTAGAGTGACAGGCAGACGCAGGACAGAGGCGGGCTGAAGGCCACAGACTGGAGGTGTATTCACCTTCAGCATCCCGTTCATGCCCGGGTGGTCGTGCAGCGGGATGGAGGCTCCGCTCCTCAGCAGGAACACCCCCATGCTGAACACCTCCGTCTCGCAGATATGCATGTAGGTGACAGGGGGGCTCTGGAGCTCCGCTGCCCCGGTGCTTGAGTTGCTTTTCCGGGGAGCAATTTTCAGGTCAGCCGCCCTGACCGCGGTCACTAAAGACACGAGTTCCCCTTGTTGCTCCGCGAATAGTTTATTATCTCCGCTGGTGGACGGCTTCCAGCCTTTGAAGGTGATGTGTGCTTGTTTTGCTATTTTCTGGATGAGAGGAGTTCTGCTGTCCCGCGGCATCCTGGCTGCGGAAAAGAACTAACGGTTATCTGCGAGTAGGGTTCCGACACTTCCGACGCAAAGAAAAGTGTTAGAATGCCTTTCAAATGCTTTAATGTCAACAGAGTCCCTCCAGAGCTGGACGGTCAAAGTTCGAAAAACATAAAAGACGACTTAAATACAAAATAAAACGCGTTTCATGGTGCTAATATCTAATTTTAGCCCCGGATAACAGCTCCCTCCAGTCATTTTCCACCCACTCGCCACCTCGTCCGCGTTTACGGAGCCTGGGCACTGAACTACTAGCATTGTGGGATATGGAGTTTTATCAGAACATGTTCAAGTCAAATAATTCACGTAACGTGAAAAATGAATTACTGCATGATCAAATCGTATTTATCAGAAATACGTGTGTTGCGTTTGTAGGATTAGGGTGAATTCTAACAGACTCGAAACTATATAGGCCATGAAGCCTGCATTTCAGCGGAACTACATTACCCAGACATCGTGAGATTGAAAAGAGTTGCAAAAGGGAAAGAGCGAACAGGCCAATGAACTCCGAGAAGTCCTCCCGTATAACATCACATCCTCTATCTCTGCTACTGCAGCATTCTCACTTTACAAGTTCTTAGAATTATAACCAGGGAATTTCTTTTGTTTACCAGCAGTGGCGGCCGGCCCATAGGGGCGCCGCCCCCCCTCTTCCCACATATTTGATTGTCATTAAAAATTAAAAATAAATTAAAGAATATATTTCCAAAAAATATTTTATTTTTATTTTGAAAGAACAAGGTAAATATTATATAGTTGGTATCAGTAAAATGTATAATCTACAATAAAATCTCGTTTTTTTTTTTTTTACGATGTCTAAAGTTACTGATAAGTCACATGTTTCCTGCCTGGCCGCAGCGTGTGTCATTACCCTCTCTCGTCCGGGCGGTAGAAAGGAGCCCTCAGCCAGAACAGCAGCAGCCAACAAGCTGACTGTCGCTATTTGTAAACTATGCCGCCGAAACATAATTTCAGCCAATCAGCGTCGTCAGATCTGATGCTCAAAGGGCGCCCTTTCAGCGCCCTGGCCTGTGTGTCTGTGAGTTGTTTTGACTCGTATCCAAGGTGACGATACAGTAGGGGATGACATGCTTATTGTAGTTGTAAGGGCAATGCCTGTAGCACCATGGAGCATATGTGTGGGCTGGACCTGTATTTTACAGGAAAGGAGTGAGCAGAGGGTCGAGTTGTCGATTCTTGTTCAGTTTTCATCTTCCTC
>NW_011369947.1:37358-62443 GCF_000735185.1 Notothenia coriiceps
GGGGGGGGGGGTAGGAGAACAGTGAGGTCTTTGTAGCTCATCATGACTTTCTACAGAATCGGTCATTTGGACTTGCAGTCAACTTGGCGTCAGAAGAATAAAGATGTTACAGATTACAGCAGGCTTCATGCCGCTTCTTAAAAGAGAAATGTGTACTCCATCCAGAAATCAAAGGAGGAGATTAATATCCCTTTAATCAGTGTGTCGGGGGGGCGACCTATACCTCTATTAGAAAACTGCACCTTCCTATCTCCAGAGCTACTATATGGTCATAAAGGCTTTCAGCTGACATCCAACAAGTCAATTAAACAACCAATCATTTACTAATTATTCAAGACAAATGTGACTTTGTATTGGAGAAAAAAAACAGTTTATTCATATTGTGTTGAATAAAGAAATGTTGAACAACCTCACCACAGTTCAGTCACTTCATCCTGGATTCTGCTCGGCTCACACATTGAAGTGACACATTGAAGTGACACATTACTACTCCTTAAGATGCCGGAGATGCAAAGGGACAGGACTTATAGTGAAATCCAATGTTAGTCCAGTACCACAGAGCAACACAATAGCAGTTTGGGAAAGTGGAATAAACAAACAGTAGAATTACCCATAAGATATTTTGTTCACAGTAATTCTCTATATATTAATATTGTCATAACACATATCCACACATCTAAATGTAGAATAAAGCTTTTACTTTTTACTTTAGGTTACTTTTAGGTTTACGCTCCCTTCTAAATATAGGGGGTACAAAGGGAAGTAACAACACACAACTACCGGCCACACACACGAGCACCAACTGCGGCACGTAACAGGTGTTTTTTTCACATAATATCAATGTCTAAATTAAACTGTGCATTTTTTAAATGTAGGCATTAGGAATCATTGACTTATGAACTTGTTATGTAATGAACCTTTAAGTGAAAGCTCTTGAAGTGAAGAGCCACATCCTGATGTCAGTGGAATGGAAATAGGGGGCCAGCAGCCCACTCCGCAGAGGGATGGTTTCAATGATACGGACAGAGGAAATAAAACAACCAAAAAACCCACCAAAGTTTACAAATAAACATCACAAAGATTTCAGCTGGTCAAATGTAAAAGGAGTGTGTGTTTCTACTGAGTTCCAAATAAAAAAGATATAACAATTATGGAATCCTATATCAAAAAGTCTTGCACTCCATATTTAATGTAAGGGATTTGGGCTTTATCAAACTAGAGATTACATTTGACTGTTTAAGCTTTTAAGGGATGTTTGAGTTTTTTTAAATCAATATATTATAAGTTAAGGGTAAGCAAATAGAAATAAAGAGTAAGGAAAATGAAACATATAAAGGATGTTGTATTTCTCTACCAACATTTGATTGGAAGGCTTTAAAACAGCATTAAGACCTTTATACTGGAACATCCATTTAAAAAGAATAAAGATAAAGTGAATATTTTAAATGTAAAACATTACATGGGGGGGCTTAAGTGAGGTATTTGGACTTGTGACCTCAGTATTTCCAAATCTTTGCAAGGCTGCCTGTGAATATGGTGATATTGTATTCTTATACCTTACACCTTTATTTCTACATTCTTCTAAACAGTAGTTTAAATAACGATCCCTTATATTGCATTTCAGGGGTTCATCTAAATGATAGTTCAGCCACAGAGTCTCTAAACACTATTTATGTCACCCTCTCTCTAAAGTGCACACACCAGATCCTAGCTGTTTATAACAAAGCGTTAAACCTAAATAAAAAGCGAGTGGGTGAACACTTTGAGTCAGAAATGCCAATAGTGACGCAGTATGGGATTTACCCAAATGAAATTTCCAACATCAACATTTTCAGTCTTTTTATAATTACAGATAAAATAAATGTATTGCAGAGACGCTTGGGTTCCATGCACGCATCTCGCCTGACTGCGCTGTTCTCGAGTTAAGAGTAATAAAACAATCTGAGATGTGTTTATCATTCACATATATTTAATAAGTCTCAAAAGACACGTCACAACAAAAGGGTCAAGTCGGTAAGAGTTCAACATATTTACATTCCAACATTGTTTTACACATGAACCACAACTGTTAGACGAGACGAAATGTGTACAAAAATAGATTCTTCAAACTTTACATATTAAAGGACAAATGTACATTGCATTAGAAGCGTCCTTGAATCAGTCAGTGTACAAAAAGACACAAAGCAAGGCACTAAAGGGGAATTATAGTAATTACAATCATGTTAGAATGAACACTTCAATTCAATAACTTAGACCGTTTTCTTTCTTTAAAACGTTATTGCCGTTATCTCACATGTATACGCGCAGCCTGTTGCGCGCTCTATAGTTGGCCTATGAGTTGGCGAAATAAAAAAAGTCCCCTTTATATTACAACCGCCTTCATATATTCTTATGAATGAATGGCTATTTATTTTATTTTCAGTAGACTGTACAGGCAAAGTGCATTCGTGTCAGTCTCTCCATCAGTTCTTGAGACGGAATGGGTGGGTGTGCGTAAAAGCGCACCACTGCACAGGAGATCTTGTTCGTTCCCATCCTGCAGGTTATGCTGCTCTCTTTAGTTCACAACATTCAAACACACCGAATCATTATTTAAAAGTCATTTTCTTTAAGTGGTTAGTGTGCGCCACGCTGCCATGGCTTCAAAAACGAACTATGAACACATCCCGCCGGATGTGCTGATAGCGCCTGACGGCCGCTCCAACCCGGAGCTGCTGGAGGAAGAGGAGGACGAGGAGGACACAGTGGAGGACTTCCTCTCCTTCTGTCTCAGGTGGATCTTAGTGTGTCTCTTCCTCTCGTCGCTCCTGGCAAACTTGCGCCCGCAGAACTCACACGCGAACGGCTTTTCTCCCGTGTGCGTGCGGATATGCGTGGTGAGGTGGTCGCTGCGGCTGAAGTTTCGCATACAGATGCGGCACTGGAACGGCTTGTGTCCGGTGTGGATCCGGATGTGTCTGGTCAGTTCATCGGAGCGGGAGAACCGCCGGTCGCAGCCCTCCGCAGGACACGGGTACGGCCGCTCGTGGATGGGCGTCTTACTGGGTCGGTTAGGGTACTTTCTGGGCCGCAGGATCGGTCTCAGGGGCAGGTTCTGAGGGCTGTAGGCAGAGGGTAGCCTCGTCGGTCCACATTCGGAGCCGCCAGTACCCGGACCCCCCAGCGTAAAGTTCCTGATAGTGTTCAGCGGGGTCAGAGGTGGAGGGACACGGAAAGTGTCAAGCGGACATGGACCGAACGGTTTCCGATCTTGGATACCTGCAGGGTGCATGTCCCGCTGGCAAGCCGGCTGGAAGAAGCCCGAGTAATCGGGGATGATGGGGAACAGCCCAGGCGCGTCGCTCCCGGGCTGCTTGGGCGAGGAGTAAGAGGGCGGCGGGTAAGAGGCGATGGGGCAGGTGGGGGACAAAAACGCAGAGGGGTCCTGGTACATCTCTCCACAGCCAGAGGAGGAGTACGGAGGTGGAGGAGAGTACATGTGGTGGTGATGGTGATCTATCTCAGCCTGGTTCTGAGCCGCCATGGTGCAACTCAAATTTCCGCTGGAGAAGTGATTGGGAGATCCAGAAGAAACCGGGGAGGAGGACGCTGAAGAGGAGGGACAAGGAGGTGGTGGTTGGGCCACGTTAAAGAGGCCCGAGACGATGTTGATCACTCCCTCGGGGTTCCAGTTACCAGGATACTGGGAGTCGAAGGAGAACTTTCCCATGTAGGTGAAGGTCTGGTTGCGGTGATGTGCGGGCTGAGAGAAGCCGTTGGAGTATGAGAGGTCCAGAGAGCGCTTCTCCATGCTCAGATCTGCACTCATCAAGCCATCTGCGGACATAAAACAATTAGGTCTTTAGTAAGGCAACACAAACCTGATTAAGATGTTCACACTGGACAGGACATTGGGCTTAAGTGAGAGAAAGCCGCTGCGCTTTCCCCCCTCATTACGCACGACATCTGGTCTTATTACCTTTATATAAAAAACATATTGGACAGATTTTCTTATAATGGATTCAAATGCAAAACAACATTTTGAAGATGAAGATTTTTTTTCTTTCTCACAATTAGTGAAACACTCACATAAATTCCTTGATGAAAAAGTCTGTGATCTTACCTGCCATGTTGATCTGGTCGTAATGAGCTCCCAGGTCTCCGTTAGGGAAGATAGCCACAGAGGTCTGCAGGCTGGAGCCCATGTCATCCACCGGGTACACGCTCTCTGCTGTGGGGTGCACGAACCCCCCGAGATTCACCGGCACCTTCTCCAAAGTTTTAGCCGTCATTGTAACGATCTGCAATGCCGCGTGTGCTTGCTCTCTCTTGTTTTTATGTTCTTTTCCTTAAAGGCTTTTAACAAATCAGAGTGCGTAGCGCTGGGTCACCACTGCATGTCTCTGTCTGTCACCGGGTGAGAGAGGATGAACTCCGCGTGTCTGGTGCGCCTCATGCGCTCTGCTGTGAATGTCAACACCGCGTAAAGTAACTCTATTTGGGAACGGTGGCCCTGGCACTAGTATGTTTATATGGGGAACCTTTTGAATGCGGCTGCTACGTCATTACCCATATATGGAGTGGGAGGCGCAAGGAGAGAGGCGCTGCCGACGCTGATTGGCTGGAAGGCTCCGTGACGATATCAAAGGGAATCACTTGTCAATGGAAGCACCCGCTGCTGCAGGAGAGATAAACCGGACTGTTTCCACTCGCTGATACACTGAGATAAACTCCTACAAAACAACACATCAACAAAACCCACCAGAGTGAGCAAACGCATCTCTAATTCTTAACATTTCCTTTACAAAATATTATTTGTTTTACATGTATTCCACAATGTATTTTATATCGTTCTGATATAGAAAGAGGAATTCCGGTTTCTTAACCCATAAAAGGTATAATCCGGTAAACAGGGGAACGTCCCCCATACTTCCATATTTGGTTTTGATTCCGGAATATGATCATCGGAAAGTGACGAGTTCTACCGATCTGAGCAGAGAAGCCTGGCACAACCACAAGCAAATGATCCGGTCAGAGAGCTGCGCGAGGCTGCTCGGAAACTTCTGTCAGGGTGATTTGACTATGCTCTAGGAAAAAGAGATTCAGTTCACTGACGAGCTCAATATAGTCACAAAGAGATATTTACAGCTAGGGAAAGTAAACTAATTTTTGTAAAGTCGTAGGTGGTGGGCCATGTGAAATAAACAAAGCAGAATGAATGCTATAAAACACCGATGGTAAAACAAATAAGGACACGTTTAATTTATGTTCGTTATAAAGAAATATATAAGCAGGACATCCTCGTGGGATGTCTGATTTTGTTATAGATCCCAACTTGCCCCCATTCTAATATATATTTATATTTAAAAATAGAGGAATTATAACAAAAATGTGCATTTTACTCCAGAAAACAGTCAATATGTAGGCTTATAATAGACCTACAAAATAAAACTAAACAAAAATAACACTGTTTATGATATGAAAAGGGATTGTTTTACTCTCTATGTCTCCTTATTTAGAGTATATTTATATGAAATAAATAATTTCCCTTGCAGCCTTTTGTACTCTCCATAAATATTTTGAGGCACATTGTTAAAGACGTGTTTTCTAATCCTGGGAGAGTTGTGTGCCCTCCTGTGGCCTCATGGGGAATTGTGCCTCCACCCCCTCCTCTCTTCTCTCTGTTGCATCTGGTAAAAGTCCCCCCGTGGGTGGATAAAGTTGACAGACAGACAACAGATAAAACTGGGCAATTTGGGTGGAATATAGTTTCCATGTTGTGTGTTCGAGCCACATTGTGTTGTGATCTAAATATAGCTATTACTGAGGTGAGGCTGTCAGACTTTTGAAGTCAACTGTTCATTGATGATGTCAAAGGAAACCTTTACTGAGCAAATGGATAATTTGTTATCCATTTGTTTGTTGATAAGTTTTTTTTTAAATACATCATATTTAGCAAATTATGATTACAAAGTGCCCTACGGGACGACAGGGGACAGATAAACACCCATCCCCATTAATCATATTTCTAAAGTTGGTTAACATGATAACCAACTCATGATAAAGTCATCCTCGTGATTTATCCACCAGAGAAATTATGACATCAGACAGGAAGCTCTTCAACTCCCATTCTGTGTGACAATGATGGATCTAATCATAGCCTTTACAGTGGTTTTTAGAAATACGGACATTATAAACCCTGGAAAAGGCTTTTAAGGAGGTTTTTTTATTTGTCTTTCTGAGGCACTTTTGCCCAGATAGAAATATCCTGACAACTTCAGACATTCATTATCCACAGAGGATGCATCTTACTGATTTTTGGAAGAAAAGTTATTTTGTTATGTTTTGGTTTATTTTCCTAATGTTCAGCAATTAGAGCGATCAGTGCGCCTTCACAAGCCCTGCAGAACCTGCTATATACAAATTGATAATGAGGGTTTTACACAAAGTATAGCACATTCATGCTCCCTGGATGATGAACTTCAATGACTTTGGTGATTATGTTGACATTATCCCGAATATAAATTGCTTTGTTGTTTTGGTATGATGGATGACAGACAGTCAACAGACACACAGCCAGAAAGGACTTACACTGCCAATGCTGTTTCACTTTTTAGAACTCCTGTTTAACTATCACTTTTAGCATCACTGCCACTGCTGCTTGTGTTACATACTTTTGAAACCCTGATATCATCAATCCTGCTTCACAAGTAGTTACGTGTCTTTCCATCTAACATAAGGTGTGACTAATGAGACAAGTTTTTAAATAGCTTCAGAGTGTCTCATTCACACACACATCCCACACATTAATCAGCACACTAGTCAATAAAGCCTGTCAATAACAGACCTATCATTAAACACATGCCCTGAGTGTGTGTGTGTGTGTGTGTGTGTGTGTGTGTGTGTGTGTGTGTGTGTGTGTGTGTGTGTGTGTGTGTGTGTGTGTGTGTGTGTGTGTGTGTGTGTGTGTGTGTGTGTGTGTGTGTGTGTGTGTGTGTGTGTGTGTGTGTGTGTGTGTGTGTGTGTGTGTGTGTGTATTGTTCCTGACGTTTGAAATAAAATTACCAAAAGCTGGCATGTTTCAATAGATCGGTGAGTAAGGGATGTCCTACTGTGGGAGAAAACAGATGTCTATAAAAATATATTTCCAATTAATTCGACTGGTATCAATTTGTGTTGAGTCATTTTACGTTGAAGTCTAACCGTAGGGCACTTTCAGTTCACTGTTCGCAAAAGTTCACACAAGTTCACACAAGTTCACACAAGAAGAGGTATTTAATGCTGTTCAATGTAGTTTGAAGCCTTTAAGTTATTGTAAATGGACTGCATTTATATTGCACGTTTCCAGTCTTTATGACAGCTTTTATATCTGCAAGTCAGCATTCACCCATTCCCGCCACACAATCAGGACACACAGTCATACAGAGGACACACCAATATGTTGACTGCAGGTCAGCAGGGGCTGGGATCAAACCACCACCCTGTTGATTGGTGGAAGAGCACTCTGCATGCTGAGTCACAACCACGGTTAAAGGCAACTAAACACTTGCGTTGCATTGTGTGTAGTTTCTGTTTGTGATTGTTTTGGTGGATCGGTGTGGAGGGGGGAGCTGTCCTACAGAGCTCAACTGGAAACTGGTGTTTGAAACTGGTAATGTGGGTCTGGCCTGCAAAGAACACAATAAAGACTCAATAAAGGCTCATCTCAAAGATGTTGGATGTCGTTGAGGTCAGTGCCCATACAGCCCCATACAGTTAATACAGTAAAAATCCTAGGACCCCACCACAGTTTAGCCTGGATTATATCTGCCGGTCTATGAGTAGTCTTGAACGTCCTGATCCGCCCTGTACATGCTCACAATTAGAATGCTACCATGCTGATGTTTACCAGGTATGTTAACCACCATAGTTTAGAGCAGTGACCACCAACTGGCGGCCCGCGGGCCACATCCGGCCCGCCAGACATTCTCATACGGCCCGCACGACGGGGGTGACTGTGGCGTTGGCGAAGTGGTTACTGCGTTCGCCCCCCACCCATTTTTTTTTTTACAACGTCTCGTGAGTAAGGTGCAGTACCGGAGTCCAACAGAGAGGCAGCAGCTGCGGGACAGTAGACTGCGTACTGCGAAACCTTCCCTGCATTGAAGAAGAAGTGATCCTTCGTTGTGAAGAGTCTGCTTTGTGCGCTCCACAGCAGTAGCCCCGCTGCGACAGAGTCTAACAGAGAGGCAGGAGCTGCGGGACTGTAGCCTAGAAGCAGGGTTGGGTTGTAACGGAATATATGTAACGGCGTTACGTAATCAGAATACAAAAATCAAGTAGGTTAACTGTATTCAGCTGGCGTTACATTTGAAAAACGAGTAATCTGATTACAGTTACTTTCGTAAACCTGAAGTGAATACATTTTGATTCCAAAATGTATTCACTTCAGGTTTACGAAAGTAACTGTAATCAGATTACTCGTTTTTCAAATGTAACGCCAGCTGAATACAGTTAACCTACTTGATTTTTGNTACGTATGATGTTGTGGACGGCTGTTGATGACGATTTTACCCAAAATAAATTTGGAGACAATAGAAGGGATTCACTTGCAATTTTTCATGTTTTAATGTTAAATGTGAGTGTGAAAATAGCAGCACAAGTTCAACTCATATTATAGGCTACAATGCTTTATACCTAATATGACCACGAACGTCAGTGCACTCAGTGGCGCGAGGCAGCAGGGCCCGCCGGCGAATATCTCGGGGGCGGAGCCTGCTGCCACGGCGACGGGCCCCCATTGGGTCCCGACCGTCCCGGGCCCGGGGAGCCCTGCCCCTACAGCCCCCCCTGAAGCTCCGCCCCTGGAGACCAGGTTGAAATATACACAGATTGCGTTATTTTTAGATGCGACTTTAGAGTAGAGGGGAATTATTGAAACGGTATGTAAAAGTGTTCCACGACATCCGCCACTGCGAAAATGTGGGGCAGGGCTGTAAAGTTCGGGGGGGGGGGCAATGGCCCCTTGGCCCCCCTGCTTCCAGCAACCCTGACCAGAGTGACATCATCTAATCAGAGCAGACACGCCCACGGACAGACTGGTACACGCACACACACAGGAATGTAACTCCTTCAGCCTACTTTCAGCTGCAGAAACCATTCAACTATTAACTTATTCAGCTATTTCAGGACATTGAGGCTATACATTTTGTTGTTTATACCTTCGTTAAGCCTTTTCTTTTAAGTATTAAGCTTCTCCACTATTTTTCCTACTTTTCCAGTTTAACATTTCACTTTCAAGTTTTCAACAAAGTCATTGCAATGCATTTGAGCTGTAACAATTTGATTCAAATCATTTCACTTTCCTGCATTTCTCCGCTAAGTTCAGCAACACATTTACTTGGTTTTTGTAGCTAAAAGTAGCCACAGAGACCATTCACCTAAGAAAATATTCAGCTTTTTCTGCATTTTCAGCTAAATTCAGCCACAAATGTTCACAGTTTACGGCATTCGCACGCATTTTCTGCAGGAAATGCATTTTCTAGTTAATTGTATAATTTCAACAGATTTCACATAACTGTATTAGGGTAGTTGGAAGCAATTATATTGAGTTAAAACTCAAATGTTTTATTTAAACTTCAAATAATTGCTTTCAACTAACCTAATACAGTTATGTTAAATCTGTTGAGAGTATACGTTCAATTAAATTCAACGTATCCGTAGTGATGGCTAGTTACCTATCTCACTACATGATAAATTAGAAGTTGGTGTCCATACATTTACAAAAAAATGCTCAAAGAGAGTACAAGAAATGAAACTGCTCTTGGATTTACATAATAATATTCCATGTATATCCTGTACACAATCAGACACAAGGGCTGATGGGTGCCCTAAGGCTTAATGGATGTGTCTCTTTCTTCAAGAATGATTAGCAGGACGTTGTATTTCAAATCAAAGAGCACAATTGATCTCTCATTTTAACAAAGCATGAAATTGTGAAAGTTAATGAAGATGATCAGATATCATAACGTTATCAATGATGTCATCAAAGTAATGCTGGAGATACACATGTTTAAATGTCCCATTTACCAGCCTGTAAAGTTTCACGACCCTATTCAGAATGCAGATGCACAGTGTGTGTGTGTGTGTGTGTGTGTGTGTGTGTGTGTGTGTGTGTGTGTGTGTGTGTGTGTGTGTGTGTGCGTTTACATAGATCAGTGGCTGCTCAGGCTATTAGAGATGGGTCAGGCCTCATAGGGCTCCCCTGGTTTAATGTATTAATATATCTGTGTAGATTTTATGTTCTAATAGGCTTTCACTCATTAAAGAATTTGATCTGAAATATTGGCTTAATAAGACGATACAGTAATTAATCCCAAATCAAGATCAAGATCAAGCAAGTCTGGAAAAAAGGCCCAACATGTCAGATCTTGCACTAATCTATATATCATGCTGATCTTACACATTTTATTCCTGATATCAATGTGTTACTTAAATCATATAGACAATATTAACCCTAATCACACAAGCATTTACATAATATTACATTAAGGGTTTAAGTTGATATTAGTTCTGCTTAGTTTATAATATGATTACAGTATAACCACCTAATCTAAAAAACTAAAAGGAGAACTTTGTGATTGTGTCATTCATCTTTCATCAGATATTTCTCTATTGATTTCCTTTGTCTTTAGCAGCACTGTCCCCTTTGCTGTAACAATGTAAATGGCCTCGCTTTGGGACAAATAAATTATATCATAATTTGAAATGTTTCTGCATTCAGGGAGGCATTGTCACCAATATCTGCCAAAGCAGCAGTTCATTTTTTTTAGGGACTTCCATGGATGTATAAAGAAAGATGGATACAGCATTGGGGGCGGGGCCTTGTTCATTCATATGAAAGTTGCTCAGTGAGGCTTGAAGCCATAATGGCCTGATCTAGGCCCACAGAGCACGTTTTTCTTAAGCCTCCAAACCACTCCGTCACACCAAGTCTTGGCTCAGTCAAATGAATGGTTGATTCATGGTCTATGATTTTGCTTAAAAGCTGTCATATTACAGCAATGTAAGTCAACGGTAAAGTCTTTTTCGGCCCAATGACGTCACACACTGACACAGAAGTTCTTGTCCACTACAAATATTTGCTTCAACATCGGGCTCACTCCCTGGGGCTTGGGGACATCCTCAGAACTGCCCAACAGCGGTCAAAGTGTCACGAACGAGCTGAGAACCAAAATGCAACACACGGGAAACCAGGGAAAGTCGGTAAGCAGCTTTATTATAAAGTGTCTCACTTGAAAAGTTCTGATATGAGATAAACCGGCAGACAGTAGGGGACAGGCGAGGGTTCCAGGAGTAGGCAAGACGGGAGACGCAGGTACAGGCAGGGTCAGGGAGCAGGCGAGGCAGAATAATCCAGGGACAGGCAGGGTCAGGAAACAGGCGAGGCAGGCTGGCCATGGACAGACAAGGTCGAAACCGGGAGAACAATCTGGGAGGTAATGCGGGAAATTACTACATGCTGCGAAGTACGATCTGGCACTGAGGTGAGAGTGAAGGGGGCCTATATACTAGGGGAGCTAATGTTCGTAACAGAGTGTGAGAGAGAAACAGGGTGTGACTGCCAGGTGACTAAGGTGATTGAGAAATGCTAATGCAGAAAATAGGTACATTTCCTTAAAATTTGTGGAGGTAATTTTGGGCTCTGTTTAATTTAGTTTCTGGGTATAAACACCACCTCTTTAGACTGACTGCTGCTCACGGTGCTGCATTTCTTTAAAATTATCTAGGCCCAGAGGAACTTCCATGTTCTCCTAGAGAGACCACATTTTATCCATAATGCTAAACCAATATCAGTCTGACCCCATTTGGAAGTCATTCGATTTAAGACATACACGTTTCAATCATAACTCAATGATCAGTCAAATTGAGCCAAATTGTGTTTGAAAGACTTTAAAAACCTCATTTTTATAGACCCTTGTGTTGGTGGGGTCATCATTTGTTGCAAAAACAACAACAAAAGCACATAAAGGTGAAGACACAAAGCTGATGTGAGACATTAATAACAGCTGCTGTGGTGGTTAATTATTTTGACGGACAGATGCTTATTGCTGAGAGAAGCTCCACATATGATTAATGCACTCATCGACTAATGGGTAAACTTCCACAATGTTTGTACAACCTGACACAATATACACAAAACAACACAAACACACACACAGGAGATGTTGGGACTAAGGCCTCATGTCTCAATGTGACTTCTGGTAGTAAATTAAATAGCGATTAGTTTAGGTCATTTGTTAGGCTGTCTGACACCAGATCAGCTCCTGGGAGGTGCTGGAAGATGAATGGAGTGCTCCACAAGTACGAAGTCAACAGGTGAAGATTAACTGGCTTTAATGATGCCATTTGCTTAATGTCTTCGCCATTTACTTTCTGTTTGTCTTCTCTTACATCTGCAGAAAAAAAGAAACTGATGAATAGTTCGTTGAACATTCTGAGAGCTGCCTTTTAGATATATTTACATTAAACACACAAAAACTACGATGGGCTAGGGCTGCTGAATATATCGATATTATATTGATATCATGATATGAGACTAGACATAATCTTAGATTATCAATGTTGTGAGTGTGTGATTTTTTTTTTTTTACAGGAAAGAAGGGTGCATGTGAGGGATATGTTATGGTTGCATTAATGTCTGAGCAGCATGCTCATGTTGAAGCTGAAGGAGGTGGAACCATGTTCCCCTCCTCTCGTTGAACATGGTGTGAAGTGAACATGACACATAACATAACATCAGTGTGGAACGGTGATGAACTCTTTGACCTGTAACACTCTGTGGTTAGAGACCTCCATTGGTTCAGCAGCCCCATCATCCCAGTCACAGCTCTCACTCTTAAAGTCAATAAGGGAGGACTATTAATGGGGCTATGAGAATGACACACACACACACACACACACACACACACACACACACACACACACACACACACACACACACACTCTCGCGCACACATGCAATATGGTTATGCACCTACAGTATGTGTAGAACAGATCTCTCTATATCTTTCTCTGATGACCTAATCTTTCTGATATGAGGAAGGTTTTTTGTAACTCTTTATTGCTGTTACAGGAAATTAGCATTAATGTTTTCTGATGATGATCCAGAAGTCAAATGTCAA
Source organism: Notothenia coriiceps (assembly GCF_000735185.1). Classification (NCBI taxonomy): domain Eukaryota; kingdom Metazoa; phylum Chordata; class Actinopteri; order Perciformes; family Nototheniidae; genus Notothenia; species Notothenia coriiceps. Next base: position 50,501 of record NW_011369947.1, read on the forward strand.
TGGTGGAGCCCGGCTCAGTCTAATGACTGAGGCAAGGGATCGCTTTAATGAGTGGAAACCAATTAACTGTGACCCGCTGATCTTTGGCTGCTCCCATGTGATCCTGCAGACATGCTGCTCATGATAAATGGGAGCTGCGAGATTCATTCTACAATTATATAGCCATCACTTCAAACATGGGATTTTGATCCCTGGCAATGTCCTATTAAGCCCAGGGGATATACTGAGTTTACGTTAAGTGACAAACATCTGGAAATTCTGAAATAAATAAATCAGTTGTACTACTTTCATTACTAAATAGTACAACTGGGCAAAATCCTGCCAGTTAATTATATGGTCCTAGTAGCATTGAAGACAGAGGGAAATTAAAATCATTTTTCATTTTTATAATATTTGTACATGTTAAAATGTCAGGGGGGCTCCCTCCGCAAGATGAGGCCCCCTCCGCGAGGTGAGGCCCCACGCAGTCTGCGTGATCTGTCTGTATGGGGACGGCTCTGTAAAATGTGTTCAATTACTTATCTTGAACTCAGGGGTGTGTAATGTGTCCAGCCTTATTGATTTGGAAAGACAAGTAAAAAAAGTTCATTACCATTATATAGAAACACGCAGGCTGATATCTTAGCAAAAAGATTTCTCGTTTCCTTTTTAACTGCTTTCATGTCAAGGTGTTTTTTGCCAATATCCTGCGCTCTCGGCCTGTCACTGTCCACCCACATCCTCAGATTCCCCGTGTCAACCCGCACCCCAACACACACACACACACACACACACACACACACACACACACACACACACACACACACACACACACACACACACACACACACACACACACACACACACACACACACACACACACACACACACACACACACACACACACACACACACACACACACACACACAGTGGGACATTACTCTTTGCTCTTTTGGAATTAATTTTTCAAATGTCAGTCACAATCATTTATATCTCTTGCTCACCATATCCTTCTTGACAGGTTGTCTTTATAGAACATGTTCAATATATGTTTCTATTTTGCACAGCCTCCTCTCAAACTGTTACAAAAGGACAACCCTTGTGAGAATGACGTTTTTTCCCTTTGCTTTTCTTTCCACTTCTTACTAATCCATGCACAAAAACACACACAATCAACAAGTTTAGATGAGGATGGCTCAGAGACTGTTAGAAATGACACCAACCTCAGAACTGACAATGTGAGAAACAGGTTTGGTTTTTGGCATGCTCAGTTAGCAACAAGGCAGCGAGGCCGGTGAAGGAGCAGGCTGGCTTGTTCACTGAAGTCAGGAAGCAGGGAGGTGCATCCTTCAGCAGACAGTGAGTAACAGCTCTGCATACTCTTCTACTGCTTTATGTGGAATTCAAATGGAAAAACTTGAATTTTTTGTGATTTGACCCACAATTCTACACATAGTTTTAAGTCAACATACAGATTTGTGCATCTGCATGTTTTTTTGTGCCAAACTGTACCCCATAGCGTGTCCCTCTGCTGATGCTGTTAGGAGGTATTAGCATGCTGTATGCTGTCAGAGTTCAGAGCAGATGGAAATGCTCTCTTCTGAAACATGGCGAGTGGCTCATTTCACAGAGTGGATTGTAGAGGGAGCAAAAAGGGGGGAATTTTTCTTTTTCTCCAAAATAACATTCACACGTATTTCCGCGTTTGTGTGTGGGTTTCAAGTTTTGCTTCATTTGAATGTTTTATTTTAGGGAACATTTTTCAAAGTCAGAGTAATCAAATTGATGCAATTTGACAGCATAGGGAAAGTACAGTGGCACCGTTGCTTTTCACCTATAACATGTTCAAATGTTTGGAGGTTTTCTTTCTAGTTTGTAGAGTTTTAAGAGGGAGAAAAATGTACTACTAAAAATATATTAAACACAAAGCATCCCATCTATTATATTTACCCAAAATACTAATCACAATTAATTCCAGCGGCATTATAATTCCAGTAATGCATTCTTATAAATAGCAACAATCAGATTATGGTAATGTTACTCTGCGCTGTCTTGTTATTTCAGTGCCCTCTTTCTGAAATCTCTTTGATGGTCACCCTCAATAGAGGAAAGAGCCACCTACACCAAATTACCAAGAATAACAGAATCCTCCCACGGCCCGAGGAGAAGAAAGAAAATCTGCCGGCCAAACAGCAGCCATCTCCCACATGGTCATCTTCATCCTCCTGTGTGTGTGTGTGTGTGTGTGTGTGTGTGTGTGTGTGTGTGTGTGTGTGTGTGTGTGTGTGTGTGTGTGTGTGTGTGTGTGTGTGTTGGGGGTGCGGGGTGACACGGGGAATCTGAGGATGTGGGTGGACAGTGACAGGCCGAGAGCGCAGGAAGGTAGAGAGACAATACGAGGGAATGAGAAGAGGGGAGAGGGCAGAGTGGAGTTTTAACACGTTCATGTTTCACGCTTCATTTTTACAAAACGCTCCGTACTGTCAGCACTTTCCTTTTCCTTTATATTCAAATATGTTTTCCAAGAAAAAAGCTTAAATGTAGCTAAATGTAAATTCTTGGAAGGTTTCCTTGGAAAGAGAATGTATTTGAATAGAAATGTCATCTTATGCTTTAAGATTGTCTAATCTTAAGACATGCAAGTAGCTCAATGAATAGTTACATTTGTTTAAAATAATCTCTCAGTTCTCTAATCATCAAAATTGTAGCCACAAATTTCACTCAAATTCTATAACTACTATTTGTCTGTATTTTCAATAAATCATTACTTAAAAATATGAGATAACAATGAGATGTTATGGACACTAAATGGGACTTTATTAAGGGACCCAAAACTATTCATACATTTTTGTTTATCATAAATCCTATTACCTATAGAACATTTCAAAGAATGCCCCTTATGAAACTGTGTTTTTGGTGAACCAATCATCCAAAATATGACATGTTCAATATAAAATACAAGAAATTATTGGACAATGATAAGAACATTAAGAGCAATGGAAGAGCCGAATAACTTGTATTGATGTTCACATTTTGATATGCTTGCACATTTGTGCTGCTGCTTATACATTCTTATAAGAGATAGTTAACAACAACACATTCATTAGAAGTTAAATTGACTTGAGTTATTTTTTTTTATTTGAAGTCATATCCCTGAGCTCCCCATTAAAACCAAAAGCTGAAGTTACTATTTTCTTCTTCCTGTAACTTAATCACCCATAGCGATACATGAAACAACACAAATATAAAATAATGAAACATCATGCCGATTTGGGGCCAAATCACCAAACTGTATGTGCTGTTATCAGAGCACAGAGGGGTGGTGAGGGAGCGCAGTGATACATGCTGATTGATCTTGTGAGGAGTTAGCTGGGGGGGTCCGGGGCCCCTGCTGCTGTCGGCCCCGCTGACTATGGAGCTGCTGCTGGAATAAAGCCTGGTGACGGGGCGGCCGGCGGGCGTGGGCGCACCGAGCGTTCGGCCATCAAACCCCAAAGGCCTTCCCTCTTTGTTTTCTCCACTCACTCCTCTTTTCCAACTGCTTGCTTATTTCCTCTTTTCTTTACATCCTCTACTCGCCTATACTTTCTTGCATTCCTTCTCCCTTCTTTAGTCCATAAGATTCATTTTTCTTGTTTCTTTTTCGATCCTCCTCATCCCTGATTTTTTAAAATTCCCTCAACCTGTCTTTTTCCTGCTTTCTTTGACTCCTTCTCTCCTTTCTTCCTTTCTCGCCTCCTTTACAGTTGACCGTACTTCCTTTAATCGTCCCTATTCTCTCCTTTGGATTCTTTCCTGATATTCCTTTGTTCCTCTGGTTTGGTTGTCTCCTCTTAAATTCAGACGATCTGAATGTTTTTCCTTCTTGACCTCCCTCCTCTCCCTTAACTCAGTCTGTTCTTTCAACTGTCCACTTCTCTTTCACTTCTCTTTTCCCCTCATTCCTTTCCTCACTCCTTGCTTCTATTGTGTCCTCAAAAGATTGTTCTCCCTGCATTTGCTACTCCCACACTAAATGTATCCTACTCACTTCTCCATTTCCTTTCCTTCCTTACTGATTCCCTATTCCCTTCTTCCTCTTCTCCTTCTTTGCTGTTATTTGATACCTTTTTGTCTTTAAAACATCAGCAGTTATAGTGAAAAGTTTCCAATGTAATATCTTCAGATAAATTAAGTTTGAAGAAGCTGATCCTCAGACAATCATCTGATACCATCTCTTTCTTCTCTTTGCCATATCCTCTCCCTCTTTCCCTTTCTTTCACCTCCCCCTCCCTTCCCTCCTTTCTCTCCTCCTTTCTTTGCTTCACTCCTTTACTTTTTTCCATTCTTTTCCTATATATATATATATATATATATGCTGGACACGCCACTGTCTCCTTTGCTTCTCCTCTGTTATCTGGCAGGGCTTTCACTCGTCTCTCACTTCTCTGCCACAGTGTGCAAACATTTTTGTGCTCGTGGGCGAGACAAGAGAAATACAGGCAGCATTATCTGAGGACGTCCCCACAGCCAAACCGTTTCCTCATCTGAGTTTGTGGAGGCGGACGAGAAACATTCCTGAAAATGCGAAACATTCAGATGAGGCTTATTAACGCCGGGGCTTTTCAAACGCTTTCAGTGTTCTGCACAAACTTAGGAGCTTTTGTGGTGGCTCGGCTATTGTCAATGGACTACTCACACAATCAGCATCTCATGTGTGTTGGACTGAGCAGACTCACTGTGGTCCAAACACACTGCTGTCAATGACCTACTGTATACTGGGAGCATCATATGATGTGCATTGTTTGCAGGTCAAAGATTATAAATGCCTTGTGCAAGAATACAGCTGATGATTAAGAGCATTTAAGGACTGATGGGAAGTTAGAACAGGTTTCTAAAATGTGTCAGTCTGAGCTGTCACACACACACAGTCAGATTTCAGCCAGTTACTGCAAACATCTGTTATGTCAGGATGCAGACATGTCTTTCAGCTGTTTGTGTCGAAAACATTATAATACAAATACAGTGAGAGGTGTACGCTCTACTTTTAATATGTTTGGCTATTGGCTATTACATTGCACTCACCAAAGTTATTGTTGTGATCATGCATGCACTAACCTGATGTATAATACCTTTACCAGGTTTGCAGGGTGCATACAACTTTTTAGGAATTGTCGTGTGTTATATTGTTTTGTGTGCATGTAAATGGTGTGCAAAGGCTAATATCCCTGTGTTCCCTCCAGAGGGAGTTTCTCTCCCACATGATATGCACAACAAAGGTACTTTTTTCACCCAAATCATACATGTACTCTTTACAAGTATATTTGCTTAAAACTGCAACCACAATCTGGGAGAAAATATCTTTCCCATGAATTGTAATTGAGAATGCAGTTTCGCTTTATAGGAAATAACAGGTAATAATATCCAGGTTAAATACCTCTCATGAACATGTGTCTTTGATCATATCTTAATAGTATGCGTGAATTAGTATTAAAAAGACCAGTTAATTCCCTGTCAGCATTCATCTTCATGATCTGGCAGCACATGATCTACAGCTAGTGACAAGCCACACATAAATACGACCTGGAAGACAGGGGACGGCCTCATTAGCCCCAGCTTTCATTACGGCATGTCAGCAAGCGTTCCTATGTGTGTGTGTGTGTGTGTGTGTGTGTGTGTGTGTGTGTGTGTGTGTGTGTGTGTGTGTGTGTGTGTGTGTGTGTGTGTGTGTGTGTGGTGTGTGTGGGTGTGTGTCGGTGTGTGTCGGTGTGTGTGTCTCATTATCATTTGAGTTCAGGCACTGGGAGAATGTTTAAAGGGTTTTCCCATTGACACTGTTATCACTGTGGCCTTAGCTGCTCTGTCAACCAATATGTCACATGTGTGTGTGTGTGTGTGTGTGTGTGTGTGTGTGTGTGTGTGTGTGTGTGTGTGTGTGTGTGTGTGTGTGTGTGTGTGTGTGCGTGCGTGCGTGCGTGTGTTTGGTAAATGTGTCTCTGCCATTTACTCACCCAGTGATTAGGAACCTTTCCCTTCTGACAGCCTCTCTGTGTGTGTGTGTGTGTGTGTGTGTGTGTGTGTGTGTGTGTGTGTGTGTGTGTGTGTGTGTGTGTGTGTGTGTGTGTGTGTGTGATGTAGAGCTATTTTTCAATGTGCAAGGCAGTCCGATAGACCTCAACATGTGGTAATGTTATGCTAAGTATGCAACCTTACTGCTTAGGTTCAGGAAATACAACTTGGTTAGGATGAGAAAAGTAATTATTATAATTCCACCCACCCGACCTTTACGCATGCTTTGTAGCTCTTCATTCTGTCACCTGACTTCCTGTTTTACTTTAACTTGCATTAACAAAGTTTACGAACAGATCATTTGTCAAAGCAATATTTTTAAAACAGAAAGGCGATGTGTTATTTTGATCATGTGAAAACTTTGCAAATGAATGCCCTTGAGTCACGATCTGTCTGTGTTTTCCTGTTTTATTTTCAAAAGTGTTCACCCCCTGTGTTATGGGTTTACTTCCTGCCTCTGTGATTCCCGTCCTTTTTGATTGATGCCTGATTCTGTTCAAATGGTGCCTTTGTCTTTTGCTTTCCTAGCCCAGATGTTTCTTGTCCTTGTGATTAGTACTACATGTATTTAGGTTCTGGTTTTCTGTTAGTTGTTGTCGGGTCCTTTATGTGTTTTATTATGTAATGGTTCTTGCCTTGCTTTGCTTTGCCCATCTTTGTTTATACCTGGTCAATTTATAATAAAGTGACTTTGGTGTCCTACCTGCTCTTCTCTCCAGCGTGACACCCTGTCAGGTTGAAGCCAGCACTGCATTGGACACAGCAGTGTTTCCACAGTGGAACCGTGCTGTGCAGTGTGAAGTGAGATCAGTCAGACCACAGCACTGCAGTGTAGTGGGGAGCAGGGGTGGATGGTGATGGGGACGATGACTGTACACATACAGCTATGACACTTTTATCTGGAACTTTACAGGGGCGGCTACTTGTTTGTGTTTTAATCGGGTGGGAGGCTCTACTGACTGCATACACATGCAGCCTTTATACGGACACCATTTACACTTAAAAAGAAGGCATTACAAGTGACAGAACTCATCATGTTGAGGGGTTTACTTTAGGTAACTTAAGTAGGAGAGAGAGAAAGAAAGAAAGACAGGCTGTGTGTGTTTGCTTGTGTGTTTGTGCCTTTGCATGTGTATGAACTTTTGGTGAACCTCTAGTTGTGGGCTATGAATGCATTATGATGAACCTCTGCTTCAACAAGTGTTTCAACTGAACAGTCAAAGAGGGCTGCATGCAAGATGGCAGTTACATCCCATGAAATGAACATGAGGCCTCTCTAGTTTTTTGTAAAATATACAACTATATGTAGTTGCTAATTTGAGGATTGTTTCCTCTATGGGGACTGGCATGTTATCCCGGCTTGTTCTCTCCCCATGTTGCCTGTTGAGCTCAACAGCAGTGGAATAAAGGCAAAATGCCCCCAAAATAACATATTAAAAATGTTAGGTTTAGATTTTTCATAATTCCTCCAGTTGTAGTAGGTGTTTGAGCCTTTTCTTTGTGAACATCTGTTTTTCCAGCCAAGGTCCGTGTCTTAGCACAAAGCTAGCTAGCAATGATGCACAGTCTGTCTGGAGTGTGCCTGTGTGGTTGTGTTCAGCTCAGCCTGACTAAACTGGATTTATTCTAGGATTTCAGTCCAAATCCTTTTTTACTTTTCTCCTGTACATTTATAAAGCAGATTCATAAAGCTGCGCTCTGAACAGTGTAACCCCCTACAAAGCTGCTGTTCCAGTCTTCTGAGACAAGGCATGTCTCTGTACAACGTATAACAGAGGTTTTCCACTCTGCAGCTCTTCTTTTATCTCTTTTCTCTTTTCTTTTCTCCTCTATCTTGGACTGATATCAGAGCGCGTCCACTAGCTTTCATGTTTCACACAGACAGCGATGAAAGCTGTGACGCAACAAAGCTAACAGTCATGGTGGCAGCAGGAAAGCTGCTTTATAGAAAGAATTATGGATTTAAGAGCGGTGACTTAGGGGTAATGATCTTCCACCTCAAGAGGTGGTCATTGGTGTGTCGGTTAGAAAGACTGTCCTGTTGAAGTGTCTTTGAGCAGGACATTGAGAGACCTGCTGCCCTGCATCAAAGTGTATGCTCAATGTTTCAAGTTCAGTGTAGGCCTATGTGCCGTGGCTTTGAATTTGTTGTAATAGGTCTGTCCAGACTAGTTTGAATAAAGAAGCACTAAAACATGTAAGACAGACACAAAAAGGCCGAAAATAGAATACATAAAAATTCACAAATACTGCATACAGTATCTACACTATATTGTGAATATTGTGGATTATTTTTAATGGAGTACTTCAGGATTTAAGTAATTTTTTTATTTTAAAAAGAAGACAAGATCATTCAAATCAACCTCATGTCTTTGTGTTGAGTAACAAAGCTGGAATAAGTAGGGGATTAGCATAGTTTAGCATGCATACAGGAAGCAGGGGGGGAACAGCTAGCTTGGCTTTGTCCAAAGTTCAAAAGTATAACCACCCTGCCCTCTGAAGATACTATTCATTTGTGAAATATATAACATGTGTATTATTGAACTTAAGAAGTGTTGGTTGGTGTATTTTTCTACCTCTGGACAGAGCCAGGCAAGCTGTTTCCCCCTGCTCATAGTCTTTATGCTAAACTAGGCTAATCATGTCCTGACTCCGGCCCAGTAATCAACACAGACTAAAGACTTGTATTCATTTTTTCTGTACTTACCTTTAGAATGAAATTGAGTAATTACATTTCCCAAAATGTAATATTTTGGGATGTAATCTATTTTCATATTTGCTACTGTAATTTACCTCAGGGGTATTTTTGATATAATTAAAATATAAATGTAATATATAAAATAAAAACATCAGAACAAAGAATTACAAATTGTGAATCAAAATCGATTCACAAAATATCTCTTCAAATACATGCTTTGATTAAGAATATCCTCCGGATACATTTTTGCTAATGTAAGTGTTTGCTTAGAGAAGGTTTTATTGTTTCACTTGGGATTAATGTTAGCTGCTGCTGGATGAGATATTGTTTGTGGGATTTATTTTTCAGGTTTCCATTGTATTTTTAGGAATGATAGAAATTGTGAAGGATGTGGGAGAAGTATTATCTCACAAAATGGTCCAAACAATGGTACATGGGGTAAACTAAGGACAGGCCATGTGAACATGAAAAATATATAGAGATTTTAAAGAAATCTAGATAAATCAATCAATTCAAGTATGAATCATTCACATTATATATAAGAACATTTGTAAATACAGTATAAAAACAAATGTTCAATCAAAAAAAACTTGCCAGAGAGTTGCTTCCCATTACCGCTCTGCTTTTTTAAAAACGTTTTTGTCCAGGCAGCTGCTCAGGCAATTTGCTGCCCTATGCAAGATTTTAGCTGGCTCAAAAACACAAAATCACTTAAAAACAAATGTCATGCCAAGTCTTTAGGCTGTTTTGTGAAGCCATGGTTTTGGGAGGAATGCTCCATCATACTCTGATATTAAGCATGAAACTATACGTGGGGCATTGAAATACTTTCATAAGCCTGTCAGTGCTCCAAATATGGGCATTGAAAGTCAACAGGCCTGTATGTGGGGGCAGCCCTGTTGTTGTTGATCTGTCACATGAAGATGGGTCAGATTTAAATGTAAACCAAATTAGCTTTCTCCCTTTGACAGCTGCACACTCATCGCCTCTCTCCACCCTTACACACATCAACACAACATGTTTACTCCCACACAGAGAAAGTATGTGGGCAACAAAAGCAAACTGTATGCAGTGTGGGGTTTTTTCTTGATGTGTGACAATTAAACAGGCAAGGAAATAATTGTTTATTCACTCAAACTTAATTCATGGCAGGGGTAAAACACGAGTGGTAATTATTGAAAGTGAACCAGCTTGCATTTTGTGGAAGAAAATGTGTTTTTTTTAGAAGGTTGTATCTTTACTGGGTCAAGAACTTCAAAAGCAGAGAGCCAGGTAGACCTTAATGTAAAGTTGTGACCTGAAAATGACATTAGTATGCTTTGGTTTCAATAAGGCTTTGCTTTCTTCAGTTTAAAGATAATGGATTTTTCCTCATTAAACTTGACCCAAAGTGTATTCTGGTGATCATTAGACATAATTCATCTAGTCTTAGTTCACTACTGTAAACTAACTGTTGACGCATCTGGAATAAACTATCAGATAAGGTTCACTGCAACCCTTACCTCTTTTAAATGATATAACTGTTAATATATTACACTTCCCTGTAACTTTTATTCTTGTGTTTATATCTGTCTTTTTTATTTTAGCTTTTTTACAAAGGACTTCAAATTGCCTGTTGTTGAAATGTGTTACATAAATAAAATGGCCTTGCCTTGTACCATACTAGATTCCTATTTTGTCATTTTTATACTTCATGTTATGCTAATACATATTTCCACTCCACTATGTTTTGGAGGAAAAAGGTATTGCACTTTTAATCCAGTGCATTTACACTTGTAGTTACTAGCTATACCATTTATATTTAAAAAAATGCATGTCATTCTTTATATGATATGATGCAGTACTGTATTTGTATCAAAAGTTGGCTCAACTTTGACAAATACAACATGTAAATGCTCTTACATGTATTTGTCTGCAATTAAAACATTTAAAATTCAGGACTTTGACTTGTAATGGAGTCATAGCCCATAAGTATTACTACTTTTACTTGAATAAAGGATTTTAGTACGTCCTCCATCTGATAGTGATATTATTAGTATTGGTACCTTCTTTTTATCTTGATCAGCCCCTGACACCCACTGACACCATCCGTCTGTGGGTATATGTTAGGGACCGTGCTGGGATTTCCCCTGGGTTTTTCAATATGTTACAATTAAAAGATGATGTCAGATGACATGTCATCAGACTGCTCAATTTGTAATAAGGTATCAATAAAAGAAAGTCATGTTAATGTTGAGATGCGTAATCTGTAGCCAGCTAACGGTGTGGTGCGGTGGGTAATGGATATGTTGGTCGGTCACTCCTTGAATATATCAAGAACTATTAGATGGATTACAAAACATTTAGTACAGAAGTTCATGGTATCGAGGAGAGGCAAATTTAAGTGAACATCTGGCTTTTCCTCTCAATAATGTTGCCATATTTGGTTGCACTGAAATATCTTGCTAACTATCCAATGTATGTAAATTACACATTCTCTGCCTTACCTGTGGTACATTTGTGGTGCTAATTTGCCAATGTTAGCATGCTAACCCTCTAAACCAGGGATCACCAACTACATTTGTCCAAGGGCCAAAATGTATCCAATAGACACTATCGCGGGCCAGCGATTTGTATATAGTCCACAATGGAGCACACTCAGGTACTGCATACCGCATAAAGCTTAGCAGACTCTTCACGTTAAGGAAGGATCACTTCTAGGCAGGGTTGGGAGGGTTACTTTGTAAATGTAATCAGTTACTGAATACTGAATACATGCTCTGAAAGTAATCAGAATACAGTTACAGTTACGTGTCTTAAAAAAGTATGTATAAAAGTATACATACTTTTAAGTAAAAACGTATTCAGATTACTTTTAGAATACTTTTGGAATACTTTCTTTTTCCATAACAGATGGGTATGTTTTAGTGTACAGGAGACACTTATTTTACTGTTTTAATGGCTTATCAAGAACTCAAACACAACATCTTGGTGTCATTCTGGACAGCTCCCTCTCATCTGCACCCCACATAAAAAACATCACCCGGACTGCATTCTTTGTACTGTCTTAAAACCTTTCCTTGGAATATGTTATGAATTGTAAGGTGTCCTTGGGTGCTTTGAAAGGCGCCCCTAAATAGAATGAATTATCATTATTATTTATTATCTGAAACGATGTAGTTTAGTTTCACTACCGGACGACGCGACTTACGTACCCCGTTCACTGAACCTTTTCAAA